>NC_092382.1:36306901-36606901 GCF_030028105.1 Mobula birostris | reverse complement strand
GGCGCTTGGAGTGCTCTGATAGACCACCGGGGGTGGTCCCAGCCAAGGGTGGTCGGGGTTTGGGGGGATCGATTGGTGGAAAAGAGACCCGGTTCCGTGAGCTCCAGCGAATTTATTTGTGCACAGACCGTTCAGAACAAAACATAAGTGGCGGCTTTTTATTTTATATTTTGTTTCTCTACTAATCACATAGTCACAGTAAGGTTTATAAAGTGTAATTATTTAATCCCTTATTGTATACCGTCTTATTTTTGCATTGTGTGTCTGTACTGGGTGCATTACACAGCATCCACACCAACTTGATTACGAGCTGAGCGAGCCTGAGGCTGGCATATAGAAGGACTTAGACAGATTAAGAGAATGTGCAATGATGTGGCAGATGGAACTCAGTGTCGGGAAAGTCATGGTCATGCACATTGGTAAAAGAAATGAAAATGTTTACTATTTGTTAAATGGAGAGAAAATACAGAGACGCAAAGGAGCCTGGGTGACCGTGCGCAAGATTCTCTAAAAGTTAATTTTCTGATTGGGTCTGTGATGAGGAGGGCAAATGCAATGTTAACCCATTTCAAGCGGACAAGAACATAAAAGCAAAAATGTAATGTTGAGACATCATAAAGCACTGGGGAGTATTGTGCAGAGTTCTTGGCCGCTTATCTTCGATTGGATGTGCTGAGACTGAAGATGTTTCAGCGGAGGTTCACGAATATTATTCCAGGATTCAGCAGCTTGTCAAATAAAGGAGGACTTTGGGTCAATGATTCACTGGAATTCGCAAGACTGCAGGGGGGTGACCTAATGAAACAGATCGAATGATGAAAAGCCTTGATAGATTGGACGTGGAGAGGACGCTTCCTCTTCTGGAAGAGTCTAAGATCAGACGTCACTACTTCAGAATAGAGAGGCGCCCTGTTAAAACGGAGATGAGGCCGATTCTCATTAATCAGAGAGTGGTGAATCTGTGGAATTCTTTGCGTAGGCTGTTGCGGAGGCCGTTTTTGCCGTATATTTAAGGCAGATGTCAAAGAATTATTAATTGATCAGGGCTTAACTGGAGAAAGGAAAAGATTGGGGCAGAGGAAAAATGGATCCAACACCATAAAATGGCAGAATTCCGTTTGGTAGCCGAGACTTGATGAAGACATCGAGCGCATTGTTGGTGCACGCGACCCCTGCCAGCAGTCTCGAACTGTAAACTCTCCCGTCCCCTGGCACTGGCCGACTAAAACCTGGAGACGTTTAACGTTGACTCGCCAGTCCATTGGGCGGACACGAATCAATTCGTCGATGCGCATTTTAATTGGATTGAGGCCAAAACGGTGAAGACTTCGACCAGCACCTTACGCATTTTGTACGCATGGAATCCCTGACACTGTGGCCTGTGATAACTGTCCCGCGTTTACAGGTAAGGAATTCCAACTATCTGCAGGAGACAATGGAGTTCGATCGCAGCATACGTCCCTTTATCACCCATCTTCAAACGGTATGGTGAATGAGCTGCTCAGAATATCATGCAGGGGACACAAAAGTTTCATGGGGACATGCACCACAGGATCTACTGGATTTTTTTCTTGATGCCGGATAACCTCGGAAACCACCACAGAGGTATTTATGGACCGCAGGCTGCACTCCCGATTAATTTTATCGCGCCAGATCGGGAAGAACGAGTAAGAGAGACAAAAGACAATGAAAGTGCCGTACGGCTGAAATGGGGAACATCGGAACTTTGAGGTGGGAGATCCGGTTTATGTTCGCCGGGACCCTGAGAGCCGAAGGAGGGTGAAAGGAGAAGTTGTGGTGAAAGAGGACCAAGTTCCTTTAACACTTGAGGATGGTTATTTGATCACTCGAGTGTATGCCGTCGACATCCAGACGACCTCAATGGATGGCCATGTGAATCCGTCGTTCCACAACGGGCTAGTGAACAAGCCTGGATAGCCCCGCAAATTAGCGAAACGAATCTCCAGTTGAAAACACTGAACCCGGACCATCACTTGACCCTCTGGTTTCCAGATTACGCCTATGAGAAAGGACCAGAAAACTGGAGGAATATTATCAAGATGGCTTCGTCTAAAAACATATATTTTGGAGAGACGTCCGATCCATAGGGCGACACTTTATTGGTGTGTCATGTGACATCATGGGATTGGTCAATTATTCCGTTAGGTTTGGCCTACTAATTCTGTCCGTGTGATGGTGTTCATTATATCCGGGTGACTACGAGTACACCAGGCCTATTCGGCTGCAGATGACATGATAAACGTATTTAAATTGTAACAGTGGCATAGGCACAGCTCAGACATCATGCATAATTTTGCTGATAATACAACTGTTGTAAGCAGGATCTCAGAGGGTGACGAGGAACGGTATAGGAGTGAGGTAGATCCGCAGGGTGAGTGACGTCACAACAACAGCCTTTCGCTCAACGTCATCGGAACCAATGAATTGATTGTGGTCTCCGGGAAGTAGAAGTGGGAAGAGGCGGAGAAACTTCCGGTTTGAGATGGTGCTGGTGAAGCTCAGTGACCATTTATCGGCGGCAATAAAAAAACAAAGAAAACAAATAGGTACGTTATTAATAACTTTATACTGGTAAACGATCGCTGCAAACAAAAGCCTCCAACTTTCCATTCGGAGTTGAGCTTTTCAACCGCTTGCATGAACTGGCATTGTTGCGGTGTGAAATGAAAGCTCGAAAGCGCTGGACGCTGCTGCCTTGAAAGCTGAATCAAGCCGTCGGGGTCCGGGATGGAGATCCGAGGACGAGCCACTGTACAACCATCGCTGGAGCGGACTGAGGCGATTCGATGTGGCAGAACAGAGCCGAGCGGAGGCGAGACAGAGCCCGGTCCCGTGCCCGAGACCGAGGACAGATCCGAGATTAGATCGATTTTAAAGTGAGGCCGAATTGGAAAGTTCGGAACGAGCAGAATCGAGGCGGTGAGGCCAGGCCCGAGAGCGTATCGAAGCAGCAGAGCCCGGGTCCGAAAGCGAGGAGCGATGCGACGTTTGGACGTTTTCATCGACGGACCAGTCTGGACGATGGACGCTGCTTTGTACTGGGGCAGGGACATGTTCTTGAATCGGTTCTTGCAACGTCTGGCTTCCTGTCTGCGGCGTGGTGGGGGGGGGGGGGGTGGATTGGCTGGGGACTCACTTTCCTGACCTTCAGTTCTGAATGTTTATCGTTTGCAACATTGGTCCTTTTGTCTTTCACCCTGCACATCGGGTGTTTGACTGTTTTCTTTCTTAGTCGGTTCTGTCGGCTTTCTTTGTTGTGTGGTTATTTGTAAGGAGACAAATCTAAATGTTGAAAACGTATACATTGATAATGAATGCACTTTGAATTTTGAACTGTAAACAGGTACATCTCCATCGATGGGTCAGCAGTGGAGAGACCGAGAAGCTTCCATTTCCCACTGGTCCACAGCTCTGTAGATGATGGATTGGGAGAGAAGAATTAATGCAATTACGAGAAAGTTTGAGAAGATTTATGTTGTCTCAAAAGCCTCCAGAAAATGCATACAGGTGTACCTTGGACACTATGCATCCCGTCAGGTGTGGAGGCACTAATACAGCAGATCGGAAAAAAGCCACAAAGTGTTGTAAAGTTGTCATCTCCAGTAATGACATCAGGCTGCTCACCATATTCAAAAAGCAATGTCTGAACAAGTCGGCTTCCATCATTAAGGACCCTCAAGGTGCAGAACACTTTGCATTACTGTCATCAGTAAGGAGGTACCTGGTCACAAGTCTCAGCCTGAACGTTCCAGCAGCACATCAGCGCATAATGCGTACAGCAACATGGCATCGTAGGCACTCGGTTGTGCCCACGTTTTAGCCTACGCCAAGATCAATCTGACGCTTCAATGTCAAAAATCAGGGGTTACTTCAATACATTTCGTGCTGCCCTTGTCAATCACATCTGCACAATGGGTTGGTGAGTTCAGTGTGACTGAAGAAGTGTGGACAAAGTCGGAATAAGGTGATGAAATCCGTGTGGTCTACCATTACATTGGGCTAATAACGCAGACTGTGCAAGCCCGCTGTAAAGTTCATACGATGTGGGGTTGGTTTCAGGATAAATGTGAGCTAACTCAAAGCTAACATTGGCTTTGTGAAATATGGAGCGAGATATCATACAATTAGTATCAAATACAATGAATGTGAAGGCAACAATAGAAGTAGGTGATAGGTCATGACTGGCATTTCAATCCGGAATGGGTGGAACAGCTTTAAAAACTTGCTGACTGTCTACTTTACTAGACGGTGTTATGGACTGAGCTTTAAGTATTTCCCGTGGTGCCGAGAGAACACAGAAATAGAAACGGCACCTTGTTTGTTAATTGACTGTAACTAACTGGAGTTACTGTGCAACCTTTGTTGCTGTTGTTATTTTTTTTTTAACCGGGGTATAGATTAATATATAAAAGGGCAGCGAGATCAGAACGCAGGCGACTGGCGCTTCGTGAAAGGAGTGCGGTACATTTTGTACAGCATCCGAAAATGTCTCTACCAACAATCCGGCATGTAAGGATTGTATTTTACCCTATTCTCGCAGCTTTCGGTGTTCCCGGTAAGTCGACACATCCTCTGTCTGAAACGTTAGGGACGGTCTTCTATTAACAATCATTTCACTGGGTGTTGTTTATCGGCCAAACCAGCCCAGCGCGGAGACACGGCAGACTACTGCTGCTGAACGGTTCGTCTCCGCTCTATGCGCTGATGCAGGGTCAAGTTCACTGCGCTACACTCCCTCCAAAGTTCAATGCAAACGATGCTGCTGAAATTCAGAGAGATCAATCCTCTCCGCTGTTGACCACTGTCAGCGTAAATGTGATACTGCGGATTGTTGCCGATTGAAATATATTTTGTGACCTAACTTTTGGTGAAAGAGCAGTAGAACAGTACGAATTGTGGGAACATTGTGGATTATACTAACTGCCGCCGTAGCTGAACTCTCTCTCTCTCTCTCTCTCTCCCTCTCTCTGTGTCTCTCTCTCTCTCGCTCTCTCTCCCCCTCACTCTCTCTCTTTCTGTATCTCAGTGTCTGTGTCTCTCTCTTTCTTTCTCCCTGCCTCTCTCTCTTTCACTCTCTGCCCCCCTCATTCTCTGTCTCTCGCTTGCTATCTCTGTCTCTCTCTCTCTCTCTCTCTCTCTCTCTCTCTCTCTCTCTCTCTCTCTCTCTCTCTCTCTCTCTCTCTCCCTCTCTCTCTCTGCCTCTGTCTCTCTCTTGCTCACCTGCTCTCTCCCTCTCCTTCCCCATACCTCTTTGTGGATTTCCGATCAAACATTTGATTATATGTCATACCCGTACCAGTTGGGAATTATGGTAAATATAGCTAGCACAAGAATGGGGTGTCCAGCTGGGGATTTGAATTAATTTCTCCCTATCGCACCTTTAAGATGATAATGAATGTGATCGAAAATGGCTGGAGCTAGATTGTGTACAAGCGACACTGGACGAGTCAGTGAAGTCCGATTCTGTTCACCAGGCTCTGCGCTCATTCATTGACTAAACGGAGGGAACGAGTGCATCGGTTTCACCCCGGGATTGATGACCGACAGTCGGCACGGCCCCAGTTACTCCGGGCCAGTACCGGCTCAATAATAATGAGAGTTTATTTGAGTGGAATCTGCCGGCTGCACATCAGCCGATCCTCCTACAGCTACTGTGTTCAGCTCTCTCACGGGTCTCATTCCCTCCGGCTGGTGCCTGAATGGGGCTTCGAGGGTAAGAGCCATTGAAATGATGGTCGCACGGGTAGGGAATGTAGTGCGCAAGGGAGGTACGGGAGAAAATGGTGATCTCCCCTATTTTTCTGCGTTGTGATGGCGAATGAGTAGCAGTGCTGCCCCCTCTTGGTTACATCGCCAAGGTGACATCGGGAGCACGTCACCGGCAACTTAACCAGGAGCAGTGCTGCCCCCTATCGGTTACATCGCCAAGGTGACATCGGGAGCACGTCACCGGCAACTTAACCAGGAGCAGTGCTGCCCCCTCTTGGTTACATCGCCAAGGTGAAATCGAGAGCACGTCACCAGCAACTTAACCAGGAGCAGTGCTGCCCCCTATCGGTTACATCGCCAAGGTGAAATTGAGAGCACGTCACCAGCAACTTAACCAGGAGCGGTGCTGCCCCCTATCGGTTACATCGCTAAGGTGAATCGAGAGCACGTCACCAGCAATTTAACCAGGAGCAAATGCATAGTTCGGCTCCGATCATTTTTAGTTCACTGAATAAAGAGTTTTTATTCTCTCTTGGAACATATTTCCCCGGTAATTTTGCCGATCACTGTCGCAATAGTATTTTCACATTGGATTCCGAGAACGTTTCTCCTCGTCCTGTTTGTAACTCACAATTTGTGACCCTTTCCCTAGCGAACCTATTGGCAATCGTGCTGCTCCTCCGAGGGAATTGCGGCCTTTCCAAATGTATATCGCTCTACATGGTTGCTATGGCAATGGCAGATCTCCTGGTGATGATGTTCTGTGTAATCGGGTACCATATCATCATGTACCAATTTCCAATCTCCTTCCTGTCCTACACGTCCGCCTGTAAGGTCGTCCTGTATTTCATGTTGACCAGCTTGCTAACCTCGGTCTGGTACACTGTCCTGTTCACAGTCGATCGGTTTGTAGCGATCTGTTACCAGAAACTGAAAGCGAAATATTGCACAGTGAGGACAGCCGTTGCCGGCATTATAACCGTAGCGCTCCTGGGGCATTTACAGAGCGTTCCGCTTCTATTTGAGTATAAACCTGTGCGTATAGTTAAAGGTATTCAGTGGGGCTGTCAGCCGAGCTCGTGGTTCATGACGTCTCTTGTGGGAGTCGCATTCTCCTTTCTGGAGAGCATTTTAACGGTTATATTACCTTTTGTTTTGATAACCCTGTTTAACTGTCTGACAGTGAGGCGCATTTTATTAGCCAGTAAAGTGCGCCGCGGACTGCGCGGTCAGAGCAGTCAAACACAGAAGGATCCGGAGATGGAAAGCCGCCGGAAATCCATCATTTTACTCTTTAGTGTGTCCGGCAGTTTCATTTTGTTGTGGCTGACGGCCGCCGTGAGCTTTCTGACCACCCGACTCACAGGAACCGCGCATTACGACGGCGATTACACCGACTCTGCATATGTCGCCACTGAAGCCGGCTACATGCTCATGTATCTGAGTTCCTGCACTAACACCTGCATTTATACAGCGACTCAGACTAAGTTTAGAGAAGAAATGCTGCTGGTGTTAAAATCTCTTTGGACTTTGTTTTTAAAATTGTTTAAAAAACACAGGTAAAGCAAAGCACATGTTCCTGAAGGTCGAATTATCTGCTAATGCTCCGCATCGGGAATCTGTCATTGGGTCGCGATGTACATCTGGGTTTGGGGTGTTTAGGTGTAATGCGTCTCGCTAGTTAATCGACATGGAATAAAGTAACACTCAAATTCATTTCCGTGCAGGAGCGTCCTTGACAGCCGTGACGTCATCAACAATCCCGGTATCCGATCGCTCAGTTGATTTCATTCACTCGTTGCGTTTGACAGCTGCGTTGACACTCAGGGCTCATTCGGCCGCCGGGTAACTCGGGTAAAGGTGGAACTATCGCAATTACTTTAACACTGGCACTGGAGATTCGCTGCGGTCAGCACTGTGACAGAGCTACATTCTTGTAGATTGCAGTGGGAAATCAATATTACATAGATTCTGCCCCAGCCCGACTATGGCGACCTATGCCAATCCCCAGAGCCATAATAAAGCCCGTATCCCTCGCTACCTTTGTTAACCAAGGGTTGTCTAGACACGTTTCCATTATTTTATTATCACCTGCATCCAGCACGTCTGCTGTACACATAACCACGCAGCACTGGGAGATAAAAGAGTGCCTTCAGATCTGTGTCTGCATGCGCCTGTAGTTTTAGCCACTGCTGACGTAGGAAAAGACAAAGTTGTTGGCTATCTGTACAATATTTACCTCCTCATAATTGTATACACTTTTACAAGGACCCTTCACTTTATTTTCTAGTTCAGACAATCAAACTTCTCCTTATAGTGTATCCCCTTCCCCACAGTCCAGTAAACAATCTGGTGAATTTGATTCACCATGTCTCAGTTCTTACAACATCATTCCCATGGCGTGGCAACCAGGATTGCACCCATTGCTCTCAGTCTGTTTAGCCAGTGCTCCGTATAGCTGTAAGCTCGAGTCCGAATTCTTCCACTCAAACCCTCGGTGAACAATGCAAGCATAACAAAATCCACTTTCGCTGTACTGTCTCACTGCATTCAGAAAGGTATAGCCTAGCATTGAAAGGTTACAACTAAAAACGACCTTCTGAAGGTCTATATGTCCTCCCAGACTTTTATTTCACAATGTGGATTAAGTCACATTTTGTTTCACATACACTTTTACAAACAATAAAGGACCCTGCAGCAAATGTACAGCTCGCCACTTATTGCCGGCGTCCGGGAGGAGAGACACGCTGTCACACTACCATTTGCATCCTTTTACCAAGCTAATTCTGTTACTAGTTTGACAATTCATGTTGGCGTCCCTGTATCTGTATGGGTGCCTTGTTAGAAACATAATGAAAGTCCATCCAAACTCTATCTACCTTCCTGCTTCGTTAAATAGTCGAGATTATTCCTTTAAAATCACAGACATATTTGTGACACATGACGTGGCCGGCACGAGACCACACTGACTCCTTATTCGCTTCGATGAACTGCCTTCCGAGCTGTACATACAGACATTCTGTTGACAGAAATTTTCTCGCATGACATTCCCATACCGATATAAAGAAAAATGATCTCAATATTCAAGAAATGAAGTGATAAGGGGTGCGATGTGCAAACGGTGAAGAAGGGAGTCAAAGACATTTCAGGCGGCACAGACGGTAAACGAGGTTTGGGGGATAAATTGAAGGCACGTGTTTGCATAACTAACGGCACAACTAAATCGACATAGTGGGTTTATAATTATATGCACTTATATCCAGATTACTCCAATGTCCCGTTCAAATCAGTCCCTGATGCCAGAGTTCAGCGCTCTTTCAGTCATGTCCGCATGGTCCTCCGTCCACCGCGGACGAAAATCCTTCAGCCACCTGAGGTGAAATTTCCGCGGTACCATCCGTCAGCTCTGTAGCCTGTCTGTTCCTTCCGCTTTTGAGCATTCTCTTGGTGGAGAATTGGGCAAGATACGCATCCCGTCAACAACTCATCCACAAGAATGCTCCAAGCCGTCTGATAAAGGACACGTAAGTGAAAGCGTTCCAGGAGAACGAAACCGGGCAAATAGAGCATAGCCTCCTGGGTAATAACTGGAAATAGCGATCACACTGCGAAAATTCTCTTAGACCATAAGACCATAAGACAAAGGAGCACAAGTCGGCCATTCCGCCCATCGAGTCTGCTCCGCCATTTTATCATGAGCTGAACCATTCTCCCATTTAGTCCCACGCCCCCGCCTTCTCAGCATAACCTTACAAGCCCTGGCTACTCAGGTACCTATCAATCTCTGCCTTAAATACACCCAATGACTTGGCCTCCACTGCTGCCTGTGGCAACAAATTCCATAGATTAACCACCTTTTGACTAAAAAAAAATCTTCGCATTTCTGTTCTGAAAGGGCGCCCTTCAATCCTGAAGTCATGCCCTCTCGTACTAGACTCCCCCATCATGGGAAACAACTTTGCCACATCCACTCTGTCCATGACTTTCAACATTCGACATGTTTCTATGAGGTCTCCCCTCATTCTTCTAAACTCCAAGGAATACAGTCCAAGAGCGGACAAACGTTCCTCATATGTTAACCCTCTCATTCCCGGAATCATTCCAGTGAATCTTCTCTGCACCCTCTCCAAAGTCAGCACATCCTTTCTTAAATAAGGAGACCAAAACTGCCCGTACTCCAAGTGAGGTCTCACCACGCCTTATAGAGCTTCAACATCACATCCCTGCTCCTATACTCTATTCCTCTAGAAATGAATGCCAACATTGAATTCGCCTTCTTCACTACCGACTCAACCTGGAGGTTAACCTTGAGGGTATCCTGTACGAGCACTCGCAAGTCCCGTTGCATCTCAGAACTTTGAATTCTTTCCCCATTTAAATAATAGTCTGCCCGTTTATTTCTTCTGCCAAAGTGCATAACCATACACTTTCCAACATTGTACTTCATTTGCCACTTCTCTGCCCATTCTTCCAATCTATCCAAGTCTCTCTGCAGACTCTCCGTTTCCTCAGCACTACTGGCCCCTCCACCTATCTTCATATCATCAGCACACTTAGCCACAAAGCCATCTGTTTCATAATTCAAATCGTTGATGTACAATGTAAGAAGAAGCAGTACCAACACGGACCCCTGTGGAAAACCACTGGTAACCGGCAGCCAACCAGAATTGGATCCCTTTATTCCCACTCTCTGTTTCCTGCCAATCAGCCAACGCTCTATCCACGCATGTAACTTCCCTGTAATTCCATGGGCTCTTACCTTGATAAGTAGCCTCATGTGTGGCACCTTGTCAAAGGCCTTCCAAAAATCCAAATATACAACATCCACTGCATCTAGCCTACTGGTAATTTCCTCAAAAAATTGTAATAGGTTAGTCAGGTATGATTTTCCTTTAAAGAATCCATTCTGAGTTCTGCCTATCTTGTCATATGCCTCCAGGTACTCTGTAACCTCATCCTTGACAATCGACACCAACAACTTCCCAGCCACCGACGTCAAGCTAACAGGTCTATAATTTCCTTTCTGCTTTTTGCCCCCTTCTTAAAGAGCGGAGTGACATTTGCAATCTTCCAGTCCTCCAGAACCATGTCAAAATCTATCGACTTTGAAAGATCATCGCTAATGCCTCTGCAGTCTCCACAGCTACTTCCTTCAGAACACGAGGATGCATTCCACCTGGTCCGGGAGATTTATCTACCTTTAGACTATTCAGTTTCCTGAGTACTTTCTCTGTCGTAATTGTGACTGCACACATTTCTCTTCCCTGCCATCCTTGAGTGTCCGGTATGCTGCTGATGTTTTCCTCAGTGAAGACTGATGCAATAATCTCGTTCAGTTCCTCCACCATCTCCTTATCTCCGCATCTCCCATTACAATTTCTCCAGCATCATTTCTATCTGTCCTATATCTACTTTCACCTGTCTTTTCCTGTTTATATACTTGAAAAAGCTTTTAGTATTCTCTTTGATATTATTTGCTAGCTTCCATGCATAGTTAATCTTTTCCCTCTTAATGACATTCTTAGTTTCCTTTTGTAAGGTTTTAAAAACTTCCCCATCCTCTCTCTTCCCACTATTTTTTGCTTCCTTGTATCCTTTGCTCTAACTTTGGCTTTGCCTTCTCTTGTCAACCACGGTTGCATCCTTTTTCCGTTCGAAAATTTCTTCTGTTTTGGAATATACCTGTCTTGCACCTTCCTCACTTCTCGCATAAACTCCAGCCACTGCTGCTCTGCCGTCTTTCCCGCCAGTGTCCCTTCCCATTCAACTTTGGCCAGTTCCTCTCTCATGCCACTGTAATTTCCTTTACTCCACTGAAATACCGACACCTCAGATTTCGGCTTCTCTTTTTCTAATTTCACAGTGAACTCAATCATGTTATGATCACTGCCTCCTAAGGGTTCCTTCACCTCAATCTCTCTAATCACCTCCGGTTCATTACACAATACCCAATCCAGTACAGCCGATCCCCTAGTCGGCTCAAAAACAAGCTGTTCTAAAAAGCATCTCGCAGACATTCTACAAATTCTCCCTCTTGAGATCCAGTGCCGACCTGATTTTCCCAATCCACTCGCATGTTAAAATCCCGCACAATTATCATAACACTGCCCTTCTGACAAGACTTTTCTATTTCCAGTTGTAATTTGTATTCTGCATCACTGCAGCTGTTTGGCGGCCTATAAATAACTGCCATTAGTGTCCTTTTACCCCTGCGATTTCTGAGCTCAACCAATAAAGATTCTGCACCTTCCGATCCTATATCACCTCTTTCTAATGATTTAATATCATTTCTTACCAATAAAGCCACGCCTCCTCCTCTGTCTACCTTCCTATCCTTCCGATACACCGTGTATCCTTGGACGTTCAGCTCCCAAAGACATGCATCCTTTGGCCAGGTCTTAGTGATGGCCACAATATCATACCTGCCAATCTGTAGCTGTACGACAAGATCATCCACCTTATTCCTTATGCTGCGTGCATTTAAGTACAACACCTTGAGACCAGTATTTGATACTTTTCACTTTGATTTCACTGCAACTCATCCCAATGGCTACAAATTTGCTCCATCACCTGCCTGTCTTTCCTGACATCTTTACTGCTCACTATCTTAGATTTATTTCTGTTTTCCCCTTCCTCCGCTCTATCATTCCGGTTCCCACCCCCCTGCCAAATTAGTTTAAACCCTCTCTAACAGCTCTATTAAACTTTCCCTCCAGGATATTGGTCCCCTTCGGGTTCAGGTGTAACCTGTTCATTTTGAACAGGTCATACTTCCCCCAGAAGAGATCCCAATTATCCAAGAATCTGAAGCCCTGCCCCCTACACCAGTCTCTCAGCCACGAATTCATCTGTCTGATCCTACTATTCTTGCCCTCGCTAGCACGTGGCACAGGTAGCAATCCCGAGATTACTACCCTGGAGGTCCTGCTTCCCAGCTTCCTTCCTAACTCCTGGAAATCTCTCTTCAGGACCTCCTCCTTTGTCCTATCTATGTCATTGGTACCAACATGTACCAAGACAACTGGCTGCTCACCCTCCCCCTTCAGAATA
This sequence comes from Mobula birostris, assembly GCF_030028105.1. Lineage (NCBI taxonomy): Eukaryota > Metazoa > Chordata > Chondrichthyes > Myliobatiformes > Myliobatidae > Mobula > Mobula birostris. The sequence continues at coordinate 36,594,121 of NC_092382.1, read as the reverse complement.
TTCAGGTCCCAATCCGAGACATCCCGTACCCTGGCACCTGGGAGGCAACACACCATGCGGGTATCTCTATCAGGCTCACAGAATCTCCTGTCCGTTCCCCTGACTATGGAATCCCCTACGACTACCGCATTTCTCTTCTCCCTCCTTCTCTCCTGCACAACAGCGCCAAGCTCGGTGCCAGAGACCCCGGTCACCATGGGCGTCCCCTGTCAGGTCATCCCCCTCAACAGCATCCAGAACAAGATATTTGTTGCTGATATTTGTTCCTTGGAATATAAATGATTGAGGGGAGGTTTGATGGAGGTGTTTTAAAATTGTGAGGGTTATAGGTGGGGTAAATGCAAGCTGCCTTTTTCCACTGAGATTGGATGAGACTACAACCAGAGGCCATGGATTAAGTGTGAAAGGTGAAATTTTAAGGGGAACATGACGGGAAACTTCTTCACACAGATGAACATCTGCATGTGGAATGAACAGCCCGCACAAGTGGTGAATGCAAGCTCAATTTCATCATTTAAGAGGTTTGTGTAGGTACCTGGATGGTAGAGATATGGGAGTAGAAAGTTTAAATAGTTCAGCACAAACTTGATAGGCCGAAGGGTCTCTTTCTGTGTTGTACTTTTCTATGACTGTGACAAGAACCTAAAATGATACTAATATTCACTCTAATTCCTTTTAACAGCTGTGCAGACCAACCATACATCTCAGTCAGAGTCATTTACAGGGTGTTAAAACTGTGGCACTTTAAATTAACAGTACATAAAAGAAAATCCCAGCAGTACGTCAACAAAGGCTATTTGTGTGAGAATGTTTCAGTTACTGTGGGGCCAGGCACCCATGCAGCTCAGTGGGAACAGGGAATAATACGAATGGAGAGAGTCAAACTGAGCCAGGTCACAGATTGGAGATGGCAGAAATGCCCCATTCTTGTAGAGACAGGAAGAGCATCAGAGAATTTGATGGTCATTCCAGATACCAGCACTGTGCCCAGATAGAAAATGATTTCTCTCTCCAAGTTGGGTTGAACTTCACTGTAACAGTTTGATGTCAGATCACACCTTGACAACTCAAGTGATCTCATCTGAAATGTTGTCCTGCACCCACTGATGGATTTTGTAAATCTTTTTACAGGTTAAAAATGACAAGGAATTTGTCTACAGGAATCTTGAACACAACACGCCAGTTTTGCTGTCTCTGTCCAGATATTTAAGAAGTGGAGCAAGGGATTCACTTGATCATCCTTCCTGCTCAGACTGTGGGGAGAGATTCACTCAATCATCTGACCGAATGGCACGCCCGTCATTTTACACAGGGGTGAACCCATTCATCTGCTCAGACTGTGGTAATGGATTCACTTGGTCACCTCAACTGAAGGTACATCAGCAAGTACACACTGGGCAAGGCCATTCGCCTGTTCTGTGGGTGAGAAGGGATTCAGTCGGTCTTCCCACCTGTGGATGCACCAGTCAGTTCACACTGGGCAGAGGCTGGTCATCTGCTGAATTTGTGGGGAAGGATTCACTCGGTCATCTGACCTAATGGCTCACCAGCGAATTCACACCGGGGAGAGGCCGTTCACCTGCTCGACCTGTGGGAAGGGATTCACTTGGTCATCTAAACTGAAGGTACACCAGAGAGTTCACACTGGGGAGAGGCCGTTCATCTGCTCGGACTGTGGGAAGGGATTCACTTGGTTATCTAATCTGAAGGTACACCAGAGAGTTCACACTGGGGAGAGGCCGTTCACCTGCTCAGTCTGTGGGAAGGGATTCACTCAGGCATCAAACCTGCAAGAGCACCAGAGAATTCACACTGGGGAACGGCTGTTCACCTGCCCGGACTGCGGGAAGGGATTCACTTGCTCATTCCAACTGAAGGTACATCAGCGAGTTCACACTGGAGAAAGGCCGTTCACCTGCTCAGACTGTGGGAAGGGATTCATTTCGTCATCTGACCTAATGGGACATCAGCGAGTTCACACCGGGGAGTGGCCATTCACCTGCTCAGACTGTGGGAAGGGATTCATTTCATCATCTAAACTGAAGGTACATCAGCGAGTTCACACTGGGGAGAAGCCTTTCACCTGCTCAGACTGCGGAAAGGGATTCACGCGGTCATCTAAACTGAAGATACATCAGAGAGTTCACACTGGGGAGAGGCCATTCACCTGCTCAGACTGTGGGAAGGGATTTACTTCCTCATCTCAACTGAAGGTACGTCAGCACGTTCACACTGGAGAGAGGTCGTTCACCTGCTCAGTCTGTAGGAAGACATTCACTTTGTCACCTCACCAACTAAGACACCAGTTAGTTCATACCGGGGCGTGGCCATTCACCTGCTCAGTCTGTGGGAAATGATTCACTGAATTATCCTTCCTACAGAGACACCAGTCAGTTCACACTGGGAAGTGGCAGTTCACCTGCTCAGTCTGTGGGAAGGGATTCACACGGTCATGTCAACTACAGAGACACCAGCGAGTTCACACTGGATAGAGGCCGATCTCCTGCTCAGACTTTGGGAGGAGATTCTCAGCCAGATCAACCAAATTTGTATCATTGAGTTCACAGTGGAGAGAGGCCATTCACCTGCTCAGACTGTGGGAAGCGATTCACTTAGTCATCTAACCTTATATAACCCCCACTTCGGCTAGCTGCTTAATATAGGGGATGATAGTCCCTCAGTCTGGCCAAACTTAAGAAATCTCATTTGGGTGGATACTGCATGATGTGTTCCCTGTTACAAATCAGTACCCCAAAATAACAAACAGTAAACAATATGTGATTAAGTGATTGAGCTTTATAATTCTTACTTTGACTATATGGTTAGTGATGTAAACAAAAAAAAAGTGCCCACTCTCTCCATTCATGTCTTCTCATTTCTCCCCGACAAAAGACCATGAAAATCTCTCTTCCAGACTCACAAGAAAGAACACTTCTGTCATGGTATAGCCTGCACTCCAAAATCCTGTTGTCTCTAGTCATAACCTAAACATTGCTGCTACAGAGAAACCATTACCTCAGCAGTGAAACGTTACAGAGACGCCATTACATTAGCAGTGAAACCTTACAGCTTGTGACACACTACCGGGTTTACAATGGGTAGAAAGTTTCAATAAGCTGCATGCTGGATATTTGTACATCACCATTGCTGATGCAATTTTGAGAGTGACTGTCGGTGTTGAACTCTGCAATTATTGCTGCTGCTCACCACACCCAGTTCTGCACCCTGGTCACTGCACATGGGAGGAGCTTCTGCTGCATATTCACCTTTAATGGGACTGGAGTTTAATATTCTGGATAAGAGACCAATAAATCAGTTCTATTTTAAACTCTGTCTATGGTACTTAGTGAATTTATAACACAACTAGTGTACAGTAGAGAGTCAACTCAGGCCGTCTGGACCCTGCCAGTGATTCAGTTCCACAACAGTCCTTTTCAATCCTCCCCTGTTGTTCATCTCTCGCTCTCCCTGTGGGATAGGTTCCAGTCACCACTCTGTGGGTGAAGAGGATTCCATTGAACTTTCTGCAGACTGAAGAAGTCGAGGAGAAGGGAATCAGCAGCGGGGCATGGCAACGAATGACTGAATAGCAACATTTGGAAGCTGATTGACAGAGAAAATCTTTCGGTTGTCTGACTGATGACACAAACAATACCCATGGTGAGGATGTGTTGGGAATGGTTTTATTTATTGAGGGAGTTGTTCCTGCTTGTTTATCCTGTAACATTATGTCCGAATGGTTATTATGGATTATCCTATCTGAAATAATGTATTGATTATCAAATAATTTGTAAGATTTTGACTATAAAACTGGATCAGGCTTGAATTTATGGCGCCTTTATGAAGTGATGGAGGGCATTCATGAGTTTGAATTTTAAAGCAAGATTTTGGTGAATGATATTTGCTACTTGATTGTAGCTTTGTAAGTAATCAGATTGTGTTAACCTGCTGCAGGATCCTGAAATGTGTTGGATTGTTCCTGCTTTCTCTTGGCATTTTCTGCACTTACTCCCTTGTTTGTTTGTTCTCATTTCATGTATTTTTGATATTTTTTTCCTTTTGTTAACCATCCTGTCCTGTACAGGTGTCCCCTGCTTTTCGAATGTTCGCGTTATGAAACCTCACTGTTACAAAAGACTTACATTAGTTCCCTGTTTTCACTAACAGAAGGTGTTTTCACTGTTACGAAAAAAAATCAGTGTGCACCCCGAGTAGCTGCTCTCCCCCCGGATTTGGAATGGTATTCTCGTTGGCACTGCTTAATCACGTTGCATTGAGCAGCCATTAGCAAGATGAGTTTTAAGGCGTTGGAAAAGCTTGAAAGAGCTCGTAAGGGTGTTACACTTAGTGTAAAACTAGACATAATTAAGCGTTTAGATTGTGGTGAACGAAGTAAGGGCAACATGAGTTTGGCTTGTGGAAGCTGATGAAGATGATGTTGAAGAGGTTTTGGCATCCCATGACCAAGAACTGATAGATGAAGGGTTGATGCAATTGGAAGAGGAAAGGATAACAATTGAAACCAAATTCATTAGCGAAATGAACATGAAGCAACTGCGTGAGATTTTCACTGCAATGATAAAGTACGACTTTAATTTTGAAAGGGTACGTCGGTTTGGGGATATTTGCAGGATGGTTTGAGTGCTTACAAAGAACTGATGATCTAAAAATGCGCGAGGCTCAGCAGTCAAGCAAAGCTTCCACACCAGCCGATGAATCTCAACCTTCGATATCGAGGTGGGCAGACATAGGAGAAGATGAGCTGCCTGCCTGATGGAAACAGACGACACCCCAGTGTCCCACCACCCCAACCCCCAGACCGCGGACAGATAGTGATTCGCGGAGAATGCAGCGGTAGCTGGGGGGGGGGGGGGGGGGGGGAGGAGGCACACAGCACATCTTTAAGAAAAAAGCCAAAATAAACATGATAATTAATTAGGTGCCGCCGACACGTAATTGTCGGCCCAGATCACGGAGGGTCGTACTCATTCCACTGGTTAATGTTCTCTTCCATAGTAATGATTCATTTTTCTGAGTTAGTATCTCATTTAAGTTTTCTGGCCTGTCTTTCTTATCACGACTGCTTATCAGATACTTACATGCTTCTTGAAAGAACAAGCTGGTAGTGGGGTTGTGTGGCTCTGTTGGTAAAATATTAAATAAAATCATTAGAAAGAAGTGGCATAGGGATGGAAGATATAGAATCTGTGGGTAGGATTAAGGAACAGCAAATGTAAAAAAAATCTGTGGTGGGAATTGTATGGAGACCTCCAAACAGTTGTAAGTATGTGGGCCTCAAATTACCATGGGAGATAGAAAATGGGTGCCAAAAGAGCAATGTTACAATAGTCATGGGGAATTGTCATGCAGGTGCTTAGGAAAATTAGGATGGTGTTGGTCTCAAGAGGAGGAATTCCTACAAGGTGGTTTTTTGGAGCAGCTCGTGGCTGAGCCCACTTGGGGATCAGTTATTCTGGACTGGGTGTTGTAATGAACCAGAATTAATTAGGTCACTTAAGTTCAAAGATCCTTTGGGGCAAGTGATCTTAATATGATCAAACTCACCCTGACATTAGAGAAGGAGAAGCTAAAGTCAGATGTGAAATAAAGAGAATTAGAGAGGTATGAAAGAAAAATTGGTCAAAATTGTTTTGCAAAGAACACGGGCAGGAATTTCTGGAAGCAATTCAGAAGGCACAGGATATATACAGTGGCATGTAAATGTTTGGGCACCCATGGTTAAAATTTCTCTTACAGTGAATAGCTAAGTGAGTAAAAGATTATCTGATTTCCAAAAAGTAATAAGTTAAACATGACACATTTCTTTAATATCTTAAGCAAGGTTACATTTTTATTTCCATCTTTTACAGTTTCAAAATAACAGAAAAGGAAAAGGGCCCGAAGCAAAAGTCTGGGCAATCTGCATGGTCAGTACTTAGTAACACCCCCTTTGGCAAGTATCACAGCTTGTAAATGCTTTCTGTAGCCAGCTAAGAGTCTTTCAATTCTTGCTTGGGTAAATTTCTGGGTTCTATCATTAGCAGCAAAGCACTGACTGTGGAAATTACAGATCAGAATATTATTAGTCACAGAGCCCAGCAGCACTGAAACAGGCCCTTCGGCCCTTCTAGTCAATGCTGACCTGCTTTTGTTTTTACTGCCTCGTTCCAACTACCTGCACCATAGCCTCCATAAACCTCCCATCCATGTCATCACCCAAATTTCTCTTTAGTATCTCAATCAAACCCACATCCACAACTTCCACTGGCAGCTCATTCCACACTCCCACCAAACTCGGAGTGAAGAATTCCCCTTCAGGCTCCCCTAAAAGAATTCACTTTCACCAGGACCTTATGTCCAATGTGGGGGTGAGAGGGAAGACGGGGCAGAGAGGGAAGGCAGTAAGGCGAGCGGGTGGGTGGTCGATTGCATGGAGGGAAACAGTGGAGAGTTTAAACTTAATATATTTCAGAAAAAGTACGTGTTTGAACTTACTTCCTGCAAACCTACCATCCATACCCTGTACATGGTCAACCAAATTATTGATCTAGATGACAAGATGATCAGTGTAAGATCAAGTAGAGCAGAGAATTCAACAACTGTGTAAATGCAATTATAAGTAAATATCAATAACTAATGAGAGCAATGGTTGTAACCCTGGGGAACATTACTAGGCACAGGCCTTGAGTCCCATAAACAGCCTTTCACTATCACTCTCTGCTTCCTACCATCAAGACAACTGTGCATCCGGTTAGCCAGCTCTCCTGGGACCCCATGTGATCTAACTTTCCACAGCAACTTGGAGTACTGTGTCCAGTTCTGGTTGCTTCACTATAGGAAAGATGTGGAAGCATTGGAAAGGGTACAGAGGAGATTTACCAGGATGCTGTCTGGTTTAGAGAGTATGCATTATGATCAGAGATTAAGGGATCTAGGGCTTTACTCTTTGGAGAGAAGGAGGATGAGAGGAGACATGATAGAGGTGTACAAGATAATAAGAGGAATAGATAGAGTGGATAGCCAGCGCCTCTTCCCCTGGGCACCACTGGTCAATACAAGAGGACATGGCTTTAAGGTAAGGGGTGGGAAGTTCAAGGGGGATATTAGAGGAAGGTTTTTTATTCAGAGAGTGGTTGGTGCGTGGAATGCACTGCCTGAGTCAGTGGTGGAGGCAGATACACTAGTGAAGTTTAAGAGACTACTAGACAGGTATATGGAGGAATTTAAGTTGGGGGCTTAGTTGGGAGGCAGGGTTTGAGGGTCGGCACAACATTGTGGGCCGCAGGGCCTGTATGAGTTCAACTTCCGGATGCCGGGAAGGTTATTTCGGCTGTAACGAAAGTAAATTCAATGCTGGCTTGTATTTCAAGTGAGATCAAATTTAATTCCACTGATCGTGTGGGACGTAAGCTCTCTGTACTTAAGAAAAAAAAAGTTGAATAGTTCTTGATGTTCAGAGTGTTAACGGTTTCTGGGAGACGCGAGCAGACTGGGGTTGACAAACAGGTCACCCAGGAAAGAACGGCAGAGGAACTAATGACCCAATTATCCTTCGGTCCAATGGTCTTATCTCATGTCATTCGGCCGAGTTAATTAACAATGATCCCTTTTCTCAAAGTATTGATAAAGTGCCTAACGAGAGCTCCTACCGCGTTGCGTTCATTGAACGTCTTTCCTACCCGGTATAACACACCCTGGGAGTGTCCAAGGAAGAAAGGCGCCTTTCTCACAAGGACATCAATAGACCTTCAGAAATAGACTTTATGCAGATGTTAATTGGACCCTGGACAGTCATTGCTTGTGCGAGTAAACACACCACGATTTTGATGCCAGCTCATTGGACACCGTCAGTTGAAGTTAGGATATTTGTATACGTGGATGTGGCCTTTTCATAGTATGTTGGATGCAATCAGTTAAATCTTTTTGCGGCGCTGTCTCATCTCTCCCAGCACGTACCAGGCCCGATCAGATCACTGAGAATTCCGCCCGTTCACTTTGCGATGGAAAATTGACGGATGTGCATTTACGATAGCCGCAGGATACATTGTCGGGAGGTGCAGCGGTGACGAGAGCGGGAGTATGGTGAACAAATAAATCTAAAATTTGGATGAGTTTAATAACTGGTAGGAGGTGGATGTCGTGGCCGTTCTCGTGCTGTGTCTCTCTCGGCCACTCAGCCAGTTTTATTCTCACGCTGCTACGTTCTCCAATGACCGGCAGTGTTGCAGTGTCAAGATGGAAAACACTGTGATTGCCAGGGAGACAAACTTAGATATTTTGTTTAATTAGTTTAGCAATTGACGTGAGCGGATATTTCGCTGCGCTGATGAACTGCTCTCTGAACTTAGACTGAGTTATCCCATAAATAAAAGTGTTTGTGCAGCAACTTAATATCATCAGCATGTCTCCGGACTGTTCAAATATGTATTCCGAATAGTTGTAATTACTTGGATCCAATCGGGCAATGGTGAAGTAATGAAATTCGGCAACACTCACCGACCACAGGATTCTGAAGCTTCCGGAGATGGTGAGAAGTAAGATCACAGACCTCCTCCTGCTCTCCATCTCCGGGTCACTGCGGTTCTCCGCCTTGCTCTGACCCCTCAGCCCCTTACGGACACGACTAGTCACTAAAATGTGTCTAACTGTCAGAGCGTTGAACAGGAGTATTAGCACGAACGGGAGTAATGGCGTTAGGACGGTAGAAAACCACCGATATCCCACCCCCTCCGGGATCCGTATCGTGGCCCGGCTTTCGAATACAGTCCCAGGGTATATTGTTGATCACTTTCGCGGGACGATATATAAAGAAGTTAGACATATTTTTAAAACAGAGAAGGACGCCGGTTGCTGTCAGAACCGCAGCCGCAGTTTTCCCGGTGCAATACTTTGTTTTCCACTTCGAGCAGCATATGGCGACAATCCGATCAAACGTAAAAGTGACGGTGAACCAGACAGAACTTTCTGTTGCTGCCTCTCCCAGGACGGAGATCACACTGCACACGGGGGTGATGTCCAGGAAAGTCCCGGGGAAGTAATAATAACCGACCCGCCACAATATCACCGCAAACACGATGGTCAGTAGATCCGCCGCTGCCGTGGCCACCAGGTAGAGAGTGGTGCAGGTGGAGAGGCCGCACTTTCTCCGGGACAGGATCACCATCGCCACTAAATTCACTGGGAAACAAACAAAGATAATAAATGAATTACTGTCTCTCTGCTCCACGGTCCTCAGGGTAGAGATAAGCTGGAAACTGGGAATAACCAAACTTTTCAGATAGCTCATTTCTGGAGATTTAAAAATAGTAAAGTACAACTCGCAGATGCGTCAAAGGAGTGCATGCTTGTTGAAAGGGTACTGTACTCGGTACTGGGAGAAGAGCAGGATCTGGGAAACAGGCATTGTCAACTGAACGCCGAGGGAGCTTTAGAGCGATTAATATAAAACGGCCACCATCAGGGATTTGATTGATGGGTAAAGCCTCGATACCTCGGCGAATTTCTCAGTGATAGTGATTCCCGCCACCTTTATTCTGGCGCTCCCCTTACACAACGAATCCTGCTACCTCCACCTCTGTCCATTTACAGGTTTCAAACTCGAAAGCGAATTGATTTCCCCTTTCTGCATGTCTTCGTCTCCTTCTCGACTCCCTTTTGCCACCGCCCACGGAAGCTTGGCCTCGCTTCTTTTTAATTTCTGTAAATTTGGCCCAGGTTCCTTCACGCCGTGTCAAGGTTAACCAATCAGGAGGTTTCAATATTCGCTTTCGAAGATTTTGCCTGGCTCTTTGAAACTTACAGTTATTTTGAACGTTCATGGAGAAACACAAAATAATCTGCAGATGCTGGGGATCTCACCGGTGATTCTTTTCCTAAATTCCCTTCCAACTTGCAGCAAGTTCTTAAAACACAATGCAATACCTTTAAATTGAAACTTAAAACGTCTTCCATTATGGATCCGAAATAACAACAATAACCCGTAAAGGTGGCGAGCGCTCTGCATTATCAGAATTTACTTTGAAAGCGGTTTTGCATCGATAAATCAAAACTGCCTGCTGTGAATCCACAAAATAAACCCCTAACCTGAAGTTTCTACTCTACATCTGTTTGAACTGTCGGTGTATTTCAGCAAAAGCCACGCGTTAAACTGCAAGGGAACGTCTGAATGAACACAGGGATAGTCGCAATGTCTGCACCACATTCACTAATACAACCGTGTCACAAGGCTTTCGATAACTGAACAAGTCTCGAAACCGCGCACAAAGAACAGCAAATGTTAGTTCACCTGTGTTCTTACCAGGGACACCAATGACTGCAATGATCATGAAGTATATCTTTCTCACACGGTAAAATGCTGTGTGATATTCAATCCGTCTTCCAGCTGCCCGCGACCTCGCTGAAGAATCTCTGAGCTGATGAATCTCCGCGGTCGTTAATTTATACTCTCTCCAGCACACCGAATATTCAATACTACACAAGGCTGACGTGTCTTCCAACAGCTGGAGTAAAAATAAACATGATGTCATTCAAGTAAAATCCCAATTGTGATGAGGTCTGGAGAGCTTGACAATAAATCACAAAATCTCAAAGACAAAGAAATGACGATTGGAGAAGTTGTTGCGAAACACACTCAGGCTCACCTCTCGGTTTCATGATTGCTATTGTTAATCTTGTCCATTCCTATGCTGCATGGACTTTGTCATCGCAGACCAATGAAATACGGTCAGTCGGGTGCTCCGTTTCACTTTGTGAATTGCCTCGGTTATAGATCTTGTTAAGAACGTGATTACGTTGCATCGGGAAATGGAACAATTCAGATAGTAGCGGAGAATATGTAATTCTCTCCTTGAAGTGGGGGAGGAAGACGTGCTTCTCACAGACGTTTAAACTTTATTTCAAGTATTCAGTGGTGAAAGCATTTCCCGATGTCAGCTGAATCTAATACGAAAAGCATCGGCTAGGTGGAAGTGTAAGTTTGAGCGTCATTAGCATAAGGTGTCGGTGTAAGGAAATGAGACAGAAATTAAATTGCAAACCTGCCGATCTAGGCTACTGCACTTCCGGTGTTCACAATTATGTCTCCACTACGTTAGAGAGGAAAACCAAACAACCGAGTTGAGCTTGAGTGCCCATTCCTCATGGTCACCTAGTTGGCCCTCAGCCCCTTGATTTTATCACATTTTAATTGTTTAACACTGACTTTTTATGTCTCTGACTGTGGCTTTCTCCAGTACTAGCTTTTTTTCAAAATCTGTCATGTGACTCACGCTGGAATAAAATAGTGGGTATAGGATGCCAGAAGTTTATGGCCAAAGCAGGCCGATCTATAGAAAGAAATAAAGAGGATGTTTGAGCTGAAGTGGCAAAAATGGCAGGCGAATCACACCTAGCAACTACTTACCAGAGTCCCCATTGTCTAAAGCGGCCGTGCTATAGCTGTAGAGCAAATGCTTGGCTGTTAACCCACGAGGTTTCCCGTATTCTCCACAAATATTCAAACAATAGCAAAGGAAACACCCCAAAAAAAAAAGTTCCCCTCTACCACCACTCTGCTCCGTCTCGCGGATTTAGTCCTTACTCTTAATAATTTCTTCTTTGGCTCCCCCCACTTCCTCCAAACTAAAGGTGTAGCTATCGGCACTCGTATGGGTCCTAGCTATGCCTGCCTTTTTGTTGGCTTTGTGGAACAATCTATGTTCCGTGACTATTCTGGTATCTGTCCTCCACTTTTCCTTCGCTAGATCGACGACTGCATTGGCGCTGCTTCCTGCACGCATGCTGAGCTCGTTGACTTTATTAACTTTGCCTCCAACTTTCATCCTGCCCTCAAGTTTACATGGTCCATTTCCGACACCTCCCCCCCCCCCCCCCTCTGGATCTTTCTGTCTCTGTCTCTGGAGATAGCTTATCCACGGATGTCTACTATAAGCCTACTGACTCTCACAGCTATCTGGACTATTCCTCTTCTCACCCTGTCTCTTGCAAAAATGCCATCCCCTTCGCGCAATTCCTCCGTCTCCGCCGCATCTGCTCTCGGGATGAGGCTTTTCATTCCAGGACGAGGGAGATGTCCTCCTGTTTTAAAGGAAGGGGCTTCCCTTCCTCCACTATCAACTCTGCTCTCAAACGCATCTCCCCCATTTCACGTACATCTGCTTTTACTCCATCCTCCCGCCACCCCACTAGGAATAGGGTTCCCCTGGTCCTCACCTACCACCCCACCAGCCTCCGGGTCCAACGTATTATTCTCCGTAACTTCCGCCACCTCCAACTGGATCCCACCACTGAGCACATCTTTCCCTCCCCGCCTCTCTCTGCATTCCGCAGGGATCGCAACTCCGCAGGGATCCCTACGCAACTCCCTTGTCCATTCGTTCCCCCCCATCCCTCACCACTGATCTCCCTCCTGGCACTTATCCGTGTAAGCGGAACAAGTGCTACACATGCCCTTACACTTCCTCCCTTACCACCATTCAGGGCTCCAAACAGTCCTTCCAGGTGAGGCAACACTTCACCTGTGAGTCGACTGGGGTGATATACTGCGTCTCGTGCTCCCGATGTGGCCTTTTATATATTGGCGAGACCCGACGCAGACTGGGAGATCGCTTTGCTGAACATCTACGCTGTGTCCGCCAGAGAAAGCAGGATCTCCCAGTGGACACACATTTTAATTCCACATCCCATTCCCATTCTGACATGTCTATCCACGGCCTCCTCTACTGTAAAGATGAAGCCACACTCAGGTTGGAGGAACAACACCTTATATTCCGTCTGGGTAGCCTCCAACCTGATGGCATGAACATCGACTTCTCTAACTTCCGCTAAGGCCCCACCTCCCCCTCGTACCCCATCTGTTACTTATTTTTATGCACACATTCTTTCTCTCACTCTCCTTTTTCTCCCTCTGTCCCTCTGAATATACCTCTTGCCCATCCTCTGGGTGCCCCCCCCCCCCCGCCCCGCTTGTCTTTCTCCCCGGACCTCCGGTCCCATGATTCTCTCATATCCCCTTTGCCAATCACCTGTCCATCTCTTGGCTCCATCCCTCCCACTCCTGTCTTCTCCTATCATTTTGGATCTCCCCTTCCCCGTCCCACTTTCAAATCCCTTACTCACTCTTCTTTCAGTTAGTCCTGACGAAGGGTCTTGGCCTGAAACGTCGACTGTACCTCTTCCTACAGATGCTGCCTGGCCTGCTGCGTTCACCGGCAACTTTGATGTGTGTTGCTTGAATTTCCAGCATCTGCAGAATCCCTGTTGTTAGGCCCTAGTTCTACCTGTTCGGCATAGGTGTGACAGAGAGACAGAAAGGTGTTAACATGGGGGACCCCAGATGCTGGGGTGAGCCTTCTCAAGGTCATAAACACAAATACCACCATCAACCAATACATTCTCCTTTAGTCCGAGAGAGTCCTGCTACTCAGTTCCTTCAGTAACACGTTTGCAGTCTGTTCGATGTAGTTCGAAGTTTAGTGTGATGTTCCTGCCCTTCTCTCCTATCTAGGCCGGCCTTGGTTTGCTTGCATTGTTTTTCCTGCTCTCGTTTCCGGTGCCCATCCACCCATTCACGCTCCATTTTTAGCGTCTCCCAACCTTTGGCGTTCCTTCTGCAGTACATACCCCATCCCAATCTCACATGCAGTTTTCCTCCAACTTGCTAATAATATACTGTTCCTCTTTACATCTGCCTTTTCCTTCCTTTCCCATTTCAACAATTTCCACTTCTTTCCACAGTTCTTTTTCCATATCGAATTTACTGCTTGTTCTCATGAGGTAATATCCCAGGTTGCCCCTCCCCCCCCCAGTGGCCACATTTTGTTCCCCAATTTCTTATTCAGCGCTGCACTCACTATTCATAAATCTTTTTCCTTGTCTGGAAACTCTCACGCATATTGTGTAGGGCTTCTCCTGGCCCACTCATGTCAATCGACTGCAATTGACCCATGTTCTCTAAGTAATTTACCCAGCATGTCTGCCTCCTGCCCACTTAGTAAAATTTACCCGGTACTGCCTCCTGTCCACTCAGTAAAATGTTGCCTTCCTTATACGAGTCTCCGGACAGATTTTTTCCCAATCCCGTCAAGGTATGAGATCAGCCTTGGGCGAGGGACAGTACCTCCAAAGGAACTAACGGAGAGCGACAAAAGGTAAAATACCTATTGGACGCCCGGTTGGTCTCTGCAGTCCCCAGAGTGGTCCAGCCACTTACTCAGCCTGTCTGCTTGGCACTCCCTATATTGGGATCCTGTTCGTGACACCAAATGATAAAGTTGAATCTGAATAAAACTTGGGACACCAGCTTCTTATTGTCTCCACAGTTTATTGCATATTCTCCTGCAGGATGTTTGAGACCCAGTTGTCAAAGGGAAGGCATGTAAGCACTGCCACCATCTGAAAAGTGGACTGACTTAGTCGGGTTACAGCCATATACTTATATATAGTAAGCCGCATACATTACTCTCGCAAGACGTTATTTGAACTGGTACGCCAACCAAGTCTGTTGGTGCAAAACTTAATTACTTAGATAAGAGAGTTTGCTAAATAAAGTTTTTAAACGAGAACTGAGTGTCCTCATAATCTAATCTAAAAAAATCTAATCTAATCTAATCTAACTACAGACGGATGTACTGTCCAGTATTTACCAGTTATTCTCTTTGCAAAGCCATGACTTAATTACAGACAGATGTTCATTCCTGTCCTTATCAGTGAGTCCTCCTCCCTTTACTCAAACGAGGGTACAATGTATAATGTTATCAACTAATGAGAGTACAATGTATAATGTTATCAGCTCTCAGTCTGTCTCTCTGCAAGCTGCAGAGAACTAGTAATGAGCCTGTCTTAGCTAACCGCTGAATATAGAGTTTACTTCAGTTAAAAAAATTCCTATTCAGTCCCAATTATTCTTTCAACCAGAGGTTACATAGGTTCAAAATGATTTTTTTATATATATCCTCAATTCCTCAGAAGGATTCAGGGGAAATATTTATGTACAATATAGAAACTGGTGTTACCTGTGTGTGTTGTGGTGATGCAAACGTTTCTGCAGAATTTACAAGTGGGATGAAGTGGAGTGATACTTGGAAATCTGGCTTTTTAAAGCAACATTTAGCAAGCAAACCACATGGACAATGTTCAAAATCTCTGGTAAGAAATTCCTTCATCACCAGTAACAGGCCTGCTAACATAGGTTGTGTGAGAGTGCAGGTGAACTTGATCGAACCCAGAGGATATCAAAGTTCTTATCGACAGAGAATTGCGAGCTGTTAAAATGAATAACTCTCTATATAAAATTCACTGTGCACGTGTTGTCACTGGGTAAAAAAAATGCACAGTTCGAGATTTATGTGCACACTGGTCATTACAAATTGGAGAGGACATTGGTGGGAAGGTGGGGCGACCTTCAGTGTCCCTGATGCCCTCACCAACAAGATGTGCATCCAGCTGCAGCTTGTAACCCTGCACTTTAAGGAGTTGGAACTTGAAATGGATGAATTCCAGATCATCTGGCAGTCAGAGGGGGTTATAGATATGACATGAAAAGAGGTGAGTTACACCCAAGGTGCAGGACACAGGAAACTGGGTGAGAGTCAGGAAGGGGAATGAGTTTAAATAGCCATCGCAGAGTACTCTTGTTGCTATCCCGCACAACAGCAGGTGGACCACTTTAGAAACTGTTGGGGGGATTACCTGGCAGAGGAAAGTCAGAGGCATGATAGGGGATTCGTTAGTTAGGGGAACAGAACAAGAGGGGACTAATATCCCAGTGGTAAGGCTTGCTAGTGCTCGCGTGGGGGGAGGGGGTGATGTGGTTAAAATAAGTTGTAGGAGGAATGGGAGCCAGAATGACAGAACAGATAGTGGAGAGGGTGAATTGAATTGAATTGACTTTATTCCATACATCCTTCATATACATGAGGTGCAGAAATCTTAACGTTACGTCTCCCTCTAAATGTGCAATGTGTAATTTATAATAACTTATAATAAATAGTTTGTACATAGGACAGTCAATTGTATCAGCATGAATTAATCAGTCTGATGGCCTGGTAGAAGATGATGTCCCGGAGCCTGTTGGTCCTTTTGCTGTGGTACCGTTTCCTGGATGGTAGCAGCAGGAACAGTTTTTGGTTGTGGTGAATTGTGTCCCCAATACCCTTTGGGGCCTTTTTACATACTTGTCTCTGTAAATGTCCTGAATAGTGGAAAGTTCACATCTACAGATGTGCTGGGCTGTCTGCACCACTCTCTGCAGGTTCCTCCGATTAAGGGAAATACAGTTCCCATACCAGGCAGTGATGCAGCCGGTCAGGATGTTCTCAATTGTGTCCCTGCAGGAAGTTCAGGATTTGGGGCCCCATCCCAAACTTCTTCAACCGTCTGAGGGGAAAGAGGTGCTTTTTTCACAACACAGCCGGTACGTACAGACAATGTGAGATCCTCGGTGATGTTTATGCCAAGGAACTTAAAGCTGTTCACCCTCTCAACCCCAGATCCCTTGATGTCAATAGGGGTTAGCCTGTCTCCATTTCTCCTGTTGTCCACAATCAGCTCCTTTGTTCTTGTGACAATGAAGGAGAGTTTGTTTTCTTGACACCAGTCAGATGTTGTTCAGACCTCAGATAGAGTCAGCAATCAAACGGTTGAGCATGGTGCGATGAATGTGTTGAGATTCTAAATTGGAGAAAGGTCAATTTTGATGGTATCAAAGGATCTGACAAGTGTGGTTTGGGACAGGCTGTTTTTTGGCAAAAGAATACTTGGTATTTGGGAGGACTTCAGAAGTGAAAGTTTGAGGGTGTAGAGTTTGTATGGGCCTGCCAAATTAAAAATTGAAAGGTAACTGGCGCAGGGAACCTTGGTTTTCAAGAGATATTGATGCCCTGGATATTTTGTTCCTCTAAATGCCTCAGACTGTTAGTCAATGCTGAAAAACATTTAAGCTGTCTAATGCAACTACCTGCACCGGGACCATCGCCCTCCATACCCCTACCATCTAGGCTCCCATCCAAACGTATCTTAAATGGTGAAACTGAGCTTATATTCACCACTTGTGCTGGCATCTCATTCCACACTCTCTTGACCATTTCAGTAAAGAGCTTTTCCAAACGTTCCCCTTAAATTTTCACCTTCCCCACTTACCAATGAACTTGGTTGTCATCTCACCCAACCTCAGTGGAAAGAGCTGCTTGCATTAACCCTATCTATACCCTCATAATTTTGTATACTGCTAACAAATTTTCAATGTATAATTTCCTTGTTTATGTTTAGAGCCTTTTTTAGGTGTATAAGATGATGAGGGGCATTGTTCGTGTGGATAGCCAGAGGTTTTATTCCCAGGGCTGAAATTGCTAATACGAGGGGCATTGTTTTAAGGTGCTTGGAAATAGATACTGAGGGGATGTCAGGGTAAGTTTTTTTTTACACAGAGAGTGGTGGGTGCGTGGACTGCACTGCCGGCTAATTTGCATTTGATTGTTTCAGTTACTGTGGGGCCAGGCACCCATGCAGCCAGCAGGAACATGGAATAATACCAATGGAGAGAGTCAAGCTGAGCCAGGACACAGGTTGGAGATGGCAGAAATGCCCCATTCTTATACAGACAGGAAGAGCATCAGAGAATTTGATGGTCGTTCCAGATACCAGTTCTGTGCCCACTCAGAAGATGATTTCTCTCTCCAACTTAGGTTGAACTTCACTGTAACAGTGTGATGTCAGATCACACCTTGACAACTCAAGTGATCTCATCTGAAATGTTGTCCAACACCCATTGATGGATTTTGTAAATCTTTTTACAGGTTAAAAGTGACAAGGAATTTGTCTACGGTAATCCAGAACACAACACACAAGTTTTGCTGTCTCTGTCCAGACATTTAAGAAGTGGACCAAGGGATTCACTCGATCATCTGACCTACTGACTTGCCCATAATTTTACACAGGGGAGAGGCTATTCATCTGTTCAGACATTGGGAATGGATTCACTCGGTCATCTCAACTGAAGGTACATCAGCAGTTCACACAGGGCAAGGCCATTAATCTGTTCTGTGGGTGAGAAGGGATTCAGTCGGTCTTCCCACCTGTGGACACACCAGTCAGTTCATACTGGGCAGAGGTTGGTTATCTGCTGAATTTGTGGTGAAAGATTCACTCGGTCATCTGGCCTCATGGCTCACCAGCGAGATCACACTGCAGAGAGGCCGTTCACCTGCTCATACTGTGGGAAGGGATTCACTCAGTCATTTAATCTGCAGGTACATCAGAGAGTTCACACTGGAGAGAAGCCATTCACCTGCTCGGACTGTGGGAAGGGATTCTCTTGCTCATCCCAACTGAAGGTGCATCAGTCAGTTCACACTGGGGAGAGGCCGTTCACCTGCTCAGACTGTGGGAAGGGATTCACTTTGTCATCTCGATTACTGAGACACCAGTCAGTTCACACCGGAGAGTGGCCATTCACCTGCTCAGTCTGTGGGAAGGAATTCACTGAATCATCTCAACATAAGGTACATCAGAGAGCTCACACAGGGGAGAGGCCATTTACCTGCTCAGTCTGTGGGAAGGAATTCATTAGGTCATCTATTCTGAAGGTACATCAGCGAGTTCACACTGGAGAGAGGCCATTCACCTGCTCAGACTGTGGAAAGGAATTCACTTTGTCATCAGAACTGAAGGCACATCAGTGAGTTCACACAGGGGAGAGGCCATTCACTTGCTCAGACTGTGGGAAGGGATTCACACGGTTCGCTATCTTACAAGCACACCAGTCAGTTCACACTGGGGAGAGGCCGTTCACCTGCTCAGACTGTGGGAAGGGATTCACTCCGTCATCTAAACTGAAGGTACATCAGCGAGTTCACACTGCAGAAAAGCCTTTCACCTGCTCAGTCTGTGGGAAGGGATTCACTCAGTCATCTCAACTACAGAGACACCAGAGAGTTCACACTAGGTAGAGGCCAATCTCCTGTTTAGACTCTGGGAAGAGATGCTCTCAGCCAAACCAACCAAATGTGCATCATTGTTCACACTGAGGGGAGGCTGTACACCTGCTGTGAATGTGGGAAAGGATTCATTCAGTTATCTAACCTTCAGCTGGCAGCTTAATATAGGGGGAAATAGCCGCCCAGCCCGGCCAAGCTTAAGAAATCTTGTTTGGGTGGATGCTGCATGATGTGTCCCCTGTTACAAATCAGTACTCTGAAATAACAAATGGTACACAATATGTGATTAAACGATTCAGCTTTATAATTCTTTCTTTGACTACAGGGTTAGTGAAGTAAACAAAAAAATCAAGGGCCCACTCTCTCCATTCGTGTCTTCTCATCTCTCCCTGGCAAAATACCATGAAAATCTCTCTTCCAGACTCACAAGAAAGAACAACATTTCTGTCATTGGATAGTGCCGCATTCCAAAACCCTGTTATCTCTAGTCGTAACCTAAACATTGCTGCTACAGAAAAAACATTACCTCAGAAGTGAAACATTACAGAGAGGCCATTACATTAGCAGTGAAACCTTGCAGCGTATTACACTTATGACACACTACTGGGTTCACACCGGGGAGAAAGTTTCAATAAGCTGCATGCTGGATATTTGTCCATCACAGTTGCTGAAAACAATTTTGAGAGTGACTGTCGGTGCTGAACTCTGCAATTATTGCTGCTGCTCACCACACCCAGTTCTGCACCCTGGTCACTGGGCATGGGAGGAGTTTCTTCTGCTGCATATTCACCTTTAATAGGACTGGAGTTTAATATTCTGGATCTGAGACAAATAAATCAGTTCTATTTTGAACTCTGTCTCCAGTATTTAGTGAATTTATAACACACCTAGTGTACAGTAGAGAGTCAACTCAGGCCAGCTGGACCCTACCAGTAATTCTGTTCCATGACAGTCCTTTGAAATCCTCCCCTGTTGTTCATCTCTTGCTCCCCCTGTGCTGATGGGTTCCAAACAGTCACCACTCTGTGGGTGAAGAGGTTTCCTTTGAATTCTCTGCAAATTGACGAAGTCGAGCTGACTGCAGTTCTGTCTGAGATGTTCTTCGCCTCTGAAATCTCTGGGCTGAGGAAGAATGACATTGGGAGTTAACCTCCTTATTCAGGGCTCATTTCCACATTATGGGTCATTTTCCCTGCTTCTAAAGGATTGCTTGCAAACACAACTCCTGACCTCCAAAGACTGAAATCAGAATGGGAAACCATCAGTTGGATGTTTAATGAAGCAGGGGCCGAAACCAGAGGCGGGTCTGCACAGGGCAGAGTTTGGGGCTTTGGATCAATGTCAGGGTAAGAATGTATGATGAGGAGAAGGGAATCAGCAGCCAGGCGTGGCAACGAATGACAGAGTAGCAACATTTAGAAGCTAATTGGCAAAGAAAATAATTTGTATGATGACACAAACAATGCCTGTTGTGAGGTGCTGCAGTGGTCGAGGAACATGTATGTGTTGGGATGATTTTATCTATTGAGGGGGTTGTTCCAGTAATAATATATCTGGACGGTTATTTTAGATTATCCTATCTGTAATAATGTATTGATTATCATGTAAATTGTGAGATACTGTCCCTATCTGGATCAGGCCTGAATTTATTGTGCCTTAATGAAGTTACGGTTGTCATTCATAAGTTTGTGTGTTAAAGCAAGATTTTGGTGAAATATATTTGCCACTTGATTGTACCTGCATAAGTAATCAGATTGAGTTAAACTGCTGCAGGATCCTGGAATGCGTTGGATAGTGTCTGGTTTCTCTCGGCATTTTCTGTATTTATTGCCTTGTTTGTTTGTATTTCATGTATTTTCGATTTTTTTTCATATTGTTGACCACCTTGTCCTATATTTCTGCAAGGAACCCCTCTGTTTCTGGGAAGAGGTCTCCAACTCTCAGTCAGGTGCTCGATGCTTCCTTGTCAACATCTTGTCTGCTCAGGTCATTGGGATGTCTCCCATGGAGGGTCGTACTCATTCCACTGGTTAATGTTTTCTTCCATAGTGATGATTCATTTCTGAGTTAGCCTCTCATTTAAGTTTTCTGGTCTGTATTTCTTACCACGATGGCATATACACACATGGAGCAATGAATACTGTTCATTTTTGATGAAAATATATACTTTGAAGTTTTATCTGGACTTGTGTGATTTTTTTTTTCATGTGTGTTATTCCCCTTCCTCCTCCTGTCCGAGGTAGTGTTAATCTAACTGAGTCTGAGTGTAAATAGTCTTTTCTAAAGCTGTCATTTCAGTTCTGGATCTTTGTTAATTTTACTGATTGAAATGGGACAAAGATATTTTTATATATAAAAAAGTCAATGTCGGTATTGATGAAAGTGTTTATTGCCTTTGTTGTATTTGTTAACTATTGAGCTCTGTTTGGCAGGTTTTTTTAAGCCTTGAACTAAATTTTGACAAAGGTTCTCCCTATTTCGCACTACTTTCTATTTTCTTTGCTTGTTGATATTCCAGATACGTGGGTGTCAAGAGTCCCGATGAAGGGTCTTGGCTGGAAATGTTGATTCCCATCCATAGATGCTGCCTGACGTGCTGAGATCCTTCAGCACTTTGTGTGTAGTTCTCTAGATTTCTAGCATCTGCAGGTCCACTTGTTTCCCAGATACTTACATGCTTCTTGAAAGAACAAGCTGGTGGTGGGATGTGTGGCTGTGTTGGTAAAATAGTAAATAGAATCAGTAGAAAGAGTTGGCATAAGGTTGGAATGTGTGGAATCTGTGGATAGAATTAAGGAACAGCACATGTAAAAAAAAAAAAAAAAAAATCCCTGATGGGAATTGTACAGAGACCTCCAAACAGTAGTAAGTATGTGGTCCACAAGTTACAATGGAAGTTAGAAAATGTGTGCCAAAAGGGCAATGTTACAATAGTCATGGGGGATTGTCATGCAGGTGATTAGGAAAATTAGGATGGTGTTGGTCTCAAGAGGAGGAATTCCTCGAATGCCTACAAGATGCTTTTTTAGAGCAGTTCATGGTTGAGACCACTTGGGGATCAGCTATTCAGGACTGCGTGTTGTAATGAACCGGAATTAATTAGGTCACTTAAGTTCAAAGAAACCTTAGGGGCAAGTGATCTTAATACGATCAAATTCACCCTGACATTAGAGAAGGAGAAGCTAAAGTCAGATGTGAAATAAAGAGAATTAGAGAGGCATGAAAGAAAAATTGGTCAAAATTGATTTGAAAAGAACATGGGCAAGGATGAAAACAGAACAGCAATGGCAGTAATTTCTGGCAGCAATTCGGAAGGCACAGGATATATACAGTGGCGTGCAAAAGTTTGGGCACCCCTGGTCAAAATTTCTGTTACTGTGAATAGTTAAGCGAGTAAAAGATGACCTGATTTCCAAAAGGCATGACGTTAAATATGACACATTTCTTTAATATCTTATGCAAGATTACTTTTTTATTTCCATCTTTTACAGTTTGAAAATAACAAAAAAGGAAAAGGGCCCGAAGCAAATGTTTGGGCACCCTGCATGGTCAGTACTTAGTAACACACCCTTTAGCAAATATCACAGCTTGTAAACGCTTTCTGTAGCCAGCTAAGAGTCTTTCAATTCTTGTTTGTGTAAATTTCTGGGTTCAGCCATTGGCAGCAAAGCAGTGACTGTGGAAATTACAAATCAGAATATTATTAGAGTCACAGAGCCCAGCTGCACTGAAACAGGCCCTTTGGCCCTTCTAGTCAATGCCGACACTGAACTTATCTCTAATGTGGGGCTGAGAGGGCGGACGGGGCAGAGATGGAGGCAATAAGGGGAGGGGGTGGTCGAGTGCGGAGAGGAAAACAGAGCAGAGAGTTTATACTTAATATCTTTCAGAAAAGGTACTTGTTTGAATTTACTTGCTGCAAACCTACTATCCATACCCTGTAGTTCTCAACCAAATTATTGATTTAGATGACAAGTAGCAATGTTCAAAGTTCAAAACGAATTTTATTATCAGAGTACATATGTCACCACATACAACCCTGAGGTCATTTATCCAACAGGAACACTTAGCAAATCTATAGAATAGTAACAGGATCAGTGAAAGATCAAGTAGAGCATAGAATTCAACAAACTGTGTAAATGCAAATAAAATTAAATATCAATGAATAATGATAGCAATGGGTGTAACCCTGGGGAACATCACTAGGCACGGGCCTTGAGTCCAATAAACAGCCTCCCACCATCACTCTCTGCTTCCTACCATCAAGACAACTGTGCATCCAGTTAGCCAGCTCTCCCTGGATCCCATGTGATCTAACTTTCCACAGCAACTTATAGCCATTATTGGGACTTGGTTGCACCCAACAGTCTGAGGGATTTAGAGGAACAAATTTGTAGGGAGATTGCAGACCATGCCAAGAATCAAAGGTTGATTCAGCAACTAATTTTAACATTCCATATATTGACTGGGACTCCCATATTGTAAAAGGAGTAGATGGGGTAGAGTTTGTCAAATGTGCCCTTAATCAGTACGTAGAATTCCCGATGTAGAAGTGTGCAATAAGCTGTTAGGAAATGATCCAGGGCTGGTGACAGATATTAGTGATCATAATGCCATGAAATTCGACGTAAAAATGGAAAAGAGAGCTCTGGACCACGGGTTGAGATTCTAAATTGGAGAAAGGTCAATTTTGATGGTATCAGAAAGGATCTGACAAGTGTGGTTTGGGACAGGCTGTTTTCTGGCAAAGGAGTACTTAGTAAGTGGGAGGCCTTCAGAAGTGAAATTTTGAGTGTGTGGAGTTTGTATGTGCCTGCGAAAATAAAAGTTGAAAGGTAACTGGTGCAGGGAACCTTGGTTTTCAAGCGATCTTGAGACCCAAGGTATTTTGTTCCTCTAAATGCCTCAGACTGTTGGGTGCTACCAAGACTCATTAATGACTACAATATCATAATTTCACCCCCTGAGCTCATCTGACGTTTTTTTTAGTCGTCTGCTATTGGTTTCTGAAAGCTTCTCAAGGGTTTTTGCTCTATTTTTTGCCCTCTCTTTAGTTTTTATGTTGGCTTTGGCTTCTCATTTCAGCCACAGTTGTGTCCTCTTGCCTTTCTAATGCTTTCACTTCTTTGGGATGTATCGATCACTCAGTTCCCGAATTGCTCCCAGAAACTCCAGCCACTGCTGCTCCATTGTCACTCCTACCTTTTCCCTTCCAAACAAGTTTGGCCAGCTTCTCTGTCACAGAAACATGGAGAAGTTCAGTATGGAAACAGGCTATTTGGCCCATCTAGTCAATGCCAAAAAAACATTTAAGTTGTCTAATGCAATTACCTGCACTGGGACCATCACCCTCCGTCCCCCTACCAACCAGTCTTCCATCCAAACTTCTCTTAATTGTGAAATCTGGCTCATGTTCACCACTTGTGCTGACATCTCATTCCACACTCTCACGACTATTTCAGTAAAGAGCTTTTCCAAATGTTTCTGTTTAATTTTCACCTTCCCCACTTACCCATGACATCTGGTTGTCATCCCACCCAACCCCAGTGGAAAAAGCTGTTTGCATTTACCCTATCTATACCCTCATAATTTTGTATACTTCTAACAAATCCTCAAAGCAATGTATAATTTCCTTGTTTATGTTCAGAGCCTTTTTTCAATGTATAAGATGATGAGGGACATCGATCGTTTGGATAGCCAGAGGTTTCTATCCCAGGGCTGAAATGGCTAACATGAGGGGGCATAACTTTAAGGTGCTTGGAAATAGATGTCAGGGGTAAGTTTTTTTACACAGAGAGTGGTGGGTGCGTGGAATGCACTGCTGGCTATTTTGCATTTGAGTGTTTCAGTTACTGTGGGGCCAGAAACCCATGCAGCTCATTGGGAACAGGGAATAATACCAATGGAGAGAGCCAAACTGAGCCAGGTCACAGATTGAAGATGGCAGAAATGCCCCATTCTTATGGAGACAGGAAGAGCATCAGAGAGTTTGATTGTCATTCCAGATACCAGCACTGTGCCCAGTTAGAAGATGATTTCTCTCTCCAACTTGGGTTGACCCTCACTGTAACAGTTTGATGTCAGATCACACCTTGACAACTCAAGTGATCTCATCTGAAATGTTGCCCTTCACCCACTCATGTATTTTGTAAATCTTTTTTACAGGTTAAACACAACAAGGAATTTGTCTACAGCAATCTCGAGCACAACACGCCAGTTTTGCTGTCTCTGTCCAGATATTTAAGAAGTGGAGCAAAGGATTCACTCGATCATCTGACTGACTGGCATGCTCGTCATTTTACACATTGCTCAGACAGAGGGAATGGATTCAGTTGGTCATTTCAACTGAAGGTACGTCAGCGAGTTCACACTGGAGAGACGCCATTCACCTGCTCAGACTGCGGGAAGGGATTCACTCAGTCATCCACCCTAATGGCACACAAGTCAGTTCACCCTGGGGAGAGGCCATTCACCTGCTCAGACTGTGGGAAAGGATTCACTCAGTCATCTAAACTGAAGTTACATCAGCGAGTTCACACTGGGGAGAGGCCATTCACCTGCTCAGACTGTGGGAAGGCATTCACTCAGTCATCTAAACTGAAGGTACATCAGAGAGTTCACACTGGGGAGAGGCCATTCACCTGTTCAGAGTGCGGGAAGGGATTCACTGAGTCATCTCAGCTACTGAGACACCAGTCAGACCACACTGGGAAATGGCCGTTCACCTGCTCAGTCTGTGGGAAGGGATTCACTTTCTCGTCTCATCTGAAGGTACATCAGCGAGTTCACACTGGGGAGAGGCCGTTCACCTGCTCAGAGTGTGGGAAAGGATTCTATCAGTCATCCCACCTTCAAGAACACCGGTTACTTCACACTGGGGGCCGGTCATTCATCTGCTCAGTATGTGGGAAGGGATTCCCTCGATTTTGTCAACTACTGAGCCACCAGCGAGTTCACACAAGGGAGAGGCCATTCACCTGCTCCGTGTGTGGGAAGGCATTCACTTGGTCATCCCAACTACAGAGACACCAGCGAGTTCACACTGGGTAGAGGCTGATCACCTGCTCAATCTTTGGGGAGGGATTCTGTCAGCCAAATCAATCAAATGTACATCATTGAGTTCACACTGGGGAGAGGCTGTTCACCTGCTGTGAATGTGGGAAGCGATTCACTCAGTAATCTAACTTTATGTAACTCTGGCTTCGGCTAGCAGCTTAATATAGGGGGTGATAGCCTCCCAGCCCAGACAAGTTAAGAAATCTCATTTGGATGAATGCTGCGTGATGTGTCCCCTGTTACAAATCAGTACCCCAAAATAACAAACAGTACACAATATGTGATTAAAGGAATGAGATTTAAAATTCTTACTTTGACTGTAGGGTTAGTAAAGAAAACAAAAAAAAAAAGAAAATGGGCCCACTCTCTCCATTCACGTCTTCTCATCTCTCCCCAGCAAAAGACCATGAAATCTTTCTTCCAGACTCACAAGGAAGAACATTTCTCTTATTGGATAGCCCCGCACAACAAAACCCTGTTATCTCTAGTTGTGAACTAAACATTGCTGCTACAGAGAAACCATTACCTCAGCAGTGAAACACTGCACAGAGGCCGTTACATGAGCAGTGAAACCTTACAGCGTATTACACTTGTGACACACTACCGGGTTCACACTGGGGAGAAAGTTTCAATAAGCTGCTTGCTGGATATTTGTCCATCACCATTGCTGAATGCAATTTCGAGAGTGACTGTCGGTGCTGAACTCTGCAATTATTGCTGCTGCTCACCACACCCAGTTCTGCACCCTGGTCACTGGGCATGGGAGGAGTTTCTTCTGCTGCATATTCACCTTTAATGGGGCTGGAGTTTAATATTCTGGATCTGAGATAAATAAATCAGTTTATGTTAAACTCTGTCTCCGGTACCTAGTGAATTTATAACACCATGTGTACAGTAGAGAATCGACTCAGGCCGGCTGGACCCTGCCAGTGATTCAGTTCCACGACAGTCCTTTGAAATCCTGCCCCGTTGTTCATCTCTCGCTCTCCCTGTGCTTATGGGTTCCAAACAGTCACCACTCTGTGGGTGAAGAGGTTTCCCTTGAATTTTCTGCAGACTGAAGAAGTCAAGCTGACTGCAATTCTGTCTGAGATGTTCTGCCCCCTGAAATCTCTGGGCTGAGGAAGAATGACATTGGTCATTAACCTCCGTAATGACGACTCATTTTCACATTATGGGTCATTTTCCCTGCTTGTATAGGGTTGTTAGAAAACACCACTGTCCTCTAAAGACTGAAAGCAGAATGGGAAACCATTAGTTCAACGAAGCAGGGTCAGAAACCAGAGGCAGGTCTGCACAGGGCAGAGTTTGGGGATCTGGACGATGGGCAGGTTAAGAATGTATGATGAGGAGAAGGGAATCAGCAGCGGGGAGTGGCAACGAATGACAGAATAACAACATTTGGAAGCTGATTGAGAGAGAAAATCTTTCGGTTGTCTGTCTGATGACACAAACAATGCCTGTGGTGAGGTGCTCCACTGGTCGAGGAACGTGTGTGTGGAGAATGGTTTTATCTATTGAGAGAGCTGTTTCTGCTTGTTTATCCTGTAATATTATATCCGGATGGTTATTATGGATTGTCCTATCTGAAATAATGTATTGATTATCATATAATTTGTAATATTTTGGCTCTGAACTGGATCAGGCTTGAAATCTGATGGCTTTATGAAGTGATGGAGGGCCTTCGTGAGTCTGTATTTTAAATCAAGATTTTGGTGAATGATACTTGCCACTTGATTGTACCTTTGTAAGTAATCAGATTGAGTTAAACTGCAGCAGGATCCTGGAATGTGTTGGATTGTGTCTGGTTTCTCTTGGCATTTTCCGCACTTACTGCCTTGTTTTTATATGATTATGAAGACACGTAGTCCTCTTTTATTGTCATTTAGTAATGCATGCCTTAAGAAATGATACATTATTTCCTCCGGTGTGATATCACAAAACACAGGACAAACCAAGACTGAAAAAACTGACAAAACCACATAATTATAACATACAGTTACAAACAGTGTAAGAATACCATAACTTGATGAAGAAGTCCGTGAGCATAGTAAAGTTCAAAGTTTCTCAAATGTCCCACATCTCACGCAGACGGGAGAAGGAAGAAAAACTCTCCCTGCCATGCCAACCACAATCTGACTTTGAGTCATGCGAAAACTTCGAGCTCTGATCAGCTCTCTGACACCGAGTACTGAGCGCCATCTCTGTCCGAACGATTCGACCTCCTTCTCGGTCGCCAAAAGCAGGCAAGGCCGGGGATTTTGAGGCCTACCCTCCGAAAGATTCCCGACCACACAGTAATGACAGCAGCAAATGGGCATTTCATAAATTTCTCCAGATGTTCCTCTGTGCTTTCACGTTCCTCTCCATCAAATCAGAGTTGTCCACGGCCCCTATTTAACAGATACAACATCATTTTTCACCGGAGGGCTGCGCACGCGCGGCATGCCGCCATCTTCTCCTCCCGCCGTGTTCGTGCGTATTTCATGTACTTTCAATTTTTTTTCCTTTTGTTAACCACCTTGTCCTGTATTTCTGCAAGGAACCCCTCCGTTTCTGGGAAGAGGTCTCCAACTCTCAGTCAGGTGCTCGATGCTTCCCTGTCAACATCTCATCTGCTCAGATCATTGGGATGTCTCCCATGGAGGGTCATACTCATTCCACTGGTTAATGTTTTCTTCCATAGTGATGATTCATTTTCCTGAGTTGGTCTCTCATTGAACTTTTCTGGTTTGTATTACTTATCACGATTGCATAGACACACCTGGAGTGCTAAATCCTGTTCATTTTTGATGAAAATATATACACAGAAGTTTTATCTGACCTTTGTGTGATATTTTTTTCATGTGTGTTATTTCTCTTCTTCCTCCTGTCCAAGGTAGTGTTAATCTAAGTGGGTTTGAGCGTAAATAGTCGTTTCTAAGGTTATCATTTCAGTTCTTATTTATCTTTAAATTTTACTGATTGAAATGGGACCAAGATATTTTTATTTTAAAAAATCAGTGGTGGTATTGATGAAAGTGTTTATTGTCTTTGTTGTATTTGTTAACTATTGAGCTGTTTGGCAGGTTTTTTTTAAGCCTTGAACGAAATTTTGTCAACGGTTCTCGTTATTTCGCACGACTTTCTATTTTCTTTGCTTGTGGATATTCCAGATACATGGGTATCAGGAGTCCTGATGAAGGGTCTTAGATTCCCACCCATAGATGCTGCCTGACATGCTGAGCTCCTCCAGCACTTTGTGTGTAGTTCCCTAGATTTCTAACATCTGCAGGTCCTCTTGTTTCCCAGATACTTGTATGTTTCTTGAAAGAACAAGCCAAGAACAAGCTGGTGGTGGGGTTGTGTGGATCTGTTGGTAAAATATTAAATAAAATCTTTAGAAAGAGATGGCATAGGGTTGGAAGGTGTAGAATCTGTGGGTGGAATTAAGGAACAGCAAATATCAAAAAAAAAAAAAATCCCTAATGGGACTTGTATAGAGACCTCCAAACAGTAGTAAGTATGTGGGCAACAATTTACAATGGGAGATAGAAAGTGCGTGCTAAAAGGGCAATGTTACAATAGTCATGGGGGATTGTCATGCAGGTGATTAGGAAAATTAGGATGGTGTTGGCCTCAAGAGGAGGAATTCCTAGAATGCCTACAAGATGCTTTTTTAGAGCAGCTCGTGGTTGAGACCACTTGGGGATCAGCTATTCTGGATTGGGTGTTGTAATGATCCAGAATTAATTAGGTCACTGAAGTTCAAAGAACCCTTAAGGGAAAGTGATATTTATATGATCAAATTCACCCTGACATTGGAGAAGGAGAAGCTAAAGTCAGATGTGGAATAAAGAGAATTAGAGAGGCATGAGAGGAAAATTGGTCAAAATTGATTTCAAAAGAACACAGGCAGGGATGAAAACAGAGCAGCAATGGCAGGAATTTCTGGAAGCAATTCAGAAGGCACAGGATATATACAGTGGCATGCAAATGTTTGGGCACCCCGGTTAAAATTTCTGTTACTGTGAATAACTAAGCAAGTAAAAGATGACCTGATTTCCAAAAGGCATATAGATAAAGATAACAGATTTCTTTAATATTTTAAGCAAGATTACATTTTTATTTCCATCTTTCACAGTTTTAAAATAGCAAAAAAGGAAAAGGGCCCAAAGTAAAAGTTTGGGCACCCTGCATGGTCAGTACTCAGTAACACCCCCTTTGGCAAGTATCAACACTTGTAAATGCTTTTTGTAGCCAGCTAAGAGTTCCAATTCTTGTTTGGTAAATTTCTGGGTTCAGTGTTTAGTAGCAAAGCACTGACTGTGGAAATTACAAATCAGAATATCATTACAGTCACAGAGCCCAGCAGCACTGAAACAGGCCCTTCGGCCCTTCTAGTCAATGCTGACCTGCTTTTGTTTTTACTGCCTATTTCCAACTACCTGCACCATAGCCTCCATTAAATGGCACCACATATAACTGTGAGATTCTTTTTTTCTACAGGAACACTTAGCAAATCTATAGAATAGCAACGGAATCAATGAAAGATCAAGTAGAGCATATAATTCAACAAACTGTGCAAATGCAAATATAATTAAATATCAATAGATAACAAGAGCAATGGTTGTAACCCTGGGGAACCCAACTGGGCCGGGCCTTGAGTCCAATAAACAGCCTCCCACCATCACTCTCTGCTTCCTACCATCAAGACAACTGTGCATCCAGTTAGCCAGCTCTCCCTGGATCCCATGTGATCTGACTTTCCACAGCAACTTACCATGTTGAACCTTGTCAAAGGCCTCACTGATGCCCATGTCGGCCACGATCCTGGGACAGAGGTGTCACAGATCAGAGGGCACAGATTTAAACAGGATGAAGAGGTTTAGAGGGATCTGAGGAGATTTTTCACTCGGAGGGGAACTGAAATCTGGAACACACTGCCCGAGGTGGTGTGGAGACAGGTCCCTTCACAACATTACAAAGTGGATGAGCATTGAAACTGCCGAGATACAGTCGGCTATGAACCGAGTGCTGATAAATGGGACCAGTGTGGACAGTGAGTGGATGGTCAGAACAGGTATGGCCGGCCAAAGGCCTGTTTCCGTGCTGTGTGATCCACCACTCCGGACATGCTTGATTGACGATGGTGGCACCGCAAGGCATTGATTTCACAACGCCTCACCCCTCTCCAACCTGAAATAAACCAGACTGAACCCCTTTGTCACCACTGTGAATATCTGTTTCTGTCAAGGTAACATACAAATTGGTCACTTCTGCTGAACAACTGGCAATTGATGAAGTCCCTGTGTCGTCTTCCATTAATGTTGCTTCATTACAGCAAAACTAACCCTCTCGCAGTGTCAGAATCTGTGATTAAATCCGGCCCC
The DNA here is from genome assembly GCF_030028105.1 of Mobula birostris. Lineage (NCBI taxonomy): Eukaryota > Metazoa > Chordata > Chondrichthyes > Myliobatiformes > Myliobatidae > Mobula > Mobula birostris. The sequence continues at coordinate 36,562,761 of NC_092382.1, read as the reverse complement.
AAACACTGTGCTTTCATCCCTGCACATTGTAACTTGAACCATCTCACCGAGGGTCTGATGGAGACACAACCCCTGCCCTCTGCACATGTGATCACATCTCCCCTGCTTCTGACATTTCAAATACCCTCAGAATGGATTTCTGATTCAGTCTGAAGGTTATGGTACATTCAGCTCATCGTCAGACCTGACAAACCATGTCTTCCCACAGCTGGTTCCACCTGTTGGTGTGTCCTCTTTCCTCCACCTCCAGGGAAGCTGCATCTCCACACAAACTCCTCACTTGAGACGACTGTCTGTACCCGTGACACAGAAAATCACATCACTGTCACTCTCCTGATACCATCCGGGAAGCGGTACCGCAACATAAAAGCCAGGACCAACAGGCTCCGGGACAGCTTCTTCCACCAGGCCGTCAGACTGATGAACTCACGCTGACTTGAGTGTACATTGTCTGTTTTATTTATTGTAAACTATTATAAATTACTATGATTGCACATTGCATAATTAGATGGAGACGTAATGTAAAGATTTTTACACCTGATGAATGTAAGAAATAAATTCAATTCAATTCCTGATTCCGTGTCTGAGCTGCTCCCCTCCGGGTATCCTCCGTCAAGCTTCTTCCTCAGTCACCATCTGTGAGGTTATAAAAAACAATTAAAATGATCTATCAGACAGCTCCTGTACCCCTCCACCCCTGTTAAAACTCTCTGCTCAGCCCCTTCCCTATTCCCTTTCCCTTTCAGACTCCCGATGTGCCAGCAGATCCGAATTCACCATGTGGACATTTCTACCTCACAGGAGGCTGTACAAACCCGTGTCCTTCTCTAATGCACAGCTCAGTGACCCCAATCCCTGTCGGCACTCGCAGCCCATGACGGTGACAGCTGTCCTAGACTCTGTAACTCACAATCTTGTAACACATAATCTTGTTCACAGCAAGTTTAGACAGTCATTAATATGAAGAGAGAATTGTTGTTTCCTGAAAGGACAGGTGAGCGAAGCTGTCTGATCCAATTCACCAGATGGTCCGGTGTTTACAAGTTAATTTGTCCCGGGACCAACACCCACACCCACTCATAACCCCAAAGTAAATGTCCGCTTTCTGATTTATTTCCATTTCCAAAGTGATAACCCTTTCATTCAGAGAATCGAGGACTGAGAGGTGAACACATTGAAATGTACAACGTCATTACCGGTTGACCCAGGGATCCCAGTCTCTGAAAAAGGGGGTGGACTGTCCGGGACTGAGATGAGGAGAAGTGTCTCCACTCTGAGGGTGGTGAATGTCTGTAAATCCCCACCACAGAGGGCGGTGAAGACTCAGTGATCGTCCTCACATAAAACAGAGGCCTGCAGATGAGTGGAGACCGAAGGGATCGAGGAAATGAGGATCGGACAGAAACATGTGGCTGAGATGGGACAGCAGCCGCCATCTTGTTGATGGTTCGAGGGGCTGAATGGCCACCTCCTGCTGTTTCTCAGTGTTGCTGTCCAGTGAGGCCAGAGGAATGTGAATAGAAATGAGTGGTTATAAACATGGACTGATTTAAATGAAACCTGCACATTTCCTGTTTGGGTCTGAATTGTGTGTTGGATCAGGATGGGAATCGAGCCCGTGACTCTGTGACCTGGAGGTGGAGGGAAAGGGACAGAGAAGATATGGAGAGAAAAGGTAACTATGTATTTGTTGTAAATATGGAATAATGTGGGAAATGCAGCGGATGGGTCAGACAGCATGTGAGGAGCAAGGAGCAGAGTCACTGGTTCAGGTGGGAGACCATCCACCCATCACCTGATCCCGTTTCCTGTTCACGTTTTCCCACAGATCTGCAGCATCTGCCGGTCACTGCTCTACGTGTCTGTGTAGCTTCATCTTTCACCCGTTCAGACAAGGCAGTGAGATCCGGATCTGTCACGTCCTCTCATTGTGGGTGGACAATATGTTTTTATCTGCAAAATTTTCATGTTTCATTGCACTGTTTTTACCTTAAGTGCAGCCAATGTTTCTGGGTGTATGATCAATTTATGTGAGAATTTAGCCTTTTCTATTTATCTGAGCTTCTCATAAATGTGTACAGTTTAGTTAAGCTTCACTCCAGAATTTGCAATGCAACAACCCAGTCAGTCAAATAGCTCCACACATTTAAAATAGTTTATTACATTTTTTTATGTTGTACTACTTACATAATTTAACTATTTAATATATATATTCTTATTTTAAATCACAATTGTTAAAATCTATTATTATGAATTAGGTTCTACTGCTGCCGCAGAGACAACGAATTTCACGACATATGCTGGTGCTATTAAACCTGATTCTGATAATTGGTATGGGAGACCCACCACCGGTCACCTGATCCCAGTTACCACAGATCGTAATGTGAGATTGAAGCCTCTACCATTTGTTTGCATTCTTCAGAAATGACAACAATTAAATTTCCTTCTGTGGCTCCAAAGCAGCTCAGTCTGTCTGATATTTCCACACAATTAAAATGGGGAATTTGTTTGTTATCATCACGTACTGAGTTACAGTGTAAATCTTGCCTGACGTACCATCCACACAGATCGATACATTACGACAGTACATTCAGCTGATATACGACAAAACAATAACTGTAACAAAGCATTATGGCTGCAGAGAAAGTGCAGTGCAGATAGACATATGGTGCAGGGTCACATCCAGTTACATTGTGAGGTCGAGTCCATTTTATCGGACTGGAGACCATTCATTTGGCTTTTTACCGCAGACAGGAAGCCGTCCTTGAGCCTGGTGGTACGCGCTTTAAGGCATTTGTATCTCTTCCCCGATAGGGGAGCGGGTTTGCAGCAAGAATGTACGGGTTGTGAGGATCTTTGAGGACACGGCCTGCTTTTCCGACGCAGGGGAAGTGTAGGAAGAGTCCATGGAGGGGAGGCTTGTTTCTCTGATGTTCTCTGCTCTCCAAAGTTCTCTGCAGTTCCTTGCAGTCATGGGCAGAGCAGTAGCCATACGAAGGCGTGAAGTATCGACAAGAAGCTCAGAGACCTCGGCCTTCGCCCTGCCTTGTGTAGCTGGATCCTGGACTTCCTGTCAGATTGCCGGCAGGTGGTAAGAGTGGGCTCCCTCACCTCTGTCTCTCTGACCCTCAGGACTCATATCCCGCAGGGTTGTCTCCTTGGCCCCCTCCTTTACTCTTTTTATACCCATGACTTGTGTCACCACCCACAGCTCCAATCTGCTAATTAAATTTGCTGACGACACTACACTGATTGGCCTAATGTCAAATAATAACTTTCAATCGATCAAATGCCTCCTGACAAGGCTCGGTCCAAACAAACTTTTCACCCTTCTTCAGGAGATTAGTCAGAGGAAGAACGATATCTGCAAAGTTCTTACAGAACTTATGATAGTATCCAATCATTCCCAGAAATCTTCCAAGAGGCTTCTTACCACTTGGAATAGAAACTTCAGAAATCGCCTGAACAGGAGCCAACTTGCCTTGACCTACTACATAGCCAAGATAGGTCACAGTGGCATGGCCAAATTCACTATTAACTGTAAGGTTGGCCTGGGAAAGCCTGTCAAACAGCTTTTCTACTGCAGAGATATGCTCTTCACAAGTGTCACTCCCTGTGACTAAGTCACCAATATAGGCACCTGTGTGTTCTAACCCTCGAATTACAGAATCAATCATTCTCTGGAATGTTCCTGGAGCATTTTTCATTCCAAATGGCAAAACATTGTATTCATACCACCCAGAAGGTGTCACAAACGCAGAAATTTCTCTATCTCTGTTCGTCCATGGAATATACCAATACCCTTTCAACAGATCAATCTTTAAGAAATTTACCTCTTCCAACCTTATCCATGCAATCATCCACCCTAGGGATAGAATAGGCATCTGTTTATGTTACTGCATTTACCTTCCTATAATCAGTGGAAAATCTAACACTACCATCAGGTTTGGGCACAATAACGCAGGGTGAGCTCCAATCTGATGTTGAAGACCTAATAATACCATTTTCAGCATATATTCAATTTCTTGCTCAGCCAATTTACACTTTTCTACATTCATGCGATACGGCTGTTGTTTAATTGGTTTGGCTTGACCAATATCTGTGTCATGTACTGTAACCATGGTTTGCATGTCAAAATAAGGCTTTATCATATTTGTGTGTACCACCTGTGTTAGTTTACGTCGGTCAGGTGTTTTAATAACATAATTCACATCATTACTTGGAGAGACTATTTCATACGGTCCATTGAATTTCGCCTGAAGTGGATTCGTCAACATTGGAAATAAGGCAAGCACCTTATCCCCCACCTGGTATTTTCTTTTGCAAGCCTGCTTACCAAACCAACACTTCATTTTATTTTGAGAAATCTTTAAGTTTTGTCTCGCTGGACTACAGGTTTGGTGTAGTTTATTTTTGAACTTCAAAACATAGTCTAACAGGTTAACATGTACATCCCCATCAGTCCATTGTTCCTTTAACAAGGTCAAAGTTCCCCTCACTCTATGACCAAATATAAGTTCAAATGGACTAAAGCCCAGTCTTTCCTGTACCGAGACACTTACTGCGAACAAAAGCAAAAAAGACAGTTTGCCCTCATCCAAGTCTTTTCCATTTTCTACACAGTATGTCTTAATCTTTGTTTTGAGGGTAGAATGAAATCTTTCTAAAGCCCTTTGTAATTCTGGATGGTATGCAGACGATGTAATTTTTTTAGTTCCCAGTTCATAAACTACCTGCTGGAACAATCCAGATGTAAAATTACTTCGTTGATCAGACTGGATTTCTCTAAGCAAACCAAATAAAGTAAAACAAAAACTGATAGGAGCCCTCCCCACAGTTTTAGCTTTAATATTTCTGAGAGGTATTGCTTCTGGGAATCTGGATGCAGTGCACATAACAGTTAGCAAATACTGATGGCCAGCTTTAGTCTTTGGCAATGGGCCAACACAATCTACTACAGCTTTGGAAAAGGGTTCACTGAAAGCAGGTATAGGCCGGAGTGGGGCCACTGGGGTGAACTGATTGGGTTTACCCACAGCTTGACAAGTGTGACAGGTTCTGCAATAGGTCACAACATCTTTCCTCAAATTAGGCCAGTAAAATTCTTTCATAATCCTGTTTACAGTTTTATTCACTCCAAAATATACAAGATATTAACAGGAGTAGATAGAGTGGACAGCCAGCGCCTCTTCCGCAGGGCACCACTGCTCAATACAAGAGGACATGGCTTTAAGGTAAGGGGTGGGAAGTTCAAGGGGGATATTAGAGGAAGGTTTTTTACTCAGAGAGTGGTTGGTGCGAGGAATGCACTGCCTGAGTCAGTGGTGGAGGCAGATACACTAGTGATGTTTAAGAGACTACTAGACAGGTATATGGAGGAATTTAAGGTGGGGGGTTATATGGGAGGCAGGGTTTAAGAGTCGGCACAACATTGTGTGCCATAGGGCCTGAACTGTTCTAGGTTCTCAATGGCCACCTAAGGGCATACTGTGGGGGAAAGTTAAAATTTCAGTCCTATAAACTTTAGGGACTACAACTTGGTGAACAATTGCCCATTCCTCACTCGCAGGTATAGCAGGTGGCCTCCACTTCCTCATTAACACTCCATCCTTGAGATAATACCCTACTGGCACTTTCTTAATCTCATCATCTGAGAAAGCCCTTTCTTTTAAAGCTTCAATCTCAGGGTCTCAATTCTGTTCTGCTATAAACTCCTTCCTAGACAGGGATAAATATTTCTCATCAGACTTAGTACCCGAATCCTGTTGAAAGAATGAAGGCAGAAAAGACCCTTACAAGTCATCATAACCTGATCCCGATTTTGGCTGTCATAGGTACCAGAATCATGCTGCACAGAACCGTCTCCATTGGCAGACTTTTTAGCCATACTTTGAGTTACTGCGCAGGAAGGATAAATATTAAAATCCATCCGTGGGTCGTCAGTGGTTGGCTTAGTTGTCAACTGCACTGCAGGAACAACCTTACCATCTGCCCGGTCATTCCCTAACAGCAAAGTAACAACTTCCACCTGTAAACCGGAGCATAATCTGAACTTAACAGGTCCTGAAACCAACCCTGACTGTAAAGTTACCCTGTGCAATGGCACAGAAACCATGCCACTCCCAATGCCTTTAATAAGATTTACCTCACCAATGTTAGTCTCATCACCAAACTTTAGAACGCTGTCTAACGTAACTTACTGAGAAGCCCAGTATCTCGAAGAATTTTCACTGGTACTGGGGTTGACCCTTCCTTTACTAATATAAACCCATCTGACATAAAATGATCGAATCCCTTCTTAACTTGGTCAGACCTCTCAGTCCTTAACTAAGCCTCAACAGAATGTTCAGAACCCTGTGGGTTTATATGTGCTTCAACATACAGATCACAGGCATTTCGGACGGCCTCCTTTTCCTTTTTCTTCTTCAGGATGGAATAATTAGCCATCATATGACCAGCTTTCTTACAATAGTAACAAGAAAGATCAGAATATTTCTCCTTCAACTGCTTCCCTTCATCCTTACTCTTGTTACTAATCCCAGCTTTAACTTCTGGTTTACCCTGGTTATTCCTGCTACTCTTTTGGAAGCTCTTATTCCGGGTAAACTGAACCTTATGAGTTAAAGCAAACTCATCTGCTAATCTAGCAGACTCCTGCAAAGTGGCAGCATCCTTTTCATCTAAATATGTCTTCATGTCATCAGGGATGCACCTTTTGAATTCTTCAATTAAAACCAACTCTTTCAAGCTGTTAAAATCATCATTTACATTTTCATATGTGCGCCGGCGTTCAAAACACACAAACTTCTCATAAGCAAATTCCATACAACAATTTTCTTAAATTTCTAAACCTTTGCCTGTATGCTTCTGGGACCAACTCGTAAGCTTTCAGCACAGCCTGTTTCACAATGTCATAATCAGCTGCTTCATCAACTGTCAAGGCAGAATAGGCTCGCTGAGCCTTCTCCTTAATTACACTTTGTCAGAGAATTGGCCAACCCACTTTTGGTCACTTTAAACTCTGAGCAAACTTCTCAAAATGCTGGAAGTATTTATCAACCTCTGCCTCATCAAATGGAGGTACCAATTTAACTTCCTGACTGGACTCAAACTTATCACCAGAGTGTAACACTAGACCCCTTTGCAGCAATCTATCTTTTCCAGCTCAAACAGCCTCTGTCGTTTTGCTTCCTCCCTCTGTTTTTTAATTTCACCTTTCCAAGTTTTAACCTTTTAGCAATACTCAACAACTCAATCCTTCTGGCATCCTCTAATGCTTCAGAGGTTGGCGCTTGCAGAAATCTATCAACATCCATTGCCGCTGATTTTTCACACACAAATAAATCAAAAGGGATTTACCAATGAAATTGATAATTAATCAATCAATATGCCCCCAAATTTGTTCATATTCCAGGCGCAGGCCCCAATTTTCTTACGAACTGTAACGCTTTAGAAACGAACCAGCAGCAATAGACTACACCAGGCGTCTGGTTTTGATGTTAAAATCACTATCTTTATTAGTATCTACTTATAAGATAGTAACTTAAACAAGATAAACAAAATTGAACAGTGTTACGTGTGTGTGTGTGTATATATATATATATTTAAAGATAACTCCCAAACTATTGAGCTTAGAGGCTTGAGATGGTAAAGTATGAAAGTTCAGTTCATCCATGGAATAGTTGATGAGAGAGAGATATTTGTAATCCAAGGTAAATGTCGAGACAAGGCAATTATGTCAAATTCCACAGGTTCCACGGTGGTAAAACAAGAGAAAAGTCGCTGTAGATTTTATCCTTGTCGTTCTAAATCCACGTACGAATTATCACCGAAAGGGACTTGTCACAAGGGGTATCATCTTCAAGTGAATTACCAGACCATACCCAGACACATAAGACATAAGTGGTCTTCACAAATCCGATCCACTCCAATGGATCAAATGAGGTGATAACCACACATTCGATGTTCACTGAATCAATAATTAACCCACCCTTGTGGGCATGGGAAAGTTCTAAACAGTGACCCTTGGCCACTAGTTCCCTTCTTTCGATCCTTCCATTTTTTCTCCTTTGTCTCCATCTGACTCTGAGTGTCTGTGTCCTTGGTTAAATCTAAACAAGCTGTGAGCGATGTAAACAAGCTGAAAGTCAGACTGATTCGCCTTCTTAATCTCTCCCTCTCCCTTAAAATGACAGTCCACAGGAAATGAAACCTCGAGATTCATATCAATGCCCGCTCCCCAATGTGAACTGACTGGTGTGCCAGTAGTTGGGATGACTGAGTGAATCCTTTCCCACAGTCTGAGCAGGTGAACGGCCCCTCCCCAGTGTGAACTCGCTGATGACTCTGTAGGGTGGATGATCGAGTGAATCTCTTCCCACAAACTGAGCAGATGAACGGCTTCTCCCCAGTGTGAACTCGCAGGTGACGCTGTAGGGTGGATGAATGAGTGAATCCCTTCCCACATTCTGAGCAGGTAAATGGCTTCTCTCCAGTGTGAACTCGCTGATGACTCTGTAAGTCAGATGATCGACTGAATCTCTTCGCACATTCTGAACAGGTGAACGGCTTCTCTCCAGTGTGAACTCGTTGGTGACTCAGTAGGTCGGATGATCGAGTGAATCTCTTCCCACATTCTGAGCAGGTGAATGGCCTCTCCCCAGTGTGAAGTCGCTGGTGACTCAGTAGGGTGGATGACTGATTGAATCCCTTCCCACATTCTGAGCAAGTGAACGGCCTCTCTCCAGTGTGAACTCGCTGGTGGGTCAGTACGTGAAATGAATGAGAGAATCTCTTCCCACAGTCTGAGCAGGTAAAGGGCTTCTCCCCAGTGTGAACTCGGTGATGACTCTGTAGGTTGGATGACTGAGTGAATCCCTTTCCACATTCTGAGCAGGTGAACGGCTTCTCCCCAGTGTGAACTCGCTGATGACTCTGTAGGTCAGATGACCGAGTGAATCTCTTCCCACAGGCTGAACAGGTGAACGGCGTCTCCCGTGTGTGAACTGACTGGTGTGCCAGTAGGGTGGATAACTGAGTGAATCCCTTCCCACAGTCTGAACAGGTGAACGGCCTCTCTCCGGTGTGAACTCGCTGGTGCACCAGTAGGTCGGGTGACCAAGTGAAACCCTTTCCACAGTCTGAACAGTTGAATGGCCACTCCCCGGTGTGAACTGACTGGTGTCTCAGTAGCTGAGATGACAAAGTGAATCCCTTCCCACAGACTGAGCAGGTGAATGGCCTGTCCCCTGTGTGAACTCGCTGGTGACTCTGTAGGGTGGATGAACGAGTGAATCCCTTCCCACATTCTGAGCAGGTGAATGGCCTCTCTCCAGTGTGAACTCGCTGGTGAGCCATGAGGTCAGATGACCGAGAGAATCCTTCCCACAAATTCAGCAGATGACTAGCCTCTGCCCAGTGTGAACTGTCTGGTGTGTCCACAGGTGGGAAGACTGACTGAATCCCTTCTCACCCACAGAACAGGTGAATGGTCTTGACCAGTGTGAACTTACTGATGTACCTTCAGCTGAGATGACTGAGGGAATCCATTCCAACAGTCTGAGCAAGTGAATGGCCTCTCCCCATGTGTAAAATGATGGGCGTGCCAGTCAGTCAGATGATCGAGTAAATCCCTCCCCACAGTCTGAGGAGGAAGGATGATCGAGTGGTTCCCTTGCTCCACTTCTTAAATATCTGGACAGAGACAGCAAAACTGGTGTGTTGTGTTCAAGATTCCCATAGACAAATTCCTTGTAGTTTTTAACCTGTAAAAAGATTTACAAAATCCATCAATGGGTGAAGGACAACATTTCAGATGAGATCACTTTAGTCACTAAGGCGCGATCTGACATCACACTGTTACAGTGACAGTCAACCCAAGTTGGAAGGAGAAATCATCTTCTAACTGTGCAGAGTGCTGGTATATGGAATTAAATGGTATCTGGTACCTGGAATTAAACTGTCTGATGCTCTTCCTGTCTATATACGAATGGTGCATTTCTGCCGTCTCAAATCTGTGACTTGGATCAGTTTGACTCTCTCCACTGGTATTATTCCCTGTTCCCACTGAGCTACATAGGTCTCTGGCTCCACAGTAACTGAAACACTCTCACACAAATAGCCTTTGTTGACCTGCAGCTGGGATTTTCTTTTATGCACTGTTAATTTAAAGTGCCACAGTTTAAACACCGTATAAAAATTTGCTGCTGAGATGAATGGTTGGTCTGTTAAAAGGAATTAAAGTGAATATTAGTATTATTTAAGGTTCTTGTCACAGTCATAGAAAAGTACAACACAGAAACAGACCCTTTGGCCTATCTAGTTTGTGCTGAACTAAACTTTCTACTCCCATATCTCTACCATCCAGGTACCTACTCATACCTCTTAAGTGTCGAGATTGAGCTCACATTCACCATTTGCGCTAACTGCTCATTTCACACCTGAATGACCATCTGTGTGAAGAAGTTTCCCCTCATTTTCCCCTTAACGTTTCACCTTTCACTCTTAACCCATGGCCTCTGGTTGTATTCCCACCCAATCTCAGTGGTAAAAGCCAGCTTGCATTTACCCTATCTATACCCCTCATAATTTTGGTACTCCTCCATCAAATCTCCCCTCAATCTTCTACGTTCCAACAAATAAAGGCCTGATCTGTTCAATCTTTCCTTATAATCAAATTCTCCAGACGTGGCAACATCCTTGCAAATTTTCTCTGAACTCTTTCAACCTCTTTAACATCTTTCCTGTAGGTAGGTGACCAAAACTGCACACAACAGTGCAAATTAGGTTTCACCAATTTCTTATACAATGTCAACATAACATCTATCTCCTGTACTCAGTACTTTGGTTTATGAAGGCCAATGTGCCACAATCTTTCTTTCCGTCCCTACCTAACTGGGGCACCACTTTTAGTGAACTATGGACCTGCGTTCCCAGATCCCTTCCTTCTACATCACTCCTCAGAGCCCTACCAGTCACTGTGTAAGACCTTGTTCCTACCAACGTGCAACACTTCACACCTGTCTGCATTAAATTCCATTTTCTGTTTCTCAACGCATTTTTTCCAGTGTGTCCAGATTGCTCTGCAAGCCATGATAGTCTTCCTCACTGTCCACTACACCCCCAGCCTTGGTGTCAGCCACAAATTTGCTGATACATCTAACCATGTTATCATCCAGATATCTGACATAGATGACAAACAGCAACAGATCCAGCACTGATCCCTGTGGCACACCACTAGTCTCAGGCCTCCAGTCAGAGAGGCAACCATCTGCTACCACAGTCTGGCTTCTCCCAAAGACAGTGTCTCATCCAATTTACTATCTCATCTTGAATGCTGAGTGACTGAACCTTCTTGACCAACCCCCCATATGAGACTCTGTCAAGTGCCTTGCTAAAGTTCATGTAGACAACATCCACTGCCTTGCCTTCATCCACTTTCCTGATAACTTCCTCGAGAGACTCTATAAGATTGGTTAGACATGACCTACCGTGCACAAAGCAATGCTGTCTATCCTTAATCAGTCCACATCTATCCAAATAATTATATATCCAGTTCCTGCACATATGTTCCAATAACTTTTCCACTACTGATGTCAAGCTCACCAACGTATAATTTCCTAGTTTATATTTGGAGCCTTTCTTGAACAGCGGAATAACATTGGCTCCAAACCTCCAGTACCTCACCTGTGATTTAAATACCTGTGCTTGGGCCCCACCAATTTCTGCACTTGTCTTCCACAGGGTCATAGGGAACAACTTGTCAGGCCCTGGTGATTTTTCCATGGTAATCTGCCTTAAGACAGCAAACACCTCCACCTCTGTAATCTGTACAGGGTCCATGAAGTTGATGCTGCTTTGCCTCACTTCTATAGACCCTGTGACCATCTCCTGAGTAAATACAGATGGCAAAAAAATCTCCCCCATCTATTTTGTCTCCTCATATGGATTACCATTCTGATCTTTCAGAGGATTAATTTTCTCCCTTGCAATCTTTTCACTCTGAACATATCTGCAGAGTCCCTGAACATTCTCCTTCACCTTGTCTGCTGGGCAACCTCATGCCTTCTTTTATTTCTTTCGTAAGTGTTCACTTGAATATCCTGTACTTCATAAGTACCCCATTTGTTCCTATTTACTTGTAACTGGTATGTACCTCCTTTTTATTGATCTGGGAGATGAAAGCCAAAGGGGTGATAGAGCTGCATGGTGGAAGGTGGGTTTGTGTGTGTGTGTGTGTGTGTGTGTGTGTGTGTGTGTGTGTGTGTGTGTGTGTGTGTGTGTGTGTGTGTGTGTGGGATTAAACTAAAGTTGCTGAAACTTTTCATTCCTGACTTTATCTGAAGTCTGAACAACATCTGTCTCCACAACTCTGCACTATATGTTCTGTTATTCAGGCTCCTCATGTTAGCCATTTCAGCCCTGGGAAAAGCCTCTGACTATCCACATGATCAATGCCCCTCATCATCTTAGACCCCTAAAAAAGGCTTTAAACATAAACAAGGAAATTATACATGATTTGAGGATTTGTTAGAAGTATACAAAATTATGAGGGTATGGATAGGGTTAATGCAATCAGGCTTTTACCACTGAGTTTGGGTGGAACGACAACCAGAGGTCATGGGTAAGTGGGGAAGGTGAAAATTTAAGGGGAACATGTGGAAAACCTCTCAGTGAAATGGTTGAGAGTGTGGAATGAGATGCCAGCACAAGTGATGCATGTGAGCTCGATTCCACCATTTGATGAGAAGTTTGAATGGGTATCTGTCTCCTGAGTAAATACCGATGCAAGAATGCTATGTAAAATCTACCCTATCTATTTTGCCTCCTCGTATAGTCATAGTCATGCTTTATTGATCCTGGGGGAAATTGGTTTTTGTTACAGTTGCACCATAAATAATTACTAGTAATAGAACTATAAATAGTTAAATAGTAATATGTAAATTATGCCAGTAAATTATGAAATAAGTCCAGGACCAGCCTATTGGCTCAGAGTGTCTGACCCTCCAAGGGAGGAGTTGTAAAGTTTGATGGCCACAGGCAGGAATGACTTCCTATGACGCTCAGTGCTGCATCTCGGTGGAATGAGTCTCTGGCTGAATGTACTCCTGTGCCCACCCAGTACATTATGTAGAGGATGGGAGACATTGACCAAGATGGCATGCAACTTAGGCAGCATCCTGTTTTCAGACACCACCGTGAGAGAGTCCAGTTCCATCCCCACAACATCACTGGCCTTACGAATGAGTTGTTGATTCTGTTGGTGTCTGCTACCCTCAGCCTGCTGCCCCAGCACACAACAGCAAACATGATAGCACTGGCCACCACATGTCCACACTGACCCCCTGGATGGACACAGGGGTCACTAGTACCTTAGCTCTCCTCAGGTCTACCACCAGCTCCTTAGTCTTTTTCACATTATAGATACCATTCACAGTATAGATTACCATTCAGTGATCGTCCAGAGTGGGCACGTTTCTGCACTGACCTTCTCCATGTTTCTATGACAGAGAAGCTGGCCAAACTTGATTGGAAGGGGAAACTGGTAGAAACTGACAACAGAGCAGCAATGGCTGGAGTTTCTGGGAGCAATTCGGGAGGTGAGTGATAGATACATCCCAAAGAACTGGAAGCATCGTAAAGTCTGGAGGGCAGAACCATGGCTGAAATGAGAAGCCAAAGCCAATGTAAAAAACAAAGAGAGGGCAAACAAAAGAGCAAAAACTATTGGGAAGCTTTTAGAAACCAACAGAAGATGACTTCAAAAAAAGTCAGCTGAGCTCAGGGCGTGGAATTATAATATTGTAGTCACTAATGAGTCTTGGTAGCACCCAACAGCCTGAGGCATTTAGAGAAACAAAATATCCGGGGCCTCAATATCTCTGGAAACCAAGGTTCCCTGCACCAGTTACCAAACTTTTATTTTGACAGGCACATACAACCCTCGAAACTTCACTTCTGAAGAACTCCCACTTACCAAGTGCTCCTTTGCCAGAAACATCCTGTCCCAATTCACACTTGTCAGATCCTTTCTGATACCACCAAAATTGACCTTTCCCAAGTTAGAATCTCAACCTGTGGTCTAGACCTCTCTCTTTCCATATTTACTTGGAATCTCATGGTATTATGATCACTAGGTACAAAGTCTTCCCATACACTAATTTCTGTCACTAGCCCTGGATCATTTCCTAATAGCTTATTGCACACTTCTACTTTGAGAATTCTACTGGTTGAGAGCACATTTGACAAACTCTGCCCCATCTAGTCCTTTTACAGTATGGGACCCCCCAGTCAATATATGGAAAGTTAAAATCACTTACTGTATCAGTCTTTGTTTCTGGCATAGTCTGTGATCTCTCTGTAAATTTGTTCCTCTCAATCCCTCAGACTTTTGGTTTCAACCAAGTCCCAGTAATGGTAACAATATCAGAATTCAATGCACTGAGCTCATCTGGCTTTCCCATGATGTTTCTTGCATTTGATTTACACAGCTCAGTACATTCGAAGCACCATGCTCAACCTTTTGATTGTTGACTTTGTCTGAAGTTTGAACAACATCTGACTGGTGTCAAGAAAACAACCACTTCCTCGATGTCACAGAAACAAAGGCGCTGGTTGTGGATTACAGAAGGAATGGAGACAGGCTAACCCCTATTGACATCAATGGATCTGGAGTTGAGAGGGTAAACAGATTTAAGTTCCTCGGCACAAACATCGTCGAGGATCTCACGTGGTCTGTACATCCCGGCTGTGTGGTGAAAAAGGCACAAGCATGCCAGTTTCACCTCAGAAGGCTGAAGAAGTTTGGAACGTGCCCCCAAATGTAAAGAACTTTCTACAGGGGCAGAATAGAGAGCATCCTGACTGGCTGCATTACTGCCTGGTATGGGATCTGTACCTCCCTCAATCGCAGGACTCTGCAGAGACTGGTGCGGACAGCCCAGTGCATCTGTAGATGTGAACTTTCCACTATTCATGACACTTACACTGACAGATGTGTAAAAAAGGGCCTGATGGATCACTGGAGACCTGATTCACCCCCAACCACAAACTATTCCAGCTGCTACCATCCGGGAAATGGTACCACAGCATGAAAGCCAGAACCAACAGGGTCTGGGACAGCTCCTTCCACCAGGTCATCAGACTCATATATTTATGCTGATACAATTGTATTTCTATATTATATTGACCATTCTGATGTACATACTGTTTATTACAAATTACTACAAATTGCACATTTAGATGGAGACGGAACATAAAGATTTCTACTCCACATGTATATGAAGGATGTAAGTAATAAAGTCAATTCACTTCAATGACTCCACTATCTGTTCTGGCATTCAGGCTCCCATCCGCCCTGCAACTTCAGTTTAACATCCACTAGCACTAGCAAGCCTTACCACTAGGATATTAGTCCCCCTTCTAGTTCTGTTCCCCTAACTAATGAATCCCCTTTGACTTTCCTGTGCCAGCTAATTCCCTGCCAACAGTTTCTAACGTGGTCTACCTGTTGTCCTGGGGGATGGCCACAAGAGTACTCTGTGATGGCTATTTAACCTCATTCTCCTTCCTGACTCGCATCCAGTTTCCTGTGTCCTGCACCTTGGGTGTAACTCACCTCTCTTCGTGTCATCCCCTCTGATTTCTGAATGATCCGGAATTCATCCATTTCCAGCTCCAACTCCCTAACGTGCAGGGTCATAGGGAGTCAGGAATGTGAGGGTATCAGGGACACTGGAAGTCTCCCCACATTCCCACCAATGTCCCCTCTAATTTGTAATGACCAGTGTGTGCAAAAATCTTGTGCTGCACAATTCTTGCCCAGTGACAACATGTGAAAACTGAACTTTATATAGAGAGGTATTCATTTCAACAGCGAGCAAATCACTGGTGATAAGAACTTTGATCTCCTCTGGGTTCGATTGAGTTCATCTGGACTCTCACACAACCTATGTAGCAGGCCTATAGCAGGTAATGAAGGATTTTCTAACCAGTGCTTTTGCACACGGCCTATATGTGATTTTCGTGCTAAATGATGCTTTAAAAAGTCAGATTTCCAAATATCACTCCACTTCTTCCCATTTGCAAATTCTCCAGCAACTTTTGCATTGCCACAATACACACAGATAACACCAGTTTCTATACTGGACATAAACATTTCTCCTGAACCCTCCCCCAGGTGACTGATGGTGGTGAACTTAGTGATGGCAATACCAATGAGTATTATCTCGCAAGACAATCCAGGTATTACCTAACCGGAAACCTTGGTTGCAGTATGAGGTCGTCCCTTTTAAAGGCTACTGCTGTGGCTTTTAGGTCCGGGGATACCAGTTGCTACACGGAATCCAGGTGTGAACTCCGGAAAGCCATTAAGGGTGCCAAGAGGCAATATCAAGCCAAGTTGGAAGTCCAGGCTAACCAGAGGGATGCGGCAGGGTCTAAATGAGATCACTGAGAGCAAAGAAAAGGCTGGGAATATCAATAACTGTGACGCTTCTCTTCCTGATGAACTAAATGTATTCTACGCCAGATTCGAACAGAAAAGGAGCATCCCGCTTCCTCCGGATGAACTGGACCTGGTGGCATTGAGGAGGGCGTTAGACTGGCCTTCCTGAGATAAATCCAAGGAAGGCCTCCGGCCCAGGTGGCGTCCCAGGACGGGTTCTCTGGGCCTGTGCAAGCGAGCTAGCTGGAGTGTTTGCTGACATCTTCAACTGCTCCTTGCTTCAGTCTAAGATCCCCTCGTGTTTTAAGAAGGCATCGATAATCCCAGTGCCGAAGAAGAGCAAGGTGGCATGCCTGAATGACTATCGACCTGTGGCTCTGACATCAATTGCTATGAAGTGTTTTGAGAGATTGGTTATGGCACACATCAACCACAGCCTACCGGTCAACCTCTACACTTTGCAATTCGCCTACCGGAGCAACAGGTCTACGTCAGATGCCATCTCTCTGGCCCTACATTCCTCCTTAGGACACCTGAAGAATAAAGACGCATACGTAAGGCTCCTTTTCATTGACTACAGCTCTGCCTTTAATACCATCATTCCAAATAAACTGATTCCTACGCTCCGGAACCTGGGCCTTAGCGCTCAGATCTGCAGTCGGATCTTCAACTTCCTCACAGACAGGACCCAGGCTGTAAAAATAGGGGACAAGCTGTCCACTACAATCACTCTGAGCTCCAGTGCCCCACAAGGCTGTGTACTCAGCCCCCTGCTGTACTCACTGTACACCCATGACTGTGTAGCCAAGTTTCCATCAAACTCAATATATAAGTTTGCTGATGACACAACAATTGTAGGCCGTATCTCGGGTAATGATGAGTTTGAGTACAGAGAGGAAATTAAGAACCTGGTGGCATGGTGCAAAGACAATAACCTATCTCTCAATGTCAGCAAGACGAAGGAATTGGTTGTTGACTTCAGAAGGAGTAGCGGACCGCACGACCCAATTTACATCAGTGGAACAGGTCAAAAGCTTTAAGTTCCTCGGGGTCAATATCACAAATGACCTGACTTGGTCCAACCAAGTAGAGTTCACTGCCAAGAAGGCCCACCAGCACCTTTACTTCCTGAGAAAACTAAAGAAATGTTGCCTGTCCCCTAAAACCCTCACTATTTTTATAGATGCACTGTAGAAAGCGCTCTTCTTGGGTGCATCACAACCTGGTATGGAAGTTGTCCTGTCCAAGATCGAAAGAAGCTGCAGAAGATTGTGAACATGGCGCAGAACATCACACAAACCAATCTTCCGTCCTTGGACTCACTTTACACTGCACGCTGTCGGAGCAGCGCTGCCAGGATAATCAAGGACACGGCCCACCCAGCCAACATGCTTTTTGTCCCTCTTCCCTCCGGGAGAAGGCTTAGGAGCTTCAAGACTCGTACGGCCAGATTTGGGAACAGCTTCTTTCCAACTGTGATAAGACTGCTGAATGGATCCTGACCCGGATCTGGGCCATGCCCTCCAAATATCCGGACCTATTTCTCGGTTTTTTTGCACTACCTTACTTTCCATTTTTCTATTTTCTATTTATGATTTATAATTTAAGTTTTTAATATTTACTAATTTTTAATATCTTTAATATTTAATATTTGTACTCCAGGGAGCGGAAAGCGCAGAATCAAATATTGCTGTGATGATTGTACGTTCTAGTATCAATTGTTTGGCGACAATAAAGTATAAAGAGAAGGGCAGTAGTCTGTCTCACTGGAGTCTGGAACATTTGTGATGTGAAAGCTACTTCTTGTTCAGGGCAAAGGTGCTTGGTATCATTATGTACCCAGAGTGAATGGGTCAAAACATGTCCTCACGGGTAGAAAGGTCCAGAACAAGAGGAGGTAGAACAAGCAACACACACAAAATGCTGGAGGAACTCAGCAGGCCAGGCAGCATCTATGGAAAAGAGTACTAATGCTGAGTTCCTTCAGCATTTTGTGTGTGTTACTCGTTCTACCTCCTCTTGTTCTGGACCTTTCTCGCCGTGAGGATATGTTTCGACCCATTCACTCTGGGCATCTGCAGACTTTCTCTTGTTTGTGATCGGAGGCAGAACAAAGGTGATTTTCTCACCTGGTGATGTAAAAGATTTTGTTCCCTTTCTCCGAGTTCCCAATCCTTGCATTTAGATAGCTGGAGCTCAGCTCTGTCTGAGAGATCCTCATCAGCTGGAAGCTTCCCGGGGCCCGTGTTCGGAGCCTGGGGCTGAAAGAGAGGGAAGGGAGCAGGACTGTCCCGGGATTCCAGGTCACGATGTCCGGAGTTCACAGCAAATGTCCCCGAAGTCGGTGTTGAAAAACCCGCGCCCAGAGATTCATTCTTACCGGCAGCTTATATCTTACCTGAGCCGATTTCCTGAAGCCTATGGATACCCGAGACCATTTGCATACTGCGCGCATGCGTGATATTCGGGTCCATCGGCAACCCTGACGCCTGCGCATTCGATCGATGCTTCAGCGACAGCGAAAATTGCAACGCAGAGGTTTCTGGGTAATTACGGTGCCATTAAAGGTTTCTGCAAGCAAAGGTTTCACGTCCGTACCTCAGTTTTTTTTTAAAATGTGGATAACTGAGCAGCTCTTTTAACGCACAAAGCAGCTCCCATAAACAATACACTTAATATCAGCAAACTTTCCGCGTTTCTGATGCCAAAGTAGAACCTTCTTACAAATGCAGATATAAAACACGGGGGACCACCAAGCTGTCTGAAGCGCGGTCCT
Source organism: Mobula birostris (assembly GCF_030028105.1). Classification (NCBI taxonomy): domain Eukaryota; kingdom Metazoa; phylum Chordata; class Chondrichthyes; order Myliobatiformes; family Myliobatidae; genus Mobula; species Mobula birostris. The sequence goes on along the minus strand of NC_092382.1, from coordinate 36,543,541 downwards.
TTGAAAAGAGTGAAAATGACACAAAACGTTGAAAAGAGCAGGGAAGAAGGAGTTTAACCAACTTTAGCAAGAGCCCTGAAGAACGTCATAACCCCAGTGCGCTCAGTCTCTTATTCAGCCTGGAGAGAAGCATGCAGGAAATTGATGCAGGTATGTAGTATGAGAGACATTGGTCATGTGGATAGCCGGAGGCTTCTTCCCAGGGCTGAAACAGCTAACAGGAGGGGTCATGGGTTTAAGGTGCTTGGAAGTAGGTACAGAGGAGATTTCAGAGCTACGTTTTCTAAACAAAGAGTGGTGTGTGTGTGGAATGCATCGCCAGCAACGGTGGTAGAGGCGGACACAATAGGGTCTTTTAAGAGACTCTTAGATAGGTACATGGAGACTAGGAAAATAAAGGGCTATGCAGAAGGGAAATTCTAGGCAGATTCTAGAGTAAGTTACGTGGTCGGCACAACACTGTGGGCCGAAGGGCCTGTAACGTGATGTAGATTTCTATGATTCCGTGAAATTCAAGGGAAATCTATCCCACGGATTGGTGACTAGTTGCAACCTGTCATCACAGGGAGAGTGAGAGGGAAACGGCAGGGATAGATTTTGATATACTGATATGGAACAGAAACATGGGCAGGAACCAGATGGGCCGAGTGGACTCTACAGTATACATTGTGAGTGTGGTAGAGATAGTAAGTACCTGAGACACGGGATTTGATACAGAACTGCTTTATCTTTCACAGATCCACAATATTAAACATCAGTCCAGTTTAAGGCTAACATCAGCAGATCAGATTGCTCCAATGCTCAGTGACTAGGGTTCAGTACTGGGTGCGATGAGCAGCCGCAAGAACTGCAAATTTTGACGGTAGCAGTCCCCTCATGAACCTGCAGCTGCCTTCAGTCATCGTGATGGTTAATCATTTAGCATAGAACTGATTTGAATTTCCTCCCTCATGTGAAGTTGCTGATGTTACAGCAGCTGGGATGATTAAGTAAAACTCTTTACTCACTCTGGACTGAAATGTGGCCTCTATTTATTGTGAACTCACCGGAGCATCACAAGGTGGGTTAACTGAATGAGTCTCTTCGCACACACGGAGCAGGTGAACGGCCGCTTCCCAGTGCGAAGCTGTTGGTGTATCTGCGATGGCCGACTGAATCCCTTCCAAAATGAGAGCCAGTGAATGACATCACACTGCTATCAACGTCATGGCAATGTATCCAATCAGATCACGGGCATGGACACGTGATCGGGCTCTCCTTGTAGCGAGTGGGGCGCTGTCTTCTCCAGCATCTCCGCCTCCACATTCAAGGGTCGGCGGCATTCAAGCGCTGGTGAACTGACAGATACAGCGGAACTAACGTGCTGTTGTGTTTGTGATTCCCATGCACAAGTGCTTTGACTTTTCTACACTGTTAAAAGTTTGCAAAGCATATCAGTGGGTGAAGGACAGTATTTCAATTCAGAAAATTTTAGTCTCCATGGTGCCTTCTGATAAAAACACTGTCACAGCTCAAAACAATTTGGAGGAAAAAGACTTCATCTTCTAACTGGCTACAGTTCCGGCATCAGGCACAATATCAAACTCTCTGCTTCTCTCTCTGTATCAAAATCGATCATTCCTCCCCTTCATCAGTCTGTGACTTGGCTCAGTTTGTCTGTCTCCTTCGCATTCTGAGCATGCGCCACACACCCACTGAGATCACGTTTTATATACACGGCTGCGACTAGAGACTTTCTGATTATTATGTCCCTTCTGGCATTTGACGGTGGTAAACTCAGAGTCAGTAATGTTATTGAATCTCAGGAGCAGGTGATTAAGCTTTCCCGTTGGAGATCGATAAACTGCCGGTAGTGCGTGGCTGGATGAGTGGGTCGTTTTCAGACTGGAAGGGGGTAGCGTTTGGAGTTCCCCAGAGATCAGTCCCTGACCACAGGTGTTCACAGTTTAATGGCCTGGCGGAGGCAGAGAGATGTGAGATGTCCCAGTCTGCTGGTGACGCAGCAAGAGTGGAGTTGGGGGGAGGGGAGTCTATTCACATTCAACTTCGTAGCTTTAAAATCTGTACATAGTGCACTGTGGGGCTGCAGTGGCGGGTTGCATTGCTGGGATCAGTGCACGGTCACTGTGGGCTATGAGGATTTTGTGAATAAAGCGTCATTCTCCAATTGAGAATCTCAAGCCGGGGAACAAGCTTATCGTTTGTATATTTAAGTTGTATTTATGGCATTGTGATAACCAGATACTGTAGCCCTCCACGACTTCTCTATCCAGGCATTTCAATATTCGACTTCATTCAGGAAGCTTAATAGTCTGAGTGTGGATAAATCTCCCGGACCTGATGGAATGCACCCTCAGGTTCGGAAGGAAGTAACTGGAGAGATTGCAGAGCCTGCAGAGAGACTTAGATAGCTTAGGGGAATGGGCAAGGAAGTGGCAAATGAAATATAGTGTTGGAAGGTGTATGGTCATGCACTCTGGTGGACGAAATAAATAGGCAGACTATTATTTAGATGGGGAGAGAATTCAAAATGCAGAGATGCAAATGGACTTGGGAGTCCTTGTGCAGGATACCCTAAAGGTTAACTTCCAGGTTGAGTCGGTGGTGAAGAAGGCAAATGCAACGTTGGCATTCATTTCTAGAGGTATAGAATATAAGAGCAGGGATGCGATGGTGAGTCTCTATAAGGCACTCCTGGGATCACACAGACTATTGTGTGCAGTTTTCGGATCCTTATTTTACAAATGATATACTGACATTGGAGAGGGTTCAGAGAAGATTCACGAGAATGTTTCCAGGAATGAAAGGTCTACCGTATCAGGAAGGTCTGGCAGCTCTTGGGCGGTATTCCCTGGAGTTCAGGAGAATGAGGGGGGATCTCATAGAAACATTTTGATTGTTAAATGACCTGAACAGATTAGATATGGCAAAGTTGATTTCCCACGGTAGGGGATTCTAGGACAAGAGACTTCCATATTGAAGGACGGCCATTTAGAACAGAGATGCGGAGAAATTTCTTAAGAGTGTCGGTGGTAAATAGGAGGAATTTGTTGCCATGATCTGCTGTGGAGGCCAAGTCACTGGGTGTATTTAAGGCAGAGGTAGATAGGTTCTTGATTAGCCAGAGCATCAAAGGGTAAGGGGTGAAGGCAGGGTAATTGGGATGACTGGAAGAATTGGATCAACCCATGATTGAATGGCGGTGCAGACTCGATGACCCAAATGGCCTACTTCTGCTCCAATATTTTATTGTCTAATGGTCTATTCCACTGTTTCGGCCCGCCAAAGTGCAGCCAATATTTCTGGGTATATGACCCATTCATATGAGAGTTTAGCCTTCTCTATTTTTCTGAACTTCTCATAAATGTGTACGGTTTAGTTAAGCTTTGCTCCAGAATTTCCACACAATTAAAATAGTTTATTAGATTTTTTTGCACTACTTATATAATTGAACTATTTAATGTGTATATTATTGTAATTCACAATTGTTAAAATCTATTGTTATGAATTAGGTTCTACTGCTGCCGCAGAGACAACAAATTTCATGGCATTTGCTGGTGCTATTAAACCTGATTCTGATAATTGGTATGGGAGACCCACCACCGGTCACCTGATCCCAGTTACCGCAGATCGTAATGCGAGATTGAAGCCTTTTCTATTTATTTGCATTCCTCAGAAATGACAACAGTTCAGTGAAGTTTCCTTCTGAGGTTCCAAAGCAGAAGCTCAATTTGTCTAATATTTTCACACAATTAAAATGGGAGATCTGTTTATTATCATCACGTACTGAGCTATAGTGAAAATCTTGCCTGACGTACCATCCACACAGTTCTACACGTTACAACAGTACATTGAGTTGATATACGACAGAACAATAACTGTAACAAAGCATTATGGCTGCAGAGAAAGTGCAGTGCAGATAGACATATGGTGCAGGGTCACGTCGAGTTACATTGTGAGGTCGAGTCCATTTTATCGGACTGGAGACCATTCATTTGGCTTACAACCGCAGACAGGAAGCCGTCCTTAAGCCTGGTGGTACGCGCTTTAAGGCTTTTGTATCTCTTCCCCGATGGGGGAGCGGGTTTGCAGCAAGAATGTCCAGGTTGTGAGGATCTTTGAGTACATGTCCTGCTTTTCCAACGCAGGGGAAATATAGGAAGAATCCATGGAGGGGAGGCTTATTTCTCTGATGTTCTCTGCTCTCCAAAGTTCTCTGCAGATCTTTGCAGTCATGGGCAGAGCAGTAGCCATATGAAGGCGTGAAGTATCGACAAGAAGCTCAGAGACCTCGGCCTTCACACTGCCTTGTGTAGCTGGATCCTGGACTTCCTGTCAGATCGCCGGCAGGTGGTAAGAGTGGGCTCCCTCACCTCTGTCTCTCTGACCCTCAGCACTCATACCCAACAGGGTTGTCTCCTTGGCCCCTCCTTCACTCTCTGTATTCCCATGACTGTGTCGCCACCCACAGATCCAATTTGCTAATTAAATTCCCTGACGACACTGCACTGATTGCTCTCATCTCAAATAATAACGAGGCAGCCTGCGGAGAAGAAGTCATCACCCCGAGACAGTGGTGTCAAGAAAACAACCTCTCCCTCATGGTGACAAAAACAAAGGAGCAGGTTGTGGACTACAGGAGGGATGAAGACAGGGACCAAATTCAACATTTCCAAGTCTGTTATTGACACAAAATGCACACTTTAATATTGATCAGGACACAACATATTTATAGATTGTTACTGACAGAGAATCGTATAATTTGTGTTCCGTGTGTTATCTGAATGTATTTGCCTGTGATGCTGCCACAAGTCAGTGTTTCTCTGTACCTGTACCTTCCTGTACTTGCGCACTTGGCAATAACTTCAACAGGACCTGAGAAATCTCAGTGAGATTTGATTAGTGATGATCATCTTGGCAGCTCGGTCGGTCGAATGTAGAGAGACAGTGCACTGTGCAATGTAAAGAGACAGTATACTGTTAAATGCAAGACCCTGGACAGTGTCGATGAGCAGAGGGATATTGGATCCAAGTTCACAGCTCCCTGAAAGAGACTGCACAGATTGATCGGGTGGTTAAGACAGCTATAACGAGAGGTTACACAAACTTGTGTTGTTCTCTCCAGAGCGGCACAGGCTGGGGTGAGACTGGATGGACGTTTATAAGATTACGAGAGGAATAGATAGAGCGGAGAGACGATGTATTTTTTCCTGGGGGTTGAAATGTCTAATACACTTAAGGTGAGAGGAGATGTGAGCGGCAAGTGTTACGAGTTCACAGGTTTCATTTTGCTGTGGGTGTTACTTTAAGAGAGCCTGCAGGAGGCGGGAGTATGACGTCACTACACTGACTGCTGGAGCAGAGGGAGAGAGAGAGAGAGAGAGAGAGAGAGAGAGAGAGAGAGACAGAGACAGACAGTCAGTTGGAGGACCAGCGGACTGCAAGCTGCAGTTTGCTGAAGTAATGGGTAAAAGTTTGATACTCTTCCTGTGCCAAAAAGGACTGGGTGAAGGAGCGGCACGCAGTGCATATTGAATGTGTGACTGTCGCCGTTTTGATCCAGAAGTGGACTGTTGGAGTTTTCCTGTGGCGATCACTTTCGTTAACACTTGCATGGATTCGGGTGTTGTGTAGCAACCACTTGTTCTAAAGAATATTCCTGTGACTGTCATCTTGTACAATCTCTTCGTGGATTCTGGAATACGACTCGGTGACTGAAAATCTCCTGCGACTGTTACTTCGTTCTCCCAGCGTGGAACCAGTGAAATTCTTCGTGATTACTTCCTCGTTGTATTTTAATGTGGATTTACAAATTTCCCCAGTCCGTGGATAACTGAAACCGTGGATAACTGAAATTTACCATCTTGAAACTTTAAGTACTTGTTCCTAAACTTGACAGTGTGGGAGGCACAAACGCATAACACTGTTAACTTCTGTTTCAGTGAGAAGTTAGTTTAATTTTCTATATACTAATAAAGACAGTAGTTGACATTAAAACTGAGTTTGTGGTCTATTACTGATGGTACATAACACAAGTTTGTTTCTTTCCACAGAGTGGCGGGTAGCTGGAGTCTCTGCCCCCACAGGTGACGTGATCCCGTTCGCCCCTCCCGTTTAACCGCAGACAGGCAGCAGTTCCCGAGGCCCCGCCCTCCGGATGACGCAACAATCACTCCGCGCCTGCTCACAGTCTCCAGATGGACGGTGTTCGCCTTTCCGCTCAGTGCTGAAGTGAGTCGTCTGCGGGATCGGCAAAGGATTCTCACCGCCTGGATCGAGATCACTGTCTGCGGGCGGAAGATATCACTTTCCCATCGGTGAGTATTGAGACCGATTCCGAGCGGGGAGATCTGATGTTGGCCGTGAGGCCAGAACTCATTTATTTTCCAATTATCTGGGCTCGTCAGAAATGTGTCGACTTCACTTAATCTGCATTGAACGATCCAAACCAGGAGACCAGGCTGTCTATTTCCGCAGAATTGAAATGGAACTCCCGCCAACTGCTCACGTGAGGCTTTTTACTGCAGATCTGCCCCGCCTTCCGCTTTGTGACGCAAGATCACTTGGCGTCCTAATCCCCGGATGGATGGTGATGTTTCCTCCTTGTTGTGTTGGGGAGATCTGATGTTGGCCCCTGAGTCCCGTTGACTTCCCCCAAGTCGCCTCTCTTCCTGAGGCTCCTCACATTTGTCCTTTGAGCTTTATGGCTGTTGTGTCTTCTCCCGGACTGGGGAGGGTGAGGAAGGAGAACGACCCAGGTTATGGGGATCTTTGATTTCACTGTCTGCTTTACAGAAGGATTGGGAAGTCTAGGGGGGAGAATGGTTTCTGTAATGTGCTGATCTGTATCCCAAGGTCCCCGCAGTCCCTCACAGTCATCGGCAGAGTAGTTACCACGCAAAGACGTGAAGTGTCCGGATTGGAAATTTTCTATGGTGTATTGATAAAAAATTGGTGAGGATCAAAGGATATATGGCAAAGTTCTTGTTCTTTGTTCTAACTTTGTCATTTTATACAGTAGTATTTACTATTGTAATTCCACCAAGATGCAACACAGAGCGTCATAGGAAGTCATTCCTGCCTGTGGCCATCAAACTTTACAACTCCTCCCTTGGAGGGTCAGACACCCTGAGACAATAGGCTGGTCCTGGACTTATTTCATAATTTACTGGCATAATTTACATATTACTATTTAACTTTTTATGGTTCTATTACTATTTATTATTTATGGTGCAACTGTAGCGAAAACCAATTTCTCCCGGGATCAATAAAGTATGACTATGACTATGCTACTATTAATTCAGTATCTGTGTATTGCTGGAGGACCATCAGTGATTGTCCTTGATCCCTTCTCCCACCTGGTTCCATCTGCTCATCCCCTGCCCATCTTGTTCAACCTCTGTCCAGTCTCCTAATCCCCAACCCCCCCCCACCCCCCAGCTTCAGTGATGTACATAAACCATCTAGATCAACCTTGGTCCACCCTGTATCTCACCACCTCAATATTATATATCAGCAATCTTTCTTCTAACCCTTGTTTTTATTGTGAAGTGTTCATTTACAACTTTGGCCTCGCTGTGTTATTTCCAGAATCAGTTTTTATTAGCTAGAATGCCAGAGGGTCATCAGGTACCGGTTCTGTTGTGCATTGGTGCGGAGGTGCTAGTTTTTGAACTGTGACTGGCTGACACACTGCAGCATTTTACTGGCAGCAAAGCGTACTGGGAGAGTTGGTGCTTGGGCTATAATCCTGTGATCTACATTCCAGGCATAAGGATCTCTCGGTGTTTTTGCTTTGACACTGGTTAGTGCTTCTACTGATGGGGCTGGATGGTCATCCTTCTGCAGTGAAGCAGAAATTTCGAGCAGCTGGACATTGGTTGTGGGGAAATCCCGGATTGCACCACCCAGTGTGAAACGTGGGGATGATGTGTGAGACTCTCAGTGTTGGTGAGTGGCAGATTCAGCTGTGTGACTCTGAGTTTGGGTCCTGGGATATCACACTTTTTGATCCAGGTAAAATGGACCCGGGGATCGAGCTGCTTGGGCTTATGAGGTTTTGAGTGAGTATTTCTGGTCTGGGATCAGATGTTTGTTTCTGGAGTTCCTTTGGAAGCAATGACTGCTAATCTGAGGAGAGGATGAGTTCCCATTCCATCCTCACAGGGAGAGGCTATGAGTAAATGGGCTGGTCCGTGTGTACAACAGTGGAAATAGACCCGTGAGTCTGGTGTTCAAACTGTGTTTGGAAATATCCCCCCTCACTGTCACCTGTCTGTCACTTGGTGGAAATCTGAGAGAATCTCGAGTTGCTGGAGATCTGCACTAAAAACAGAAAATGTTTGACGTCATTCTGACAAAATATTATTAACCTGAATTGTAATGTTTGTTCCTCTCCCCGCAGCTGTTCCTTACCTGCTGAGCATTTCTGGTAATTCCAGTTTCTTTTTGTTACATTCACTCTGGACTGGTTTATATTTCCTGAAATGGACCTGTTTTAATCTGGGAATGGAAATGCCTTGTTCTGTGACAGTAGAACAGTAAAGAAAGCACAGCTTTTCCCTGTAAATTATACAGGTACCAATCTGTCTGTTATTCCTGGAAATGTGTTTTGTGCAGTTGTTGCTAATGAGGTTTACAAGAATAATCTAAGGAATGATCAGTTTTATGTATGAGGAGCATTTTATGGTTCAGAACCTGTGCTCAATGGGGTTCAGAGGGACAGTGGGGGTGGTGGAGAGATGTATGGTTAAGTAAACCTACTGAATGCTGAAAAGCCTGGATACAATGGATATGGAGAGGATGTCCCCATTAGACAGAGAGTCTGATGTGACAGCACAGTCTCAGAATAGATATGCGTCCCTTTAAAACTGAGATGAGGAAAATATTTTGGCCTAAAGTCGTCTGATCTGTGGAAGTTGTTGCCGCAGAGGTCAGTTGAGGCTGCCATTTGGGTATATTTATGACAAAGATTAATATATTCATGATCGCTTAGTAGCTTTAGGGTTACAGGAGGAAGGCAGGAATATGGTGTTGGAATAAAAATCAGTTATGGTTGAGTGGTGGAGCAGACTCAATGGATCGAATCACCTAATTCTGTTCCTACATCTCATGTCTTACCATGACTGAACGATGACTCCTTCTTATCCCATATCGTTTTGTGACGTGTGAGGAACAATAAAAGATTGTTCACTGAGATCATTATATTTGACTTCAGTGTTTAAATTTCAGTGAGTTTTGTTCTTAGTAATATTAAGCAGAAATGTTTGGTTCTCCATTTTATTGTTAATGTGCTTCATTATCTTTCATGTTAAAGTTAGACCTGCGGTGAGAGATTTATTGGAAGAAGAACCCCAACTGGAAGCAAACCACAACTCACACGAGGGAACAGCAACAAGTGAACCAGCCTGAGGATCGAGAGCATTAACTGAAGAGAACCCATCTGACTTTGAGAATCCAGTGTTTCAGTCAGGAGAAAGTTTGGTGAGTCTCATTTACTCAAACACTGGTCCTTTAGACATTGCATACCTGTACAAAGGAAGGTAGGAAATAGTTGGAGTGAGACTGAATGTGCCCAGAAGAAGCAGTTATGCCTCTGTCAGACCCAGTTGCAATCACTCCAGGTCTGGTAATGTGCTTCCAGCAGCCCAGCCCTTTAAAACCACTCCCATTCTGTGGAAGTCGAATCCGGATAAAGTCACTCAGAGACCGTATAAGAACAGACTCGTTTTTCCAAGCACCTGGGGCTTACTCCGTTATTCGCTCAAACAGGAACAGTATATGACTGTTCCCACCCAATCCACTAACTGACTAACAATTCCCCTTACACCACAGATATATCTGTCCAGATACCCCCCACACAAGACAGGCTGGAGCCAAAGTTATTTACTACATGACAGCCCCTAAAGACAAATTACAAAGTAGTCATAATGGCTTTCACACACAGAGCAGACTGAAGCTGTCCTATCTCTACACCTGAGTACACAAGGAGATAAGCATCCTGAAACCCTAGCTAGCTACACTCAAGAAGAAATATGGCTCAGCATGGCTCAGCACATCTGTTTATCATCAGCAGTTTCTTTCAGAAAAGCAGGCTGCTATTGTTTAACGAAGTGTTAACCCTTTTACATACTTTATCATTCCCACTTTACATGATCAACAAAGCAGTAATTTTTTACAGAGAAAGCAAACGAGTACGGCATTGATTTATCAGTGGGTAAAAACAGCAGACATCAGTAATTATAACAATGATATGTACAACTATTAGGGCATAATGCAATATCTCGCCCCACATATTACCGAACAGACCTTCGAAGACCACCATTTCGACCCTTCGGTGAACCCGTGTAAATCCTGCCCTACTTTCTTGATGCTGTCAATCTCCTTGACAGTGTGCTCGGAGAGGGATGTAATGTTAGTAGAGTCATCAGGGATATAGGTGCAGCATTCTGTGTCAATAATAGCACAGGTTCCCCCTTTCTCAGCCAGAATAAAATCTAAAGCCTTACGATTCTGTGGGACTGTTTGCCGGATTGCAATCATTTCAGTGGATATTTCTGTTACTTGGGCTTGTGTTTGTGTCAGGGCCCCTGCAGTATTGTGGCCAGCTCCTCAAGTGCTGTAGCCAAACTGATTATCTGAATTCCTGGCTACTCCATAGGAGAGAAAAGCGATCATCCAAAATCGCTCAGTCTCAGTTATTCCTCTCCGCTGCTGGGCACCTGCAAGTATGGCCAGGATGCATGTTTCCCAGTATAGGAAGTTCTGTTTGAGAGATACCATCCCTCAGAACACTGACAGCCACAGTTATCTCTGACTGGACCACAGTTCCTCACCTCACTTCCCCATGTGTTATTTGAGAAAGCCCAGGCTGAGAGTTCCTCAGTCTGGTTGAGTGGGATTACTGACATTGGAATCATAGTTTTACCATGCTGGGGAATTTCGGCACAAACCCAGCAGGCCCCTACTTCTACCTGTTTGGCATAGGTGTGACAGAAAGGTGTTAACATGGGGGCCCCCGGATGCTGGGGTGAGCCCTCTCAAAGACATAAACACGAACACCACTATCAACCAATACATTTTCCTTTAGTCCAAGAGAGTCCTTCTACTCAGTTCCTTCAGTAACACGTTTGTTGTCTGTTCGATGTATCCACCGAGATTGCCCCTTCAGTTTCACAGCCGTGGGAGTGGTCAGTAACTCCTGATATGGTCCTCTCCAGCGAGGTCTGAGTTTCCCTCGATTCCAGTTCTTGATCAGGACAAAATTAGCAGGTTCTATGGTGGGATAGTCACTCCTGTCTGCAGAGTGGTTCTCTTCCTTGTAAGCCTGTTGTATCTGTGAATGTAATGCTTGGAAAATTTTGGTTAGTTGGCATATATATTTCCCCATCTCTTCCCCCAGGGTATGCATATCCAATTTTGCTGGTAGACTTTCTGGGAGCAATGGTACACAAGGTCTTGGTCCCCAGTGTGTCCTCATGGGCCGTCCATAAATGATTTCAGCTGGTGACAACACTGTTTTCCCCTGTGGGGTAACCCTCATGTGGAATAGGGGTGACGGTGGGACCTTCAACCAACTGAGTCCAGTCTCCGCCGTTAGTTCAGCCAATTTACTCTCCAGAGTGCCATTGGCTGTTTCCACTATGCCAGCGGCCCGCGGGCGGTGTACACAGTGGAATTGTTGCTTCATAGCTAGTTCATTACATAGCCCTTCATTTACTTTCACCACAAAGTGTGGGCCATTGTCAGAGCTCAGCATACCTGAGAGTTATTCCCTGTAATAATACCTTCACAACAGTCACAGTAGTATTATTGGTAGTTGGAATAGCTTCAATCCATCTACTAAACACATCTATAATAACTAAGCAATATCTATAGCAATGTACTGCAGGCAATTCAATAAAATCAACTTGTAGACATGAATAATGTTCACCTGTCAAGGGAGTTGTACCCAGTGTGCAGGGTACAGGTTACCAACCATTCCCTCCTTTCCCACGTGTGTACAATTATGTATTTAATTGACCAATATTGATAAAAACTCTGCAGGAAAATAAATCTGCCCCACTGGGGTGATCCAGAAACCTAGGTCAGGGTCTTTCTGGCACCCATCTGGGAACACAGTTTGCGCTCCTCCTCAGAGGCGTCCCCCTGAAAAGTACGTACCTCCCGCATGTCTGGCAAACTCGTTCTGCTTAAGTCACAGAACGTTGCTTGACAGGAACCCGAGGGCACCACAACTACCGAGGATTGTGCCGCACTTTTCACTGTCTCATCTGCTAAAGCATTGCCTTTAGTGACCTGGTTGGACATGCGTGTGTGGGCTGCACATTTAACAATAGCCAAAACTCAAGGTAGCTGTAGAACTGTGAGTAAAGTTGTTTACAAAGGTGGCATTACTAATGGGGTGGCCAGAGGGAGTCTGGAATCCCCATGTTCCCAGAGAGCCCCGTAGTCATGTACCACTCCAAATGCGTAACAGGAGTCTCTGTAAACGTTCGCACTTTTGTCTGTTGCTAGGATACAGGCACGAGTCAGAGCAAACAGCTCAGCCTTCTGGGCGGAGACAGCTGCTTCAAAAGAGGCCTGCTCAACTATTTCAGTGTCCGTCACTATCGCATAGCCAGAATATCATTTTCCTGCTGGATTGACAAAAGAGCTTCCATCCTCATAAGACGTTGCCTCGGGCTTCAGGGGGTATTGCGGAATGGATGGGAGAGTCTGTCCTTCTTTCATGGTGATCCAGACAGGGGGGAAGTTGGTGTGGTCGAATTCTTGGCCTGAAGTTGCCCAGAGATGGGGTACAATGTCTTGAGTTCGGTCAATATTAAAAGAATGTCTTACCAGATGTCCCGTCTTCACCTCAGACTCCTTCCAGTATCTGAATTGGCCCATGGCCAAGTCTTGCCAGTCTTCCTGGGTGCTGGAGGCTTGATTCATTGAGGTGTAGGCAAGGAACCCAGGTTCTTTGGCTTGAACCCAGGGCAAACCCTAACGGTGGTCTGGGGAACCACCAGTCCTGTCTGTTGCCAAAGGAAATCCGGAACTTCGGCCAATAATGCACTGCCCTCTCTTCCTTTAACCTCTCCAATCACCATAACTGGGAACTTCTGTCCCTCGAGGGGTGCATAATATTGGCTTTCCTCAGTTGAGTACGCCATAGGGTCATAGCACAGAGTCACAGCGGGTGGACCGCTGGCATTGGGGTTTCGAATGGAGTGGAGTCCTGATTAAGTAACCACCATTGGGGGGGTCGGTAACTGGGGAAGCTGTCAGTTGTTCACTGGTCCCAGGGTTCCAGTAATATGTCAAAGCTCGTCGCATTCAATTTCAATCATAGTCAGGCCAATCCATATTATTTGTTTTAATTATGTGGGCGAACCAAACATTCATCTCAGCAGTAATTTTTTACATGGCATTAAAACTGTGATACTTTAAGTTAATAATACATAAAAGAAAATCCCAGCTGCAATCAAGAAAGCCTATTTGCGTGAGTGTGTTTCAGTTACTGTGGGAGCAGGAACCCATGCAGTTCAGTGGGAACAGGGAATAATACCAATGGAGAGAGTCAGACTGAGCCAGGTCACAGATTGGAGATGGTAGAAATGCCCATTCTTATTGAGACAGGAAGAGCATCAGAGAATTAGATGGTCATTCCAGATACCAGCACTGTGCCCAGATAGAAGATGATTTCTCTCTCCAGCTTGGGTTGAACCTCACTTTAACAGTGAGATGTCAGATCACACCTTGGCAAATCAAATGATCTCATCTGAAATGTTGTCCTGCACACACTGATGGATTTTGTAAATCTTTTTACAGGTTAAAAATGAGAAGGAATTTGTCTCCAGGAATCTCAAGCATGGCACGCCAGTGTTGCTGTCTCTGTCTAGATATTTAAGAAGTGGAGCAAGGGATTCAATCAACCATCCTTCCTGCTCAGACTGTGGGGAGGGATTCACTTGGTTATCTGATCGAATGGCACACCCGTCATCTTACATAGGGGAGAGGCCATTCATCTGCTCAGACAGTGGGAATGGATTCACTCAGTCATCTCAATTGAAGGTATATCAGCAAGTTCACACTGGGACAAGGCCATTCATCTGTTCTGGGTGTGAGAAAGGATTCAGTCAGTCTTCCCACCTGTGGACACACCAGTCAGTTCACACTGGGCAAAGGCTGGTCATCTGCTAAATTTGTGGGGAAGGATTCACTCAGTCATCTGACCTAATGGCTCACAAGCGAGTTCACACCGGGGAGCTGCCGTTCAGCTGCTCAGACTGTGGGAAGGGATTCACTTGCTCATCTAAACTGAAGGTACATCAGCAAGTTCACACTGGAGAGAGGCCATTCACCTGCTCAGTCTGTGAGAAGAGATTCACTCACTCTTCCACCCTACAGAGACACCATCGACTTCACACCGGGGAGAAGCTATTCACCTGCTCAGTCTGTGGGAAAAGATTCACTGATTCATCCACCCTACAGGGTCACCAGCGAGTTCACACTGGGGAGAAGCCGTTCACCTGTTCAGTCTGTAGAAAGGGATTCAGTCATTCATCCCACCTACAGAGTCATCAGCGAGTTCACACTGGAGAGAAGCCATTCACCTGCTTAGAATGTGGGAAGGGATACACTCAGTCATCTGAATTATTGGCACACCAGTCAGTTCACAGTGGGGAGTGGCCATTCACCTGCTCAGAATGTGGGAAAGGATTTACTCAGTCAACCCAGCTATTGGCACACCAGTCAGTTCACACTGGGGAGTGGCCATTCACCTGCTCAGAATGTGGGAAGGGATTCACTCGGTCATCACAACTACTGGCACACCAGTCAGTTCACACCGGGGAGAAGCCATTCACCTGCTCAGTCTGTGAGAAGAGATTCACTCAGTCATCCCACCTACAGAGTCATCAGCGAGTTCACACCGGGGAGAGGCCGTTCATCTGCTCAGAATGTGGGAAGAGATTCACTTAGTCATCCACCCTACAGAATCATCAGCGAGTTCACACTGGGGAGAAGCCATTCACCTGCTCAGAATGTGGGAAGGGATTCACTCAGTCATCCAACCTACAGAGACACCAGCGAGTTCACACTGGGGAGAAGCCATTCACCTGCTCAGTCTGTTGGAAGAGATCCACTCACTCATCCACCCTACAGAGTCATCAGCGAGTTCACACTGGGGAGTGGCCATTAACCTGCTCAGAATGTGGCAAAGGATTTACTCAGTCAACCCAGCTATTGGCACACCAGTCAGTTCACACCGGGGAGAAGCCATTCACCTGCTCAGTCTGTGAGAAGAGATTCACTCAGTCATCCCACCTGCAGAGTCACCAGCGAGTTCACACTGGAGAGAGGCCATTCATCTGCTCAGAATGTGGGAAGAGATTCACTTACTCTTACACCCTACAGAGACACCAGCGAGTTCACACTGGGGAGAAGCTGTTCACCTGCTCAGAATGTGGGAAGAGATTCACTCAGTCATCCAACCTACAGAGTCACCAGCGAGTTCACACTAGGGAGAGGCTGTTCACCTGTTCAGTCTGTGAGAATAGATTCACTCACTTATCCAGCCTACAGAGACACCAGCAAGTTCACACTGGGGAGAAACCATTCACCTGCTCAGAATGTGGGAAAGGATTCACTCGGTCATCCCACCTGCAGAGTCATCAGCGAGTTCACACTGGGGAGAGGCCGTTCATCTGCTCAGAATGTGGGAAGAGATTCACTTACTCTTACACCCTACAGAGACACCAGCGAGTTCACACTGGGGAGAAGCTGTTCACCTGCTCAGAATGTGGGAAGAGATTCACTCAGTCATCCAACCTACAGAGTCACCAGCGAGTTCACACTGGGGAGAGGCCGTTCACCTGTTCAGTCTGTGAGAATAGATTCCCTCACTTATCCAGCCTACAGAGACACCAGCAAGTTCACACTGGGGAGAAACCATTCACCTGCTCAGAATGTGGGAAAGGATTCACTCGGTCATCCAACCTACAGAGTCATCAGCGAGTTCACACTCGGGAGAAGCCGTTTACCTGCTCAGAATGTGGGAAAGGATTCACTCAGTCATCCCAACTACTGGCACACCAGTCAGTTCACAATGGGGAGTGGCCGTTGTTATGAATCTCTAGGTTTCGTTTGCTGTGGACTGTCATTTAAAGAGAGAGAGAGAGAGAGAGATTAAGAAGGCGAATCAGTCTGACTTGCCGCTTCTTTACATCGCTCGCAGCTTGTTTAGTTTAAACCGAGGACACGGACACTCAGAGTCAGACGGAGACGAAGGAGGAAAAATGGAAGGATCGAAACCAGGGAACTAGTGGCCAAGGGTCACTGTTTAGAACTTCCCTATCCCACAAGGGTGGGTTAATTATCGATTCAGCGTACATCGAATGTGTGGTTGTCACCTCGTTTGATCCATAGGAGTGGATCTGATTTGAGGTATCCTGTGAAGACCACTTATGTGTTAACCCTTGCCTGGGTGTGGTGTGGTTATTCACTTGAAGACGATACCCCTTGTGACAAATCACTTTCGGTGATAATTCGTATGTGGATTTGGAATGATGACAGATAAAATCTACAGTGACTGTTCTCTCGTTTTACCACCATGGGACCTGTGGAATTCGACATAATTGCCTTCTCTGGAAATTCACCCTGCATTACAAATATCTCTCTCATCACCTATTCCATGGATGAACTGAACTTTCATATTTTTACCATCTCAAGACTCTAAGCCTTGTTTCCCCCGAGCTCAATAGTTTGGGAGTTATATTTACCCACACATATATACACACATAACTCTGTTAACTTTTGTTTATCTTGCTTAAGTTACTATATTATGAGTCGATACTAATAAAGATAGTTGTTTTAGCATCAAAGCCAGACTTCAGGTGTAGTCTACTGCTGCTAGTTCATTTCTAAAGCGTTATGGTTTGTAACAAAATTGGGGCCTGCGTCCAGGATATGAACAAATTCGGGGGCGTATTGATTGATTAATTATCAATTTCATTGGGGAAATCCCTTTTGATTTATTTGTGGGTGAAAAATCAGCAGCAATGGATGTTGATAGATTTCTGCAAGCGCCAACCTCTGAGGCATTAGAGGATGCCAGAAGGATTGAGCTGTTGAGTACTGCTAAAAGGTTAAAACTTGGAAAGGTGAAATTGACAATGAGGAGGTCACAGAGGCAGAGGATAATAACTGAACATTGTGTATCCAAGGGTGTGTTTAAAGTGGAGGAGTTGGAGGTGTTTCCTGAAAGTAAACTGAGTGAGCTTGAGCTCCCGTACAAGTTAAAAAAAATAAAGATGGAGGCTGCAGAAAGGCAGAGGCAGTTTGAAGCTAGAGAGGCAGAAAAACAGGAGGAGGAAGCAGAAAGACAGAGGCTGTTTGAGCTGGAAAGATAGAGAGATTGCAGCAAAGGGGTCTAGCGTTAGACTCTGGTGATAAGTTTGAGGCCAGTCGGGAAGTTAAATTGGTACCTCCATTTGATGAGGCAGAGGTTGATAAATACTTTCAGCATTTTGCTCAGAGTTTAAAGTGGCCAAAAGAGGGTTGGCCTATTCTCTTACAAAGTGTAATTAAGGGGAAGGCTCAGCAAGCCTATTCTGCTTCGACAGTTGATGAAACAGCTGATTATGACATTGTGAAACAGGCTGTGCTCAAAGCTTATGAGTTGGTCCCAGAAGCATACAGGCAAAAGTTTAGAAATTTGAGGAGATCTCTGAACCAGACTTGTATGGAATTTGCTTATGAGAAGTTTGTGTGTTTTGACCGCTGGCGCACATATAAAATGTAAATGATGACCTTAACAGCTTGAAAGAGTTAGTTTTAGTTGAAGAATTCAAAAGGTGCGTCCCTAATGACTTAAAGACATATTTAGATGAAAAGGATGCTGCCACTTTGCAGGAGTCTGCTAGATTAGCAGATCAGTTTGCTTTAACTCATAAGGTTAAATTTTCCTTGAATAAAAGCTACCAAAAGAGTAGCAGGAATAACTAGGGTAAACCAGAAATTAATGCTGGGACTATTAACAAGAGTAAGGATGAAGGGAAGAAGTTGAAGGAGAAATATTCTGGTCTTACTTGTTACTATTGTAAGAAAGCTGGTCATATGATGGCTAATTGTTCCATCCTGAAGAAGAAAAAGGAAAAGGAGGCAGTCCCAGATGCCTGTGATCAGTCTGTTGAAGCACCTACAAACCCACATTTTGTTGAGGCTCAGTTAAGGACTGAGAGGTCTGACCGAGTGAAGAAGGGATTTGATCATTTTATGTCAGATGGGTTTGTATTAGTAAAGGAAGGGTCAACCCTGATGCCAGTGAAAATTCTTCGAGATACTGGGGCTTCTCAGTCACTTACATTAGACAGCATTCTAAAGTTTGGTGATGAGTCTGACATTGGTGAGGTAAATCTTATTAAAGGCATTGGGGGTGGCATGGTTTCTGTGCCATTGCACAGGGTAACTTTACAGTCAGGGTTGGTTTCGGGACCTGTTAAGTTCAGATGATGCTCGAGTTTACCGGTGGAAGATGTTACTTTGCTGTTAGGGAATGACCGGGCAGATGGTAAAGTTGTTCCTGCGGTGCAGTTGACAACTAAGCCAACCACTGATGACCCACAGATGGATTTTAACATTTATCCTTCCTGCGCAGTAACTCGAAGTATGGCTAAATGTCTGCCAACGCAGACGGTTCTGTGCGGCATGATTCTGATACCCATGACAGCCAAATTCGGGATTCAGGTTATGACGACTTAAAACAGAGATCATCTTCCTCTTTCCCTCCTGCTCCATGGAACCAGACTCAGTGCCAGAGACCGGATCACCGTGGTCGTCCTCTGTCAGGTCATCCCTCTCAACAGCATCCAAAATGAGATAACGATTACTGAGGGGGATGGCCACAGGGGTGCTCTCTACTATCTGAGCTCTTCCCATCACTTCCCTGACAGTCACCCACTTATCTAACTCCTGCAGCCTCAGTGACTAACTCCTTGTAGCTCCTATCTAACTCCTGCTCACGTTCCATTACAAGCTGCAGGTCATCAAGCCGCAGCTCCAGATCCCGAACGCGGTCTCTCAGAAGCTGCACCTTGGTGCACCTGGCACAGATACGGCCATATGGGAGACTGGAAGATTCCCGGGGTTCCCACATATTACTCCCAGAGCGAAGTCCTAACCCTGCAGACATGCTCTGGTACATGTTTATATGCTCAGTAAACATGTTCACTGCTTAATCACCTGGAGGAGGAAACGAGATGGGAAATAGTCATAGTCATACTTTGTTGATCCCAGGGGGAAATTGGTTAAATTGGTTATCTAACTATGCTGAGAACACAGAAGCAAAGGAAGGAAATCTAATGATGACATTCTGTTTCTGCATCAAGTAGTTCAAAAGGCAGATTGTATTTTGGCCTTCACCACACAGGGAGTGGAGTTAATGTAATGGGCCAGTGTAGCTACCATTGTACAGGGTGTCAGTGAAGCCACATCTGGAATTCTATGCACGACTTTAACCCCCAAGCAGAAAGAAATCTTAAGAGTAGCTATGGAGTCAGCCAGAGCAGTTTTACCAGTGTAATAAATGGGATGATTTACCAGCAGAGGTGAGATGATTTGGCCCTGAATTTAGGACATATTCGCAAATGATAGGTTACTTGTGAAGCATCTTGAAGTATCTCTCCTCGTCAGTCAGAGAGCCACAGAGAGGGGTCGATGAGAGATGCTCATTTCAAATGGAGATGTGTGAAAATTCCTGGAAATTTATATTTTCTATTTAATTTCGCTTTGTGATCAATGAGCTATCAATCTATTTGAGTGTACATGCTCTGGGATTCACTGCCCTGAGGGTGTGAAGGCTGGTTGGCTGGGTATTTTTGAGGTGAACATATATAATTAATTAAGGGGAGCAAGGGGAATGGACACAGGAGCTTAGATCATACACAGTTGTGTTGAATAATCATGAGATCATAAGACACAGCGGGAGAATTTTTCCTCTTCTCTGTTCTAAATGGAGGTCCCACTATTCTGAGGGTGTGTTCCCCTGGTCCCCGACTGCAGGAAAAATCCTCTCCACATGCACTCTTTCTCTGCTTTTCGGCATTCGACAGCCTCCCTCATTTTTTTCTAAATGCTATAGGATACAGGCCCAGAGACATCAAATGCTCCTCATGCGTTAAACCTGTCAGCCTCGGAATCATTTTCATGAACCTCCTCTGGACTCTGTCCAATTTTTCCCGAGATGAGTCCCTACACTATTCATAATAGTCTGCGTGGTTTAACCATTGCCTGATAATGTTTCAACATAGTATCCTTATGAATAGTCCTCTCGTAATGAATGGTAGCATCATATTTACCTAACTTTACTGGTGAATGCCCAGAGTGAAGAATAGAAGGAAAGGCGATGGGCAGTGATTTTTTTTTTCAACTGGAAGGAGAAATCGATACTCATGCCTTCAGGTTTGAGCTACACAGGTGGAGTATGATGTGTTTTTCTTCAACCCTGAGGCTGTCAAGTTGAGCAACTCCAGCCATTAGTGTTCTGCCATCATCCCTGCTAGTGTCCCCTTCCAATCAACTTTGGTGAGCTCTTCTCCCGTGCCTCCGTAGTTCCCCTCACTCCACTAATAATGATGCATCTTGTTGTACCTTTCTCCACTCAAAGTGCAGGGTGAATTCTAACATGTTATGATTACTGCGCCCACACGCTTCCTTTACCATAAGCTCCCTAATCAAATTTGGTTTGTTACACAACACCCAATCCAGAATTAACTTTTCCCTAGTGGGCACAATTACAAGCTGTTCTGAAAGTCATCTCATTGGTATTTTCCAAATTCTTTCTCTTGAGATCAAGCACAAACCTGATTCTCATAATCTCCCTCCACCCATCTGGCTCACGGACTGTTTGCCCCACTCCCATCGGGGGGTAGACTACGCAGCATCCTCACCAGGACTACCAGCCTCTGGGACGGCTACTTTTCCCAAGCAGGAAGGCTGTTAAATATCTCTACCCACTAACCCACCCTTCCACACCATCAGACCCCTCCACTTGTCTGTCATCTTATGTGCAGACATCCTATGCCAAGCGTCACTTTAAGGACATACAATCAATCCGTACACAATATATAAGCTGTGGATGTATGTTTTCACTATTGTGTTTTTGTGCTGCATTGGAGCCGGAGTAAGAATTACTTCGACCTTATTTGCACTTGTCTGCTGGAAATGGAATTAAACAACCTTGAATCTTGAATAAACATTTCAGCAGGTTGCAGCGTCACGTTTCTGTCTCAACATTATTGTGGCAGAGCGCCACCTGGTGACAATAGTGTCCACAAATCAGGGGGTCCTGTTATGGCAATTCACCACCAAGTGGCAGTGTTGTCCACAAAAGGGAGAGGTTTGCAGCGATAACGAGAGGTGCAGGGGGCTGGAAGCCAACTGCAAGTGGAAGAATTGCCAGACCTGCTCCAAACTGCTCTCCTCACCACTAGTCAAGGTCCCAAACAGTCCTTCCGTATGAGGCAACTCTTCAACATCGTGACTGTTGGGGTCATCTACTATTTCCACTTTTCCCGGTATGGCCTCCTTGACATTAGTGAGACCCGATGTAGTGTCTGCATTCTGCACGCTGTCCCGATGAGATTCTGCAGATGTTGCAGATGCAAAGTAACATACACAAAATGCTGGAGGAAGTCAGGAGACCAGGTAGCTTCTAT
This sequence comes from Mobula birostris, assembly GCF_030028105.1. Taxonomy (NCBI): domain Eukaryota; kingdom Metazoa; phylum Chordata; class Chondrichthyes; order Myliobatiformes; family Myliobatidae; genus Mobula; species Mobula birostris. Next base: position 36,521,840 of record NC_092382.1, on the reverse strand, counting down.
AGAGGGGGATAAAGCAAAACAGAGATTTCCTGCCGAGACCCGTCATCGGGACTGGAAGTGGGGAGAAGCCAGAACAAGATGGTGCGGGGAGTGGAAAGAGTCCAAGCTGGTCTGGTCCAAGGTGAAGCCAGATAAGAGTGAAGGTGAGTGGGTGGGGGAGGTGGGAGATGAAGTGAGACGGTGTGAGGTGGGAGGTGGAAAATGCAAAGGGCTGAAAAGAAGGAATCTGATAGGATAGGAGAGCGGAAAATGGGAAAAAGAAGGAAGTAAAAGAGGAACCAGAGGGAGACAATCTGCAGTGGAGAAGTGGGGAGACAGAATGGAGGAGACGGGCATGTGGGCTGATGAAAAGAAAAGGTGGAGGTTCAAGTTGAATACATCGATGTTCATATCATCAGTAGTAAACTGCCGGAATGTAATACAAGATGTTGCTCCTCCAGCCTGAGAGTGCACTCATCGTGTTAGTTAAACAATGAACCGGAAATGAGTGGATTAATAATTTTCCCCTGGGATCCCTATTACATCAATCCTCTCTCACCTCAAACTGGTGCCCTCTGGTTGTTGATTCCACAAAAGCGGGGAAAGAGACTGCTCTGTACACTCATGGTTTGGAAATCCTGCACAAGGTCAGCCTCAATCTCCTGCACTTCAAGGCATGAAGTCCCAACCTGCCCAACCTCTCTCCAGACCTCAGTCCCTCGAGTACCGGCACCATTCTCATAAATCTTCTCTGCACTCATTGTAGCTTCACGTCATCTCTCCTATAGCAGAACGACCAAAACTGAATACAATAATCCAGGCACAGATACCCGAGCAATACCCTAACCCTACTGCAACCTCACTAGCCTCTTCTTCAGGCCATGAGCCATGAGGTATGAGACAGGGGCTGCTCAGCCAATCAAGTCTGCTCCACCATTCCTTCGTGTCCAATTGATTTTCTCTCTCAACCCCATTCTCCTGCCTTCTCTCCATAATCTTTGAACATCCATTTAAAATACACTCACTGACTTGGTGTCTACTCTGTCCATGGCAATGAATTCCAAAGATTTACCAATCCCTGCTAAAGAAATTCCTCCTCATCTCTGCTTTCAATCGATGCCCTATATTATTGAGGCCCTGGCCTCTGGTCCCAAACTCACACAGTGTAAGGTGCATCTTCCTTATAGGCAGTCTATTGAGGTCTTTCAATATTTAATAAGTTTCAATGAGATCCCCTCTCTTTCTTATGGACCAGCGAGTACAGGTCAAAGCCGTCTAATGCTCCTCATACATTAACCCTTTCATTCCTGGAATCATTCTCATGAACCTTCTCCGGACCCGTTCCAATACGATCACATCTTTTCTCAGATAGGAGGTCGGAAACTGCTCACAATACAAGAAGAGCGAACAGAAGGAAATCTGCAGATGCTGGAATTTCAAGCAACACACGTAAAAGTTGCTGGTGAACGCAGCAGGCCAGGCAGCATCTCTAGGAAGAGGTACAGTCGACGTTTTTGGCCAGACCCTTCGTCAGGTCTCCTGATGAAGGGTCTCGGCCTGAAGCGTCGACTATACTTTTTCCTAGAGATGCTGCCTGGCCTGCTGCGTTCACCAGCAACTTTTATGTGTGTTACACCAAGAGCGATCTGACAAATGTGTTATGAAGCTACAGTATCACATCCTTGCTCTGAAAAGCTAACATTACAGTTGTTATCCTTTATCAACTCAATCTGCAATCAAACCTTTTGGGACTCCAGCACAAGGACTCCCAAGTACCTATGCACCTCTGATTTTTGAATTTTCTCCCATTTATTTTTTTTTCTTCGCCCTTATTCCTTCTACCAATTGTACGTGACCGTACACTTACATACACTGTATTTCATCTCATACTTCGTTGCCTGTTCACCAAACCTATCGAGCTCCTTCCTGATCTTGCAGCGGCTATCTCAGATGCAGGCCACTATTCCTGAACGAAGATTCAATAAGGTCGATCCTTTATAAAACCGCCAAACGACACCAACTTTACTCAATCCTTCGTGATCCTGTACTTCAGTAAGGTCTTCACTCTCCTATACTAGACTGTAAAGGTAGATCAAAGGTGCAACACACAAAACTGGCAGCGATTGGTGAAACTGCTGGCACAACGATATCACCTTACAATAGAATGTATAACTCCACTTTAAAACGAAACCTCGGCATGAGACGAATACGCAGCAGGTCGGACTAACTGACGAATTAAACAACGAATCAACTGCAACACAATAGGGGTTTCCCTTTTATATACCTGTAGGGAACATGTCATCACGTGACGTCACACTAGCAGGAAATCTACATCACCCCACCATCACAAGACCAATACATCATGCTCACAAGATACTCAATTACATCATCGTCATAAGGCAGTCAGAAAATACCCACGAGGTATGTAACAATGGATACAGTCTTACGATGCTGGGTAAATTCACTTTTAGCTAAGTTAATAGTTAAGTTAGTTTTTCAAAGCCTTTCAAATAGTTTCTTCACCTCAGTAATATGGGCTTCCGAAGTATCATTTCCTGTAACTAAATCATAAGTATAGGCATCTGTATCTTTTAACCCATGACTCACAGAATTAATCATCCGCTGGAAAGTACGTGGTGCATACTTCATCCCAAAGGGAAGAACATTATATTCATATTCAATTCTAGAGAGCAGGCTATTCTGGACTGGGTTTTGAGCAATGAGGAAGGGTTAATTAGCAATCTTGTCGTGAGAGGCCCCTTGGGTAAGAGTGACCATAATATGGTGGAATTCTTCATTAAGATGGAGAGCGACATAGTTAATTCAGAAACAAAGGTTCTGAACTTAAAGAGGGGTAACTTTGAAGGTATGAGACGTGAATTAGCTAAGATAGACTGGCAAATGACACTTAAAGGATTGACGGTGGATATGCAATGGCAAGCATTTAAAGATTGCATGGATTAACTACAACAATTGTTCATCTCAGTTTGGCAAAAGAATAAATCAAGGAAGGTAGTGCACCCGTGGCTGACAAGAGAAATTAGGGATAGTATCAATACCAAAGAAGAAGCATACAAATTAGCCAGAGAAAGTGGCTCACCTGAGGACTGGGAGAAATTCAGAGTTCAGCAGAGGAGGACAAAGGGCTTAATTAGGAAGGGGAAAAAAAGATTATGAGAGAAAACTGGCAGGGAACATAAAAACGGACTGTAAAAGCTTTTATAGATATGTAAAAAGGAAAAGACTGGTAAAGACAAATGTAGGTCCCCTGCAGACAGAAACAGGTGAATTGATTATGGGGAGCAAGGACATGGCAGACCAATTGAATAATTACTTTGGTTCTGTCTTCACTAAGGAGGACATAAATAATCTTCCAGAAATAGTAGGGGACAGAGGGTCCAGTGAGATGGAGGAACTGAGCGAAATCCATGTTAGTAGGCAAGTGGTGTTATGTAAATTGAAGGGATTGAAGGCAGATAAATCCCCAGGGCCAGGTGGTCTGCATCCCAGAGTGCTTAAGGAAGTAGCCCAAGAAATAGTGGATGCATTAGTGACAATTTTTCAAAACTCGTTAGATTCTGGACTAGTTCCTGAGGATTGGAGGGTGGCTAATGTAACTCCACTTTTTAAAAAAGGAGGGAGAGAGAAACCGGGGAATTATAGACCAGTTAGCCTAACGTCAGTGGTGGAGAAACTGCTGGAGTCAGTTATCAAGGATGTGATAACAGCACATTTGGAAAGCGGTGAAATGATCGGACAAAGTCAGCATGGATTTGTGAAAGGAAAATCATGTCTGACGAATCTCATAGAATTTTTGGAGGATGTAACTAGTAGAGTGGATAGGGGAGAACCAGTGGATGTGGTATATTTGGATTTTCAGAAGGCTTTTGACAAGGTCCCACACAGGAGATTAGTGTGCAAACTTAAAGCACACTGTATTGGGGGTAAGGTATTGGTGTGGGTGAAGAGTTGGTTAGCAGACAGGAAGCAAAGAGTGGGAATAAACGGGACATTTTCAGAATGGCAGGTGGTGACTAGTGGGGTACCGCAAGGCTTAGTGCTGGGACCCCAGTTGTTTACAATATATATTAATGACTTGGATGAGGGAATTAAATGCAGCATCTCCAAGTTTGCGAATGACACGAAGCTGGGTGGCAGTGTTAGCTGTGAGGAGGATGCTAAGAGGATGCAGGGACTTGGATAGGTTGGGTGAGTGGGCAAATTCATGGCAGATGCAATTTAATGTGGATAAATGTGAAGTTATCCACTTTGGTGGCAAAAATAGGAAAACAGATTATTATCTGAATGGTGGCCGATTAGGAAAAGGGGAGGTGCAACGAGACCTGGGTCGCATTATACACCAGTCATTGAAAGTGGGCATGCAGGTGCGGCAGGCGGTGAAAAAGGCGAATGGTATGCTGGCATTTATAGCGAGAGGATTCGAGTACAGGAGCAGGGAGGTACTACTGCAGTTGTACAAGGCCTTGGTGAGACCACACCTGGAGTATTGTGTGCAGTTTTGGTCCCCTAATCTGAGGAAAGACATCCTTGCCATAGAGGGAGTACAAAGAAGGTTCACCAGATTGATTCCTGGGATGGCAGGACTTTCATATGAAGAAAGACTGGATGAACTGGGCTTGTACTCGTTGGAATTTAGAAGATTGATGGGGGATCTGATTGAAACGTATAAGATCCTAAAGGGATTGGACAGGCTAGGTGCAGGAAGATTGTTCCCGATGTTGTGGAAGTCCAGAACGAGGGGTCACAGTTTGAGGATAGAGGGGAAGCCTTTTAGGACCGAGATTAGGAAAAACTTCTTCACACAGAGAGTGGTGAATCTGTGGAATTCTCTGCCACAGGAAACAATTGAGGCCAGTTCATTGGCTTTATTTAAGAGGGAGTTAGATATGGCCCTTGTGGCTACGGGGGTCAGGGGGTATGGAGGGAAGGCTGGGGCAGGATTCTGAGTTGGATGATCAGCCACGATCATAATAAATGGCAGTGCAGGCTCGAAGGGCCGAATGGCCTACTCCTGCACCTATTTTCTATGTTTCTATGTTTCTATGTTTCTATAACCCAGATGGGGTTACAAATGCAGAAATCTCTCTACCTGTATCCGTCAATGGAACACACCAATAACCTTTTACCAAATCAATCTTTGTAAGGAATTTCACTTTTCCAACTTTGCCCACACAATTATCCACTCTAGGGATAATACGCATCAGTTTTTGTCACAGCATTCACCTTCCTGGAATCCGTACAAAACCGAATACTACTGTCTGGTTTAGGCACCATAACACAAGATGAACTCCAATTCGAATTAGAAGGTCTAATAATATTATTCTCCAACATATATTTAATTTCATGTTCAGCAAGTTCACATTTTTACATCTTTATCTGATATGGATGTTGCTTTACGGGTTTGGTATCTCCAACATCTACATCATGTGAAGCTACTGTGGTTCTTTTAGGAACGTCTGGAAATAAATCCCTATATTTAAGAATTAACTGCTTCATCTGCTGCCTCTGCTCTGGCTGTAAATGAACGAATTTCTCATCAATATTTTCCAGAATTGTTGAGTTTGGTTATCTGGCATAAATAATGTTGGGTTTAAAATGAGTTTCAGATGAATCAACAATTAAGTTCTTCATGGGATCAGACTCATTATCATTGACCACAACAGTCATACTAGCGGACTGTTTCTCATAATATGGTTTTATCACATTTATATGACAAAGCTGTGTTGGCCTTCTTCGATCTGGTGTTTTTAAATCACATAATCCACATCATTAACTTTAGATATACCTGATAAGGACCATGAAATTTAGCTTGTAAAGGGGTTGTTTGCACCGGGAAAAGAACCAACACCTTATCTCCAGGCTTAAATGACCTCATTCTAGCTTCCTTATCATACCAAGGTTTCATTTTTCCCTGAGCCGATTTTAAATTTTCCCTTGTTAAGCTAAAAGCTTTATGTCATCTTTCTTTAAATTTTAAAACATAATGCAGCAAATTAGTAACACCATTCACGGGTAAACTGGGTTGTGGTCCTACTTTAACAGGTCCTTTAACTAAGCCTGACCTTAAATTTACTTTATGCAAATGTACAGGCATAAGGGCACTGGGCACTCCCAACACCTCGTATATAGTTCACCTCACCAATGTCAGACTCATCACTAAACGTAGAACACCGTCTAACATAAGTGACTGAGAAGCTTCAGTATCCCTAAGGATTTTTATTAGCATTGGAGTGGATTCCTCTGTCAAGGATACAAATCCTTCAGTTATAAAATGATCATATCCCCTCTTAACTTGGTCAGACTCTAACAAAGCTTCATTTGAATTGTTTGAACCCTGTGGATTTACAGGTGTTTCAATATGTTGCACACAAACATCTGGGACCGCCTCCTTCTCCTCCTTCTTCAATCGGAAACAGTTAGCTATTACGTGACCGGGTTTCTTACAATAATTACAAATAGGACCAAGATGTCTTTCCTTCACATGTTTCCATTCATCCTTACCTTTCTCACCAACCTCTGATTTAATTTCTGGTTTACCTTGACTCTCTGTGCTATTTTTCCTTTTGAAAGTTCTACCCAGACGAAATTTACACTTGTGGATTAGAACATACTCATCTGCTAATTTAGCAGACTCCTGCAATGTAGCAGTGTCCCTCTCATTTAAGTATGTCCTTACTTCAACGGGGATGCTCCTTTTAAATTCCTCCATTAAAATAAACTCTTTTAAGTCATTATACTCTTCATTCACATTTTTAGAGGAAACCCATTACTCGAAACGCACAGATTTATCGTAGGCAAATTCCACGTAAGTTTTTTTTTGTTCTACAGGTTTCTTCAAATTTCTGCATCTTTCTCTGTAAGCTCCTGGAACCAGTTCATGCACCTTCAGTATATGATGCTTCACAATATCATAATCAAGTGTTTGCTCAGCAGTTAAAGCTGTATAAACTTTTTGAGCTTTAACTTTAATTACACTTTGTAACATCACAGGCCATTTATCTTTCGGCCACCCTGAAATCAGAGCTTCAGTTTCAAAGTGTTGGAAATATTTATCCACTTCTGTTTCATTAAATGGAGGAACTAATATAACTTCCCGACTAGCAACAAACGGGTTTCCTAGGACCAGAGGATTGATTCTCCATCTTTAATTTCTCCATGGCTAGCTCAAATTCCCCCCGTTTATCTGTTTCTCTGTCTCCAAATTCGCTTTTCCTATAAGCTTCTCTTTCGGGCACCTCCGCTTTAAATAGTTCCAATTTTATCTGTTCAATATGTAATTGCATCTCTAGATTACTCATTGGAGACGTATCTAACACTTCTTTATCAAAATCACCCGAATTTATACAATATTCCGTTATTTCCCTTTGAATTACTGGCTTTGTTGTAACCTTCGAAATACCTTTAAGGTCCAGACTTCTAGAAATCTCGGATACATCATCCCTTTTGGCCTTCGCTAATAGCTCCGGGTTTGGGGATGCCATAAACTCATCAATATTCATTGCTGCCGAATACCACCCACAGACCAATCAAACAAAAGAATCGGGTATTTCCCTTTTCACATCAGGTTGATAATTAAAGAAACACTTAGCCTCAAAATCGGAACATATCACAGACGAGCCCCAATTCTGTCACCTGTCCAGCAACACTGAATATAGAATTTAGTCAGGTTTTACAAAGAAACACAAACATAAACATTTATTAAACTCTGCTGAACAATAGCAAAAAGTATTCAAACGACTAACTTAACCGGAAGTTAACCGTTGTACGGCAACTCTGGAACAGTTCTTAAAGTGGTAAATTCAAAAGTTCAAGTGATTTATACAGTCGGTACGGAGAGACTTCTCTGGAAACGGAATTCATCCAGGCGTGACGTTACTGCTGATCCCGTCCAAAGGATTCACAACGAAGGAAATAAAATGGCTTAAAGGAACTGATCTTTTGAATGCTGCATAAACCTTCCTGATCCTTCAGGGGCTCTCTCAGATGCAGGCCACTATTCCTGAACGAAGATTCAATAAGGTCGATCCTTTATAAAACCGCTGAACGACACCAACTTTACTCAATCCTTCGTGTTCCCGTACTTCAGTAAGGTCTTCACTCTCCTATACTAGACTGTAAAGGTAAATCAGGGGTGCAACACAAAAAACTGGCAGCGATTGGTGAAACTGCCGGCACAACGATATCACCTTACAACAGAATGTATAACTCCACTTTAAAATGAAACCTCGGCATGAGACGAATACGCAGCAGGTCGGACTAACTGACGAATTAAACAACGAATCAACTGCAACACAACAGGGGTTTCCACTTTTATATACCTGTAGGGAACATGTCATCACGTGACGTCACACTAGCAGGAAATTTACATCATCCCACCATCACAAGACCATTACATCATGCTCACAAGATACTCAATTACATCATCGTCATAAGGCAGTCAGAAAATACCCACGAGGTATGTATCAATGGATACAGTCTTACGATGATGGGTAAATGAAATCAGTTCAGTTCGTGTGATTGAATTGAGCAGTGATGGAGAGAGAGAGGTGTGGTGGTTATATGAGTAAGCCGATGCCTTCGACCCTCCGTTGTCCTCCGAAATGACCTTTAAGTCACCGAATGTGACCACATAAAGGAGACCAACTTCTGTAGTTATTAACCCAGGCAAGGATTGGATACACTGATATCTTCCCACCGGTCAGCCCTTTTCCACACTGCGAGAACCACTGATCAATCCTCCAAAAACCCACCTTTCTGTGGGGACTACAAAGCTCATCCAGTGTGCTAAACCATGTGTGTATGTCTAACAACCAGCTGACCTTGTGTTTATCTCAGCATGCTGAACACCAGCTGTCCATCACATAACACCGCCCTCAGTCACCATGACGACTCACGAGCTGCTCGTTGCTCTCTCTCTCTAAATCAGCTGTACCCTCTCTCTCTATTTAAAGGTACAGTCCATAAGGGATCATTCAGGATATCGTTACACCTACTTACCTTTTGGAAAAATTGTGATCAAAGAGCAAAATTTTTAACTGTGCATTACAAAATATAAAGCAATGCAGATGTGATTATCATATAGCACATGACAGAATCGTATACAAATACTAGTTTCTATTTCACTTTTAAAATTAACATTCAGATAGTCAATCTACCATGATATCGTCTTTCTCTTTCACATGCTTTGTTACAAAAAAAGTCAAATTCCTGCAGAACCAGATCCTGGTATATTCAAACTGGCGTTTCATCATCCATTGTCCCTTTTCCACTTCACCAGAACAATTAACCATCACGTGATCAGCTCGCATAACTGCCTGAACTTCATGCTGCACAGGTAACACCTTATCACCAGTGTTTCCCAAACTAAGCCCATTTGGTGAACTTCCAAACAAGTTGTTAATTCCAAACAAGTAATTACTTTTATCTCCAACATATTTAGTTCCACAGGTTTCCATAGTAACACACACAGATGGTCCCTCCTGGTCAAAACAACACTTCAAGTTTTGTCTCTCCACACCACAAACTTCAGTTTGTTTATTTCTAAAGTCCAAAACAAACGGTAACAGACTAGCAGGCACCTTGTTACCAAACCACCATCCCTTCAGCAAGGTCAACGGTCCTGAAACCAATCCAGACTTTAAATTTACCTTATTCAAAGGTTCAGAAACAACACTTTTTTCTTTATCTTCAATAACATTTATCTCACCAATTTTCATCTCATCTCCAACTTTTAGAACACTGTCTAATACAAGTGACCGAGAATCCTCAATTTCCACTGGTACCAAGGTTAACCCCTTATTCACGGAACCAAGTCCATCTTACACTAAAGGACTGCATTCCTTTTCAACCGAGTCAGACACCTCAGACCTTAACTGAGTTTCAACACAAGGTTCAGTACCTGTGAATCCACAGGTACTTCAACAACCTGAATGCAGGCAATCGGGACGGCTGCCTCTTCTAGGCCTTCATCACTGGTCCCAGTTTCACATTGCAGGTTACCCTGATCCTCCCAGCTACTCTCTGGGAAACTCTCATCCGGAGTAAACTCAACCTCTTGGGTTAAAACAACCTCGCCGCTGACTTAGCAGACTCTGAAAGGGTCTCAGCCTCTTTCTCATCCTCCCTCTTTAATATTTCTAACCGAAGCTGATCCTCAGCCTCAGTAGGTTTACTTTCAACAAACATTTCCCACATATCCTCTTCAAAGGTTCCCTTGGATATATAATGCTGTGCTATTAACGCCTGTATTAACACCTTCCTCATTCTAGTGGTCACAATAAGGTTTAACATGTCAGCAATTCCCAACAGCAGAGCCCTCTTAGCATCATCCAAGTCTTCAGGGGTTTGTTCTGCCATAAATCTTTCAATACTAGCCTCCATTTCTGCTGTTTTGTTTTCCTGTTTTCCCACACAAACAAATCTTCCCCAATCACATCGAAATTTAAAGAACCAGTTGCTAAACTGGAGATCCCAGCGGTGCCTCCAATTTTGTTACGAACCCCATAAAGGGTTTAAAGAACCAGCAGTAATGGAACATACCTGGAGTCTGGTTTTTCTGTTAACTATTTCTATTTTTATGAGTAACTACGCAAAACAGTAACATAAAATCAGATAAATAAAACAGGTTAGCAAAGTTTATGCATATAATTGTGGAAATATATAAAAGCCAAGCTTCTTCAAGCTTAGGAAGTAAATGGATACAGTCTAACGATGATGGGTAAATGAAATCAGTTCAGTTTGTGTTACTGATTTGAGTAGTGATGGAGAGACAGAGGTGTGGTGGTTGTTCGAGTAAACTGATGCCGTCGATCCTCCATTGCCTTCCGAAATCCCTGAATGTGACCACGAAAAGGAGACCGTCTTCTGTGCTTAAGTTATCAACCGAGGCCAGGGTTGGACACATTGCTAACTTCCCACCGGTCACCCCTTTTCCACACTGATCGATGCTCCAAAGACCCACCTTTCTGTGGGCACAACAAAGCTCATCCAGTGTCCAGAACCATGTGTGTGTCTAACAACCAGCTGACCTTGTGTTTATCTCAGCATGCTGAACACCAGCTGTCCATCACATAACACCGCCCTCAGTCACCATGACGACTCACGAGCTGCTCGTTGCTCTCTCTCTCTAAATCAGCTGAACCCTCTCTCTCTTTTTAAAGGTACAGTCCATAAGGGATAATTCAGGATATTGTCACACAATACTGACCCCTATGGAATACCATTAGTTACCGTCAGCAAAACAGAATTCTCTACATTATTCTGACTCTTTCTCCCTTGTCAGTCAGCCAATCTTCGATCCATGCAAGTATCTTTCCTGTAATTCCATGAGCTATGATCTTGTTAAGCAGCCTCAGAAACAGAGAAACATAGAAAACCTGCAACAAAATACAGGCCCTTCGGCAAATTTACTAACCCATCCTTCCACTTCGTATCCAGGTCATTTATAAAATCACGAAGCGTAGGGGTCCCAGAACAGATCCCTGAGGCACCCCACTGCTCACAGACCTCCATGCAGAATATGACCCATCTACAACCACTCTTTGCCTTCTGTGGGCAAGCCAGTTCTGGATCCACAGAGCAATGTCCCCTTGAATCCCATGCCTCCTTACTTTCTCAATAAGCCTTGCATTGGATACCTTGTTAAAGATCATCTGAAATCCAAGCCAACAACATCCACTGCCTCTGCTTTATCTATCCCGCCAATTATTTACTCAAAGTATTCCAAGAGATTTGTCAGACACAATTTCCTCTAAAGGAGTCCTGCTGAGTATGGCCTACTTCATCATGCGTCCCCAATTACAGTACCCAGAAAACTCACCCATCATACACTCCATCATCTTCCTGACCACTGAGGTCAGACTAACTGTCCTATAACTTTCTTTCTTCTGCCTCCCTGTCTTAAAGAGTGGAGTGACATTTGTACTTTCCAGTCCACCAGAACCGTTCCAAAATCTAGTGATTGGTGATAGATCATTACTCATTACCTTAAGAGAAAACTAAGGGGGAAATTATCTGTTCAGAGGCGGGGAGAGTGTGCAACGAGCTGCCAGAGCAAGTGGCAGGGACGATTTTAACCTTTAAGAGAAGTTTGCTTTGGTGCATGGATGAGAAGGATATGGAGGGCTATGGTCCAGGTGGAAGTTGTTGGAACTCAGCAGATTAATGCTTTGGCACAGACTAGATTGGCCGAATGGCATTTTCCTGTGTTGTGGTGTTCTATGACTCTAATGCCTTCCCAATCTCTTCAGCTACCTCTTTCTGAATCCTGGGGTGTTCACCTTCTGGTCCAGGAGTCTTATCTACATTCAGGCCTTTTAGCTTCCAAAACACATTCTCTCCTTGGTAAAAGCATGTCTCCTCACTTCTGCCCCAGATACTCCCCAATGTTTGGCATTTATGTAATAAATTTAATGACACAATTGTAGTGTGTGACTTCAGTCTGCAGGAGAATTGGGAAAGTCAGACTTGTGTGAGATCGCAAGGAGGGTATGCATTGAATGCTTACAAAATGGCTTTTTAGAGCAGCTGATGTTTGAGCCTACTCGGGGAACTGCTATCTTAGATTGCATGTTGTGTAAGATGTGGTTAATGTAAAGGAATCATTAGAAGGCAGTGATCATAATATGATTGAATTCCTACTGCAATTTGTGAGGGAGGAGCATAGGTCACATGCATAGTATCGCAATGGAACAAAGGGAATTACAGAGGCATGAGAGAGGTGATTCTCCAGGTGGATTGCAGAAGGATACTGGTGGGGATGACGTCAGAGCAGAAATGGCTGACATTTCCGAGAATAGTTCATAATGTACAGGATAGATATGTCCCGACGAAGTAGCTCTCAAACAGCGGGGCTAGGCTACCGTGACTGACAAAGGAAGTTAAGGACTGTATAAAAGTGAAGGAAAGTGCATATAAGGTAGCAAAAGTGAGTAGGAAGTTAGATAATTGGGTAGCTTTTAAAATCCAAAACAGGCAATGAAAAAAAGCTATTTGAAGAGAGCAAACTAGACAATAATATAAACCATTATAATAGTGGTCTCAGCCTGAAATGTCGACTGCACCTCTTCCTAGAGATGCTGCCTGGTCTGCTGCATTCACTAGCAACTTTTATGTGTATTGCTTGAATTTCCAGCATCTGCAGAATTCCTGTTGTTAATAGTGAATTATTATCTGATTGGGGAGAAGGTTCAAACAACAGAAGTACAGAGGAAATATGAGTCCTTGGGGCAAGACTCCCAGAAGGTTAATTTACAGGTTGAGTCTGTGGTAAAGAAGGCAAATGCAATGCTGGCATTTAAAGTGAAGTAGAAAATATAAGCAAGGAGATAATGCTGATAATTTATAAGGCACAACTTAGGCTGCACTTAGAATATTTTGGACCCATATCTCAGAAAAGGTGTGTTGTTATTGGAGAGAGTCCAGAGGATACTGAAGAAGATGATTCCGGAAATGAAGGGGTTAAGATATGAGGAGCATTTGCCAGCCTTGGGCCTGTACTCCTGCACTGACACATGTTTAATAAATGCAGATGATGGGGGGTAAATCTCACTGAAACCCACCGAATGTGGAAAGGTCTGGATAGGGTGGATGAGGAAAGGACTTTTTGTATGGTGGGGGTAGCCATAACAGAGGGCACAGCCTCAAAACTGAGGAGTGACCTATTAGAGTAGTTAAGGAGGATTTTATTTAGTCAGAGAGCAGTGAATCTGTGGAATTCTCTGACACAGATGGCAGTGGGGGCCAAGTCTGTGGGTACATTTAAGGCAGAAGCTAATAGTTTGCTGATCAGTCAGGGCATTACAGGATATGCCGAGGAGGCAGGTGCATGGGGCTGAGTGAGAACCAGGATCAGCCGTGATAGAACAGCGGAGCAGACTTGATGGGGCTGAATGGCCTAATTCTGCTCCTATGTCTTATTGTCTTATACTGCTTGTGTTTTACACAGTGAAGACTGACACAAAATACTCATTACGCTCGGCCGCTATTTCTTTGCTCTATTACTGACTCTCCAGCATCATCTTCCAGTGGTACAATATCAACTCTTCCCTCTCTTTTACTCTTTATAGACCTGAACAAAAACCTGCCAAACAGAGCTCAATAGTTAACAAATACAACAAAGGCAATAAACACTTTCATCAATACCAACATTGACTTTTTTAATGAAAATATCTTGGTCCCATTTCAATCATTAAAATTTACAAAGATAAATAAGAACTTTAGAAAAGACTATTTATATTCAAACCCACTGAGATAAACACTACCTTGGACAGAAGGGAGAAGAGAAATAACACACATGAAAAAAAAAATCACACAACAGTATAAAACTTCTAAGTATATATTTTCATCAAAAATGAACAGGATTCAGAACTCCAGGTGTGTCTATGCAATCGTGATAAGAAATACAGACCGGAAAACTTCAATGAGAGGACAACTCAGAAAAATGCATCATCACTATGGAAGAAAACATTAACTAGTGGAACGAGTATGACCCTCCATGGGAGACATCCCAACGATCTGAGCAGATGAGATGGTGACAAGGAAGCATCGAGCACCTGACTGAGAGTTGGAGAACTCTTCCCAGAAACAGAGGGGTTCCTTGCAGAAATACAGGACAAGGTGGTTAATAAAAAGAAAGAAAAAAAAATCAAAAATACATGAAATACAAACAAACAAGGCAATAAGTGCAGAAAATGCCTAGAGAAAGCAGACACAATCCAACACATGCCAGGATCCTGCAGAAGTTTAACTCAATCTGATTACTTACAGAGGTACAATAAAGTGGCAAATATCATTCACTAAAATTTTGCTTTAAAATACAAACTCATGAATGTCCTCCATCACTTCATAAAGGTACCATAAATTCAAGCCTGATCCAGTTTTAGAGTCAAAATCTTACAAATCATATGATAATCAATACATTATTTCAGATAGGACCATCCATAAAATCATCCAGATATAATATTATAGGATAAGCAAGCAGGAACAATTCACTCAATAGATATAACCATTCCCAACACACATATGTCCCTCGACCAGAGGAGCACCTCACCACAGATATTGTTTGTGTCATCAGTCAGACAACCGAAAGATTTTCTCTGTCAATCAGTTTCCAAATGTTGTTACTCTGTCATTCGTTGCTACGCCCCGTTGCTGATTCTCTTCTCCTCATTATAGGTTCTTACCCCAACCATCGTCCAGAGCCCCAAACTCTGCCCTGTGCAGACCTGCCTCTGGCTTCTGACCCTGCTTCATTGAAAATCCAACTAATAGTTTCCCATTCTGCTTTCAGTCTTTAGAGGACAGTGGTGTTTTCTAACAACCCTTCTGAAGCAGAGAAAATGACCCATAATGTGGAAATGAGTCATGATTAAGGAGCTTAATAACCAATGTCATTCTTCCTCAGCCCAGAGATTAGAGGGACGAAGAACATCTCAGACAGAACTGCAGTCAGCTCAACTTCTTCAGACTGCAGAGAATGCAAGAAAACCTCTTCATCCACAGAGTGGTGACTGTTTGGAACCAATCACCAGTGGGAGAGCGAGAGATGAACAACAGGGCAGGATTTAAAAGGACTGCCGTGGA
The DNA here is from genome assembly GCF_030028105.1 of Mobula birostris. Classification (NCBI taxonomy): domain Eukaryota; kingdom Metazoa; phylum Chordata; class Chondrichthyes; order Myliobatiformes; family Myliobatidae; genus Mobula; species Mobula birostris. The sequence goes on along the minus strand of NC_092382.1, from coordinate 36,506,258 downwards.
ACTGAATCACTGGCAGGGTCCAGCCAGCCTGAGCTGATTCTCTTCTGTAAACTAGGTGTGTTATAAATTCACTAAGTACCAGAGACAGAGTTTAAAATAGAAATGACTTATTTGTCTCAGATCCAGAATTTTAAACTCCAGTCCCATTAAAGGTGAATATGCAGCAGAAGAAGCTCTTCCCATGCCCAGTGACCAGGGTACAGAACTGGGTGAGGTGACCAGCAGCAATAATTGCAGAGTTCAGCACCGATAGTCATTCTCGAAATTGTATTCAGCAATGGCGATGGACAAATATCCAGCAAGCAGCTTATTGAAACTTTCTCCCCAGTATGAACCCGGTAGTGTGTCACAAGTGTAACACGCTGTAAGTTTCACTGCTAATGTAACGGCCTCTCAGCAATGTTTCACTGCTGAGGTAATGGTTTCTCTGAAGCAGCCATGTTTAGGTAATGACTAGAGATAACAGGGTTTTGGAGTGCAGGGCTACCCAATGACAAAAATGTTCTTTCTTGTGAGTCTGGAAGAGAGATTTTCATGGTCTTTTGCTGGGGAGGGATGAGAAGGCATGAATGGTGAGAGTGGGCCCTTTTTCTTTTTTTTTTTGTTTACTTTACTAACCCTATAGTCAAAGTAAGTATTATAAAGAGCAATCGTTTAATCACATATTGTGTACCATTTTTTTATTTTGGGATACTGATTGTAACAGCGGACACATCACGCAGCATCCACCCAAACGAGATTTCGTAACTTGCCCGGGCTGGGAGGCTATCACCCCTTATATTAAGCTGCTAGCTGAAGCGAGAGTTACATAAGCTTAGGTGGCTGAGTGAATCGCTTCCCACATTCACAACAGGTGAACAGCCTCTCCCCAGTGTGAACTCAATGATGCACATTTGATTGATTTGGCTGAAAGAATCTCTCCCCGGAGATTGAGCAGGTGATCGGCCTCTACCTAGTGTGAACTCGCTGGTGTTTATGTAGTTGAGATGACCAAGTGAATCCCTTCCCACACACAGAGCAGGTGAATGGCCTCTCCCCTGTGTGAACTCGTTGGTGTCTCTGTAGTTGAGATAACCGAGTGAATCCCTTCCCACATACTGAGCAGATGAACGACCGCTCCCCAGTGTGAACGAACCGGTGTTCTTGAAGGTGGGATGACTGAAAGAATCTTTTCCCACAGTCTGAACAGGTGAATGGCCTCTCCCCAGTGTGAACTCGCTGATGTACCTTCAGTTGAGATGAGAAAATGAATCCTTTCCCACAGACTGAGCAGGTAAACGGCCATTTCCCTATGTGGGCTGACTGGTGTCTCAGTAGCTGAGATGATAAAGTGAATCCCTTCCCACAGAATGAGCAGGTGAATGGACTCTCCCCAGTGTGAACTCCCTGATGTACCTTCAGTTTAGATGAGCAAGTGAATCCCTTCCCACATTCAGAGCAGGTGAATGGCCACTCTCCGGTGTGAACTGACTGGTGTCTCAGTAGATGAAATGACTCAGTGAATCCCTTCCCACAGTCCGAGCAGGTGAATGGCCTCTCCCCAGTGTGAACACTCTGATGTACCTTCAATTTCGATGACTGAGTGAATCCCTTCCCACAGTCTGAGCAAATGAACGGCCTCTCCCCAGTGTGAACTCGCTGATGTACCTTGAGTTGAGATGAGCAAGTGAATCCCTTCCCACAGTCTGAGCAGGTGAATGGCCTCTCCCCAGTGTGAACTCGCCGATGTACCTTCAGCTTAGATGACCAAGTGAATCCCTTCCCACAGACTGAGCAGGTGAACGGCCTCTCCCCAGTATGAACTCGCTGGTGTGCCACTAGGGTGGATGACTGAGTGAATCCCTTCCCGCAGTCTGAGCAGGTGAACGGCCTCTCTCCAGTGTGAGCTCTCTGATGTACCTTCAGTTCAGATAACCAAGTGTATCTTTTCCCACAGACTGTGCAGGTGAATGGCCGCTCCTCGGTGTGAACTCGCTGGTGAGTCATTAGGTCAGATGACCGAGTGAATCCTTCCCCACAAATTCAGCAGATGACCAGCCTCTGCCCAGTGTGAACTGACTGGTGTGTCCACAGGTGGGAAGACTGACTGAATTCCTTCTCACACACAGAACAGATGAATGGCCTTGTCCCAGTGTGAACTTGCTGATGTACCTTCAGTTGAAATGAGGGACTGAATCCATTCCCACTGTCTGAGCAGATGAATGGGATCTCTCCTGTGTAAAATGACGGGTGTGCCAGTCGGTCAGATGAGCGAGTGAATCCCTCCCCACAGGCTGAGCAGGAAGGATGATCGAGTGAATCCCTTGCTCCACTTCTTAAATATCTGGACAGAGACAGAAAAACTGGTGTGTTGTGTTTGAGATTCCCATAGACAAGTTCCTTGTCATTTTTAACCTGTAAAAAGATTTACAAAATCCATCAATGGGTTTAGGACAACACTTCAGATGAGATCACTTGAATCATCAAGGTGCAATCTGGAATCACACTGTTCTGTGAGGTTCAACCCAAGTTGGAGACAGAAATCATCTTCTAACTGGGCCGTGCTGGTATCTGGAATGACCATCAAATTCTCTGATGCTATTCCTGTCTCTATAAGAATGGGGCATTTCTGCCATCTCCAATCTGTGTCCTGGCTCAGTTTGACTCTCTCCATTGGTATTATTCCCTGTTCCCACTGAGCTGCCCCACAGTATCTGAAACAATCAAATGCAAATTAGCCAGCAGCGCACTCCACGCACCCACCACTCTCTGTGTAAAAAACTTACCCCTGACATCCCCTCGGTATCTATTTCCAAACACCTTAAAACTATGCCCCCTCATGTTAGCCATTTCAGCCCTGGGAAAAAACCTCTGACTATCCACACGATCAATGCCCCTCATCATCTTATACATCTAAAAAAGGTTCTAAACATAAACAAGGAAATTATACATTGCTTTGAGGATTTTCCGGAAGTATACAGAATTATGAGGGTACAGATAGGGTAAATGCAAGCAGTTTTTTCCACAAAGGTTGGGTGGGATGACAACCAGAGGTCAAGGGTAAGTGCGGAAGGTGAAAATTTAATGGATCTAGTGGAAAAAGTCTTTACTGAAATGGTCATGAGAGTGTGGAATGAGATGTCAGCACAAGTGGTGAATACGAGCTCGCTTTCACTATTTCAAAGGCGTTTGGATGGGAGCCTGGATGGTAGGGGTATGGAGGGCGATGGTCCCGGTGCAGGTAGATGCATTAGACAACTTAAATGTTTTTTTGGCATTGACTAGATGGGCCAAATGGCCTGTTTCCATACTGAAGTTCTCCATGTTTCTATGACAGAGAAGCTGGCCAAACTTGTTTGGAAGGGAAAAGGTAGGAGTGACAATGGAGCAGCAAAGGCTGGAGTTTCTGGAAGCAATTGGGGAGGTGAGTGATCGATACATCCCAAAGAAGTGGAAGCATTGGAAAGGCAGGAGGACACAACCATGGCTGAAATGAGAAGCCAAAGCCAACATAAAAGCCAAAGAGAAGGCAAAATAATGAGCAAAAACTATTGGGAAGCTTTTAGAAACCAACAGAAGATGACTAAAAAAAAAAAGTCGGATGAGCTCAGGGTGTGGAATTATGATATTGTAGTCATTAATGAGTCTTAGTAGCTCCGAACAGTCTGAGGCATTTAGAGGAACAAAATATCCCGGCCCTCAATATCTCTTGAAAACCAAGGTACCCTGCACCAGTTACCTTTCAACTTTTATTTTGGCAGGCACAAACAAACTCTACACATTCAAAATTTCACTTGTGAAATTTTTCCCACTTACCAAGTACTCCTTTGCCAGAAAACAGCCTGTCCCAAACCACACTTGTCAGATCCTTTCAGATACCATCAAAATTGACCTCTCTCCAATTTAGAATCTCAACCCGCGGTCCAAACCTCTCTTTTCCATATTTACTTTGAATTTCATGGCATTATGATCACTAATTTCTGTCGCCAGCCCTGGATCGTTTCCTCACAGCTTATTGCACACTTCTACATTAGGAATTCTACGTACTGATTAAGGGCACATTTGACAAACTCTACCCCATCTAGTCCTTTTACTGTATGGGAGTCCCAGTCAATATATGGAAAGTTAACATCACTTACTGAATCAACCCTTGTTTCTTGGCATGGTCTGCGATTTCTCTACAAATTTGTTCCTCTAAATCGCTCAGACTATTGCGTGCAAACAAGTCCCAATAATTGCTACAATATCATAATTCCCTGTCCTGAGCTCATTTGGCTTTCCTACAATGCTTCTTGCATTGTGATATACACAGCTCAGCTCATTCATCACACCATGCTCAAACATTCGATTGCTGACTCTATCTGAGGTCTGTACAACATCTGACTGGTGTCAAGAAAACAAACTCTCCCGCATTGTCACAAAAACAAAGTAGCTGATTGTGGACGATGGGAGGAATGGAGACAGGCTGATCCCTATTGGCATCAATGGATTTGGGGTTGAGAGGGTGAACAGCTTTAAGTTCCTCGGCATAAACATCACTAAGGTTCTCACATACTCTCTGCATACCGGCTGTGTTGTGAAAAGAGCACAACAGCTCCTCTTTCACTTCAGATGGTTGAAGACGTTTGGGATGGAGCCCCAAATCCTAAGAACTTTCTACTGGGATACAACTGAGAACATCCTGACTGGCTGCATCATAGCCTGGTCTGGGAACTGTACTTCCCTCAATCGCAGGAACCTGCAGAGAGCGGTGCGGACAGCCCAGCGTGTCTGTAGATGTGAACTTCCCACTATCCAGGACATGTGCAGTGACAAGTGTGTAGAAAAGGCCCAAAGGATATTGGGGACCCAAATCACCACAACCACAAACTGTTCCTGCTGCTACCATCCAGGAAACGGTACCACAGCAAAAGGACAAACAGGCTCTGGGGCATCATCTTCTACCAGGCCATCAGACTGATTAATTCATGCTGATACAAATGCATTTCTGTGTTATATTGACTGTCCTATGTACAAACTATTTATAATATATTACACATTGCACATTTAGACAGAGACGTAACATAAAGATTTCTACTCCTCATATATATGAAGGATGTATGTGATAAAGTCAATTCAATTCAATTCAATTCACTATCCACTATCTGCTCTGTCATTCTGGCTCCCATTCCCCCTACAACTTATTTTAACCACATCACCCCCTCCCCCCACACCAGCACTAGCAAGCCTTACCACTAGGATATTAGTCCCCTCTTGTTCTGTTCCCCTAACGAATCCCCTATCACCCCTTTGACTTTCCTCTGCCAGATAATCTCCCCGCAACAGTTTCTAAAGGGGCAGAGACCCTATAAAGAAGGAGGGGGGAGGGTGGGAAGTTGAAGGCTGGTAGGTTCCAGGTGAAAAACCAGTAAGGGGAAAGATAAAAGGGTTGGGGGGGGGAGCAGGGAGGTGATAGGCAGGAAAGGTGAAGAAGGAATAGGGGAAAACACTATGGGTAGTAAAAGAACCACCTCAACTCTGCTTCCCATTCCCATTCAGATATGTCCATACATGGCCTCCTCTACTGTCATGATGAGGCTAAACTCAGGTTGGAGAAGCAGCACCTCATAACCGTCTAGGTAGTCTCCAGCCCCTTGGTATGAACATAGAATTCTCCAACTTCTGGTAATTCCCTCTCCCTCCCTTCCTCTATCCCTATATCACTCTGCCCCCTCCCCCAGCTGCCTATCACCTCTCTCATGGTTCCGCCTCCTTCAACTACCCATTGTGTTTTCCCCTATTCCTTCTTCACCTTTCCTGCCTATCACCTCCCTGCAACCCCCCCCCCCCACCCCACCCCTTTATCTTTCCCCTTACTGGTTTTTCACCTGGAACCTACCAGCCTTCTCCTTCCCACCCTCCCCCCACCTTCTTTATAGGGCCTCTGCCCCTTCCCCCTAAAGTGCTGACAAAGGGTTCCGGCCCGAAAAGTCGACTTATCATTTCCACAGATGCTACCCGGCCTGCTGAGTTCCTCCAGCATTTTGCGAGTGTTGCTTTGACCGCAGCATCTGCAGAGTATTTTGTGTTTACTCTGTGACGGCTATTTAACCTCATTCCCCTTCCTGACTCACAGAAAACCTGTGTCCTGCACCTTGGGTGCAACTCACCTCTCTTCATGTCATATCTATCACCCCCTCCAAATCCTGGATGATCCGGAATTCACCGTTTCAAGTTCAACTCCTTGAGTGCAGGGTTACAAGCTGCAGCTGGATGCACATCTTGCAGGTGAGGGCGTCAGGGACACTGGAGGTCTCACCGCCTTCCCACCAATGTCCCCTCTAATTTGTAATGACCAGTCTGCACATAAAATCTTCTACTGTGCATTTTTCACCCAGTGACAACATATGCACAGTAAATTTTATTTCGAGAGGTAATCATTTTAACAGCCAGCAAATCACTGTTGATAAGAACTTTGATCTCCTCTGGGTATGATTCAGTTCATCTGCACTCTCACACAACCTATGTTGCAGGCCTGTAATGGGTAATGAAGGATTTTCTCACCAGAGATTTTGCACATTGTCCATATGTGGTTTGCTTGCTACATTATGCTTTAAAAAGTCAGATTTCAAAATATCACTCCACTTCTTCCTACTTGTAAATTCTCCAGCAGCTTTTGCATCGTCACAATACACACAGGTAACAGCAGTTTCTGTATTGTACATAAATATTTGCCCTGAAGCCTCCGCCAAATGACTGACTGTGGTGAACTCATTGATGGTGCAGTAATGCCAGTGAATATAAAGGGAAGCGCAGTAGTCTGACTCATTGGAGTCTGGCACATTTGTGATGTGAAAGCTATTTGTTGCCCAGGGCAAAGGTGTTTGATATCATTATCTTCACAGAGTGAATGGGTCAAAACATGTCCTCACGGGTAGAAAGGTCCGGAACAAGAGGAGGTAGAACAAGCAACACACACAAAATGCTGGAGGAACTCAGCAGGCCAGGCAGCATCTGTGGAAAAGTGTACTAATGCAGAATTCCGGCATTTTGTGTGTGTTGCTTGGATTTCCAGCATCTGCAGAATGTCTCTTGTTTGTGATTGGAGGTAAAATAAAGGTGATTATCAGAACTGGCGATGTAAAAGATTTCGTCCCTTTCTCCGAGTTCCTAACCCTTTGATGGCTGGAGCTCAGCTCTGTCTGAGAGATCCATCGGCTCCCATTCCCTCATCAGCCTAAGCTCCCCGGGTTCCGTGCAGGGATCGTGGGGCTGAGAGAGGGAAGAGAACAGGGCTATCCCGGGATCGCGGGGCACAGTTTCCGGGAGTCACAGCAATTGCCCCTCAGTCGGTAGTGAAAACGGGCGCACGGAGAAACACTTACCGGCAGCGATATCCGAGGCCTTTTGTGTACTGCGCATGCGTGATATTCGGGACCAGCCGCAACCCTGACGCCTGCGCATTCGATCGGTGCTTCAGCGACAGCGATAATTGTAACGCAGAGCTTTCAAGCTAATCACGGAGCCATCGAAAGTTTCCGCGCGGTTCAAGTACATAACTCAGTCTTTTTTTGTGTAGAAAATTCAGCACCTCTTTTAACGCAGAAAGCAGCTCTAATAAAACAAAACAATATCAGCAAACGTTCCGCGTGTTTAATGCCAAAGTAAAACGTTCTTACAAATGCAGATATAAAACACAGGAGATTCTGTTGTTGCTGGAGATGTGGACACATACACATAAAATGCTGGAGGAACTCTGCAGTTCAGGCAGCAGCTAAGCAGAGGAGTACACAGCCAATGCATGCTGAAGGGGCTCGGCCTAAACGTTGTTTATTTGTTCCTCTCCACAATGGCTGCCTGATCCGTTGATTTTCACCAGTATTTTAAAGAAATTAACCATTTTTTGATCAACCAGTTTCCAAATGCTTTTGATCTTTCATTTGTAGGCACATCCTGCCGGTCTGATTCCTCTTCTTCCCCCTCCTTGTAAACTCCTGGCCGCATCTCTTTCCAGAGCCCCAAAGCTCTGATTCAGACTGGCAATTCTTTGGTTTCTGACTCTGCTCCATCGAAGATTCACTCTCTAGTCTGCTGTCAGACTTTAGCAGTGCATTGCAACAACCCAGCTGTCTGAGGCACAGTCGTTTGAAATTAGTGAAAATGACACAAAACGTTGAAAAGAGCAGCAAAGAAGGAGCTTAACCACCTTAGTCCAGAGCCCTGAAGAACGTCAAAACCACAGTGAGCTCATCGTGTTATTCAGCCTGGAGAAAATCATGCAAGAAATCATGCAAGAAATTCATGCAGGTGTATAAGAGGATGAGAGGCTTTGATCGTGTAGATGGCCACAGGCTTTTCCCAGGACTGAAACGGCTAACACGAGGGGGAATAGGTTTAAGCTGCTTGGAAGTAGGCACAGAGGAGATGTCAGAGCTAAGTTTTTTAAACAAAGTGTGTGTGTGTGTGTGTGTGTGTGTGGAATGCACTGCCAGCGACGGTGGTAGAGACGGACACAATAGGGTCTTTTAAGAGACTCTTAGATAGGTACATGGAGATTAGGAAAATAAAGGGCTATGTGGTAGGATAATTCTAGACAGTTTCTAGAGTAAGTTACATGGTCGGCACAACGCTGTGGGCTAAAGGGTCTGTAATGTGCTGTAGATTTCTATGATTCCATGAAATTCAAGGGAAATCTCCTAACCCACGGAGTGGTGACCAGTTGCAACCTGTCATCACAGGGAGAGTGAGGGGGGAATGGCAGGGATAGATTTTGATAAACTAATATGAGACATAAACATAGGCAGGGACCAGAGGGGCCGAGTGGCCTCTCTAGTGTACATCTTGAGTGTGGTAGAGACAGCAAGTACCTGAGACACGGGAGTGAATACATAACTGATTTATCTTTCACAGATCCAGAATATTAAACACTAGTCTAGTTTAAGGCTAACATCAGCAGAACGGACTTTTCCAGTGCTCAGTGACTAGGGTTCAGTCCTGGGTGCGATGAGCAGCCGCAATAACTGCAGATTCTGACAGTAACAATCCCTCATGAACCTGCAGCTGCCTTCAGTCACCGTGATGGCTAATCATTTAACACAGAGCTGATTTGAACTTCCTCCCTGATGTGAAGTTGCTGATGTTGCAGCAGCTGGGATGATTGAGTAAAACCCTTTGCTCACTCCGAACAGGAATGTGGCCTCTATTTATAGTGAACTCATTAGAGCATCACAAGGTGGGTTAACTGAATGAGTCTCTTCGCACACACGGAGCAGGTGAACGGCCGCTTCCCAGCGCGAAGCTGTTGGTGTATCTGCGACGGCCGACTGAATCCCTTCCAAAATGAGAGCCAGTGAATGACGTCACACTGCTACCAACGTCATGGCAATATATCCAATCAGATCACGGACATGGACACGTGATCGGGCTCTCCTTGTAGCGAGTGGGGCGCTGTCTTCTCCAGCATCTCCGCCTCCACATTCAAGGATCGGCGGCATTCAAGCGCTGGTGAACTGACAGAAACAGCGGAACTAACGGGCTGTTGTGTTTGTGATTCCCATACACAAATCCTTTGACTTTTCTGCACTGTTAAAAGTTTATAAAGCACGTCAGTGGGTGTAGGACAACATTTCAACTCAGATAATTTTAGTCTCCATGGTTAGTTCTGATATAAAAAAATACTGTCACAGCTCAAAACAAGTTGGAGGAACAAGAAACACACACAAAAAATGCTAGTGGAACGCAGCAGGCCAGGCAGCATCTATAGGAAGAGGTACAGTCGACGTTTCGGGCCGAGACCCTTCGTCAGGACTAACTGAAAGAAGAGAAAGTAGAGATTTGAAAGTGGGAAGGGGGAGGGGGAGATCCAAAATGATAGGAGAAGACAGGAGGGGGAGGGACGAGGCTAAGAGTGGGAAAGTTGATTGGCAAAAGAGATACCAGACTGGGGAAGGGAGAGGATCGTGGGATGGGAAGCCTGGGGAGAGAGAAGCGGGGAGGGGACCCCGGAGGGTGGAGAGCAGGCAAGGAGTTATGGTGAGAGAGGCAGAGGGAGAAAAGAGAGAGAGAGAGAGAGAGAGAGAGAGAGAGAGAAAAGGGGGAATAAAAATATATTAAATAAATAAATAAGGGATGGGGTCTAAAGGGGAGGAGGGGCATGAACGGAAGTTAGAGAAGTCAATGTTCATGCCATCAGGTTGGAGGCTACCCAGACGGAATATAAGGTGTTGTTCCTGCAACCTGAGTGTGGCTTCATCTTGACAGTAGAGGAGGCTGTGGGAATCATATCAGAATGGGAATGGGAGGTGGAATTAAAATGTGTGGCCACTGGAATAACGAGACCCTTCTTGGGCCTGCAAGATGTCCCAGTAGGTATTGTAGAGACCGGTGCTTGGAGCCCAGTTGTTCCCAAACTGTGTCAACTATTTGGCTGAGGGACCAAGTCAACATTCCCCAGTCTGTTATTGACACAAAATGTACATTTATATCCTGAAAATGACACCAACTGTATATTAGATCCCGAGAATTTCGGGAGTTTGGAAAAATTAAATAAAGGTGTCTGTGGGTTTTTGTTTCCCGGGGTTTGTTTCCACGCCCTGATATCGATGTAGTGAAGCGGGAGTTCAGAGCCGACACAGCCGGGTCCGATACAGGTCAGACGGGGTAAGTTACAGGCGACACTCCGCTCCGGGACCATCAGCACCGGAACATTTAGAGTAACGCCGCAGTAATTCAGAGCAGGTCAGGGAGAATATTAAATAAAACCAACACGGGAACTTTCTGATCCGATCTCCTGACAGAGTGTGAAGGAGCCGCGGCGAAGAGTAGTTGCGGAATTTAAAATAAGCGAGCCGAGCCGGGCCCGCGTGGGCGGAAGCCGAGGAGGAGATCGGTGCCTGCGAACGGGGGAAGTAAATCTGCAACGAGCTTTGAAAACTGTCCGTGGACAAAGTCGAAGATAGCGGGGCTGAGCGGTACCGGACAATGTGAACAGATGCGACCGGATCGCGGGAATCACTGTCGCTGAGAAAGTTGCCGAGGCTTTCTCGGCCTTGCATATCAGTCAGAAACCTGATGGACAGAGATTTACAGTGATTTACCAAACCGTTCCCGGCCTTCTTTCCGAACCCTGCTCTCCGTGCAGCGCCCCGAACCGGAACGTTTCTCTCGGCACCGGCACCTTTGAGGCGCCGGCGATTCCTGGAATATGACTGGCTTTCTACCGTCCTCACGCCATTACTCCCGTTCGTGTTAATACTACTATTCAACGCTCTGACAGTCAGACACATTTTAGTGACCAGTCGCGTCCGTAAGGGGCTGAGGGGTCAGAGCAAGGCGGAGAACCGCAGTGACCCGGAGATGGAGAGCAGGAGGAGGTCTGTGATCTTACTTCTCACCATCTCCGGAAGCTTCATCATCCTGTGGTCGGTGAGTGTTGCCGAATTCCTTTATTACATTACTGCCGGACTGGATCAAAATAATTAGAACGATTCTGAATACATTTTTCAACACACCGGAGACATGCTGATGATATTAAGTTGCTGCACAAACACGTTTATTTATGGGGTAACTCAGTCCAAGTTCAGACAGCAGTTCATCAGCGTAACGAAATAATCCGTTCATCTCAATTATTCAATTAATTCATAAACATAATGTCTAAGTTCTTCTCAGAGGCGGTCGCAGTGTTTTCACACTTGACACTACAGAACTCGCGGTCATTGGAGAACATGGCCGCGGGTGGAATAGAACTGCTTTACAATCCGAGAGTGACAGGGCACGGCAACAGAACCTTCGGTGAACAAATCTCCCGACCTTTACCTCCTACCAATTATTAAACCCTTTCTACCTTTTATATCCGTGCTCTTGTCACAACCACAGCATTTTCCATAATGAATCCCATACCCTAATGTAAATTTCCTTTGATCAAGTGAACGGCAAAGCTGTTGCTCCTCGAGACTCCTGAGATCAGGTCGGGCCTGGTCTATGCTCGGATTGAGTAGGCAGCACGGCAAAGCGATTTAACTAATGGAATTCTACATCGGCACGTCCTTTAACACGGGATGAGCAGACACCGTCCACATCCACAGATACCCTAACCTCAACATTCACTTGTCTCTCATAAGTTGGTATCAACTTCCTGATGAGTTTACCTTCACAGGGTTTGCCTCAACAAGATCCAATTATCTCCTGCAGAAAGTCTAAGGATGACTTGCATGACATTGTTAGGAAGATGTCATTTCCCGGGATGTTCATGAGGATGTAACAAAGAATTTCAGTGAAGGCAACGCGGTAGAACCATCAATGGGCACTTTACCGAGGCGTTTGGCGAATTTCTGGCGGTTAATTCAGACAGTCAAATGACAAGGAACATGACCATGAAACCACAGGATATCGGAGCAGACTTGTGCCCTTCGTTCCATCGATCTCCTCCAACTTTCCATCGCGGTTGATCTGTTCCTCAACACCAACTTCCTTCTCTTTCCCTAAAACCGTTAGTCCCCTAACCAATTAAGAACCTGTAAACATTTTTCTTGGCCTACGCACCTTCATGGCATCGGGTTTGAGTCGGGAAATGAATGCCAGCATTACATTTGCCTTCGCTAGCACCGAATTAACCTGCGAGTTAGCCTTCAGGAAATCCAAAGCAAGACCTGTGAATCCGTATGCAGCTCGGATTTCACAATGTTCTGCCCAGTTAGAAACTTTTCCCTGCGCATTAATCATTCATTTCACGACACAGTTCCATACGCTGTATTTCACCTGTCACTTCTTTATCCATTCTGTCAACTGACACCCTGACGGCGACAGTACTTGTCTCTACAAGTAGATCCTGTCCATCTGAATCCCATCCATTCGCTGACTGATCACTGTTGAAAAGCTCATCCACCAGTAGTTATCTGGCGTATCTCTGCATCAATATATAGCGATAGACTATTTCCTACAGCAATCTCTGATCGTTTCCCATATCATTGTATCATTTCTTAATGCATGCATTACTAAATGACAATAAAAGAGGGCTGCGTGTCTTCATAATCTAAATAATATCCTTTGATAAGGATAGTCAGGATCGGAGGACACTCATGTAAAATTCCAACATCTCTTCCACTCTAATGACGACATTCTGTCAGATTGCACAGATCCCTGCAGTGAGCTCACAAACTATGCCCATCTGAAGAGTGACTGTAGATTTACTCATTTACACAGATGCTGCCTGGCCTACTGGATTCCTCCAACATGTTTGTGTATTGCTTTCGATTTCCAGCCTCTGTAGATTCTCTCGCGTTTGTAAATGTAGATGTGATGTATTCATTTAACACTTCATTCATTTTCCGTGTGTTCTGCACCTTATCACCATTGACGCTAGTGGCGTCCATTCCAAACCTAAGCATGAAATTGCCTATTTACCCCAAAAATACATTACAGTGCAAAAGTAATTGGCACACTTACGTAGGTAGAGCGCCTAAGATTTTTGCACAGTACTGCATTTATCATTGTAGAGCAGAGAACGTGTTGGTAAATGGGTTTAACATTTTGTTCATTTCCTGTGGTTCTGCACTTTATCACCGTTGACGTTAATGGCGTCCATTCCACAGCCAGGCATGAAATTGCCTATTTACACCAAATATACATTACCATGCAAAAGTCATTGGTACATTTATAAAGATAGGGCATGACTAAATGTCTCTCAGGTGCTCTCTGTTCCCTCCCCTCTATTCTCAACAATGATACCATTCTCACTGTCAGTCCACATTAGAGACCAGGTTTATCGGCACTCTCAGTTTTTTTTCTGTATATGCATGACATTTGCACAGCACCGTAAAGGGAGTCCTCTCGGTTTCTCTTATCTTTTCCAGTAGGGATATTTCATAGCCACCCAGCACTGCTAATGTACTGCCACGACCCTTGTACTCCACAAGGAACAGCTCAGACCCAGCGAACTATCTCTGACCATATCCCGTCATTTTTCATGACGATGTCCTCAGTGACCATTGCCAAAGGCCTAATTTGGCCAGCCGGGATTATTAATCTAACATGAACATTGTGCCACTGACGACTTCTTAAAAATTCCACAGTTGTGCGCCGCCCGTTGATAATATAATATCGCGAGGTGCTCTCCGCTGTAATTTTAGAGGCTCTCTCCAGAGTCCAGCACGTAGATGCCATTATGAAGAATGCATGTCAGCACCTCTACTTTCTTAGAAGTTTTTAAAGATTTGGCATGTCATTAAAACATAGAAATGTTTCTGTGTGAATTTGTGGTGGAGAGTACATTGACGGGTTGCTTCATGGTCCAGCAAGGAATCACCAATCCCCTTCTACAGCAAACCTACAAAAAGCAGTGGATGTGCAGTAACAGAGAGCTAATGGCGGGAGAGTTAGAAACAGAGGGACAATATAGTCAGAATCAGAACCAGATCTGTAAGCATCGGCGTGTGTTGTGGAATTTGTTACCCTAGCAGCAGAAGTTCAATGCAATCCATAATGTAGATCATAAATAAGTAAACAGATAAATAATTAACTAAATTATAGAATATGGGTGTTACAAGAATTACCCCTCGTAATAATGATCAGTGAGGCACAGAGAATCTGTATTTACTGACAAGGAACTTTTATTATTTATACTAGAAAGTACGTGGGTTCACATTCATATCTAACTGGATGCACCCTACTAGAACCCCTGACACTTCATGAACAGACAATGAAGAGAAAAGGTATTACCCGTGAAAGTAGTCTGCGCCATGCACATCTTTCCCTCGCTCCCACTCCTTCTGCTTTCCACAGGGATCGCTCCCTACACAACTCCCTTGTCCATTCATTCCCCCCCCCCCCCCATCCCTCCCCACTGATCTCCCTCCTGGCACTTATCCGTGTAAGCGGAACAAGTGCTGCACATGCCCTTACACTTCCTCCCTTACCACCATTCAGGGCCCCAAACAGTCCTTCCAGGTGAGGCAACACTTCACCTGTGAGTCGGCTGGGTTGATATACTGCGTCCGGTGCTCCCCGTGCAGCCTTCTATATATTGCTGAGACCCGACGCAGACTGGGAGACCGTTTCGCTGAACACTAACGCTCTGTCCGCCAGAGAAAGCAGGATCTCCCAGAGGCCACACACTTTAATTCCACATCCCATTCCAATTCTGATATGTCTATCCACGGCTTCCTCTACTGTCAAGATGAAGCCACACTCAGGTTGGAGGACCAACACCTTATATTCCGTCTGGGTAGCCTCCAACCTGATGGCATGCACATTGACTTCTCTAACTTCCGTTAATACCCCTCCTCCCCTTCTTACCCCATCCCTTATTTATTTACTTATTTGTTTGTTTGTTTGTTTATTTATTTATTATTTATTCGTTCATTCATTCATTCATTCCTTTTTCTCCCTCTCTGTCGCTCTCACAATAACTCCTTGCCTGCACTCCATCTTCTTCTGGTGCTCCCCTCTCCCCTTTTTCTCCTTAGGCCTCCCATCCCATGATCCTCTCCTTTCTCCAGCCTTCTTTTCCCTTTTGCCAATCAACTTTCCAGCTCTTAGCTTCATTCCTCCCCGTCCTGTCTTCTCCTATCATTTCGGATCTCTCCCTCCCCCTCCCACTTTCAAACCTCTTACTATCTGTTCTTTCAGTTAGTCCTGACGAAGGGTCTCGGCCCGAAACGTCGACTGTACCTTTTCCTATAGGTGCTGCCTGGCCTGCTGCGTTCACCAGCATTTTATGTGTATTGCTTGAATTTCCTGCATCTGCAGATTTCCTCGTGTCTACGCTGTAAATTTCTGGGTTCAGTTGACTGTGTAATTATAACACTGACTGTGTAATTATAAACCAATATATTATCTCGAGTCACAGAGCAGAACAGCACAGAAAACGGCCCTTTGGCCCTTCTAGTCCATGCCGAACTTATTGTTTTTCTGCCTAGCCCCATCTACCTGCACAATGACCTCTCGTTCGCCTCCCATCCTGTACTTATCAAAATTTCTGATAAATGTTGAAATCTGGCCACTCGTCTCCACCTGAGATCCTGCCAACAATGGTTGTATCATTGAATTTATAGATGGTATTTGAACTAAGCCTAGCCACGCACTCATGGGTATAAATATAGAAAAAGTTCACCACGGGTTTCGCCAGCGTTGGTCGTCAGCGAGGAGGAGATATTATCACCAATCTGCACAGATTGTAGCCTTCCAGTTAGGAAGTCCAGTATCTAATTGCAGAAGAAAGTACAGAGGTTCAGGTTCTGTAACTTCTCAATCAGAATTTTGGGAATGATGGTGTTAAATGCTGAGCTATAGTCGATGAACAGCATCCTGATTTGGTGTTTGTGTTCTGCAGGTGGTCTAAAGCCGCGTGAAAAGCCTTTGAGATTACTTCTGTCTTTGACCTGTTGTGACGATAGGCAAATTGCAATGGGTCCAGGTACTTGCTAGGGCAAGAGTTCAGTCTAGTCATGATCAACCTCTCAAAACATTTCTTCACCGTAAATATGAGTGCTACCGGGCGACAGTCATCAATACGCCTCACATTATTCTTCTTAGGCACTGGTATAATTGTGGCCATTTTGAAGCAAGTGGGAAATTCCATCCGTAGCAGTGAGAGGTTGACAATGTCCTTGAATACTGTCGACAGTTGGTTGGCACACGTTTTAAGGGCATTACCAATTAACCCATCGGGGCCTTAGGCCTTCCAGAATTTACTCTCTTTATAGACAGCCTAACATTGGCCTCCATGAGAGAGATCACACGGTCACCGGGTACAGCAGAGATCTTCACAGCTGCAGTAATCCATAGATCACTGCAGGTGTTCTCGCAAACTGATAGGGTGGTTAATATGACGTCATGAAAAAACTTCAATTACCCTGATGTACTCTAAACTGAGACCTTCATATTGCAAATGGGGTAGAATTTATTAGGTACATCTAAGAGAGTCACTTAAATCAACATGCAGATGGCTCAACACGAGGGGGAGCTGTACTGGATCTGGCGTTGCGCGATGTGCCTGGCCAGGAGACTGACCATTCAATGAGTGAACACAACTTTTTAAGTTTCAAGGTAATTATAGATAAGGATAAGCACGGATTTTGCGGGAGAGTATTAAACTGAAGCAGGACAAATGACAAGATCACTGGGCAGAAACTAGGTAGAGTTAATAGGGAACAGCTGTTTTTGCAAAGACTACATCCAGCACGTCAGGGATATTAGAGACCAACTACCCACAGTACAGGGCAGGGATGTTCCAGCCAGAGGGAAGGACGCGGATCATAGGGTTATTGGACCTTCAAGTTCGAGAACTTAGTGAACAAGAAATAAGAAAAACATGTAAAGTTTAGGAAGCTCGACTCAAATGGAGCCCTGGAAGGTTAATAAATATGCTAGCAAAGACCTCAAGAAGGAAATTAGGAAAGCCAGGAGAGGCCATGAAAAGTCCTTGGCAAGTAGGATTAAGGAGAATCCCAAGGCACTCTGTCAAGAGCAAGAGGATAACTAAGGAAAGCAAGAGACCACCCAGGGATAAAGGCAGGAGGAAGCATTTGCTTGGATGTGAAAGATGTGGCTGAGCTCCTTAATGAATAACTTATTTCAGTATTTGCCAATGAGAAGGATATGGAGGAGCGGATGTGGGACAGTGCCCAGATTTTTAATATGCCAAGGAATTTGGAAGTAAAGGAGGATATAGTGGTCTCTTAATTAGAATTAAGCTGTTTAATTCCCCAGGGCCTGATGGGACATACCCCAAGTTATTGAGAGGCAAGTGAAGGGATTGCTGTGACCTTGATCATTATCTTTGTGTCTCCCTAGCGGCAGGCAGGGTCCTGGAAGACTGGCAGGAAGCTGATATTGATCCATCTTTCAAGAAGGGAACCAGGGATAAACTTGGAAGCTATAGAAGGCGGAGCCTCACATCAGTGGTAGGGAATTCACTGGAGAGAACTCTTATGATTCTTACACGATATATGAATATTTGGAAACTCATAGTCTTATTAGGAAGAGCCAGCGTGGCTTTGTGCAGGACAAATCATGTGTTACTAACTTAAGTGCGTTTTCCGAAGAACTAGTGAGGGTGATTGGTGACGGTAGAATTGTGAATGTAATCTACATGGATTTTATTGAGGCAATTGACGGGGTTCCTTGTGGAAGGCTCTTTCAGAAGATTACGCCATTTAGCTTCAGAATAGACTCACCCATAGAAGAAGTGGGTGGTAATAGGAGAGACTTATACCAGCGGGAGGTCTGTGATTAGTGCTGTTCTACAGGGATATGAACTGGGACCTCTACAGTTTGTGATGCATATAAACGACCTAGATGAAATGTACATGGGTGGGTTAGTAAGTACGCCACCGATACAAAGTTTGGTGGCGTGGATAGCATTGAGAATGGCAAAGAACACATTGGGATGTCCTGCAGAACAGTTACAGATATGGGTGGAGAAGTGGCAGATGGAGTTCAATGCAGCGAATGTGAGATATTGCACCTTGGTGGTTCAAATGTAAAGAGATTGTACACTGTTAGTGACAAGACGGGCAAGAACATAGGGATCTTGGTGTGCAAGCTCACAGCTCGCTGAAAATAGCTACAGAGGTTGATAGGGCAGTTAAGAAGGCAAATGGCATGCTTTCCTTTATTAGCTGAAATATTGCGTTCAAAAGTCAGAAAGTTATCCTACCCCTTTATAAAACTCTAATTAGGTCACATCTGGAGTAATGCACATAGATCTGGTCACGCCATTATCGCAAGAATATCGAGGATTTGGAAAGGGTGCACGAGAGGTTTACCAGGATATTACCTGGATTAGAGGGCATGAGCTATAATTAGTGGTTGGACAGACTTGGGCTGTTTACTCTGAAGTGCTGAGGGGAAAACTGATCGAGGTTTATAAGATTATGATAAGCATAGAGTAGACAGACAAAATCATTTCCTCGGAGTGAAGTATCTAATACCGGAGGGCAGGCATTTCTTGTGAGAAGGAATAAGATCAAAGGAGATGTGAGAAGCAAGTTCCTTTACAGAGATTGGTGGGTGGCTGGTATGCTCACCTGGGGTAGTGCTGAAGGCAGATACACTAGGGACTTGTAAGAAAGGCTCAGATGCGCACATGACTGCGTAGAGAATGGAAGGGTATGGGCATTATGTAGGTATAAGGGGTTAGTTTTATTTGGTCAATTGGTTACTCATTTGTTCAGTTCAGCACAATATTTTGGGCCAAAGTGTCAGTTCATGTGTTGTTCTGTTCTCTTTTCTATGTCTCTGTTCTATAACATTGTAACTCTACAATATTTCAATGAGATTTTCAGTTCATTGTGCTGTTTTACCTATCGAGCTCCAGAACCTCTTCCAACATTTTTGGAATTTTGCCAGCCCATTCCTCATTTCCATAAAGGATTCTCACATCACTCCCTGGGACTGGGAGAGGTTCCCCATCACCAGGATGAAGAAGAGTGGGGAATCCTCTGTCGGGGTTCCCTTCTCTGTTAGCTCTGTGATTTCCTGTAAACAATGAACTTGTTGAATGACTGCCAGTGTGAAAGAGAATGCAGAGGACAATATCTTCTCAGCGATGAGACATCCCAGTGACTTTGAACACAGGACTAGCCTCTTTATCCATTCTGTAAGTTTCTGGGATCAGTCATTAGCAGCAAACGCTGTCTGTGAAATTACAAACCAAAATATTATTTTTAGTCACAGAACACAATGCATAGAAACAGTCCCTTTGGTCCTTCTAATACATGCCAAACTGATTTTTTCTGTCTATTTCACGGGCACCATGGCCCTCCATACACCTCCCATCTCATAGCTATCAAAATTTCTGTTAAATATCGAATCAAGCCCGCATCCTCCAGTTCCGATCGCAGCTCGCACCAAACGTACGCCGACCTCTCGGTGAAGAAATGTTCTCTCAGGTTACTCTGAAATATTTCACCTCTCGTCCTCAAAGCATGACCTATGGGGCGTGACAGAGAAGCTGGAGTGGTAAGCGGAGGCATGTTAGCAAGGGGAGACTGAGTACGGAGAAGGAAATAAAGATGTGTGTTTGTCTATCTTTAAAAAAAAAACTACTTGCTCCAAACTTACAAAAGATACCCCGTAGATTGTCAACCAAGTGGTCGATATAGATAACATGCTGCAATGTGTGTAACCCTGCTGCAAATCACTAGGCACGGGCCTCGTCCAAAAAAAAAGTCTCCCACCATTGCTCTGTACTTCTTGGCATCCCGCCAACAGTGCACTTATTTAGCCAGCTCTCCCTGGATCCCATGTGATCCAATTATCCACAGAAACTTGTCACGCTGAAACTTATAAATAAAAGGCCTCTCTGATGCCCGTTTAGGCTGAGAATCAATTTCGAGTGTGGTTGGAGATGATCGGATGCACGTCAACTCTAGCAGGGTTTGCAAGACATTACTTTGTACAAAGCGAATCCTAACAACATGAATAGCAGTGATGCTTCACTACCAGACGAGATCAACGCCTTCTATACTCTCTTCGACAGACAGAATATAACTACATCTGTGAAGATCCCTGCTGCACCAGGTGACCCTGTGATCTTTGTCTCAGAGGTCGAAGTTCGGCTCATTTCAGGAGGGTGACAGGCCCCGATGCAGTACCTGTACAAGGCTCTGAAAACTTGTGCCAACAAACTGTCCGAAGTATTCAAGGTCATTTTCAGTCATTCATTGCTGAAGTCGAAAGTTCCCAGGTGCTGCAAAATGGCAACAATTATACTAGTGCCCAGAAAGAGGAGGGTGAGCTTCCCTGACGACTATCGTCCCGTCGCACTCACAGCCACAGTGATGAACTGCTTTGAGAGGTTGGTCATGGCAAGAATCAACTCCTGCCTCAGCAAGGACGGGGACCTACTACAATTTCCCATCGCCACAATAGGTTTACGGAGATGCAATCGCAATGGCTCTTCACACGAGCTTAGATCACCTGGACAATACAAACACCTCTGTCAGGATGCTGTTCATTGGCTATAGCTCAGCGTTTCACACTATCGTTCCTGGAGACCTGATCAAAAAGCTACAGAACCTGGACCTCTGTATCCCCGTCAGCAATAGGATCATCGACTTCCCAACCAGAAGACCGCAATCTGTATGGATTGCAAATAATCCGCACTGAAGATCAACACTGGCAAAACTCAGGAACGTATGCTTAGACAACTGGTCTAATCTCTATACCGATGACTCCCTGGCAATTGCCATCGATAAATTTGCCAATCATACAACGATTACTAGAAAAATCTCAGATGGAGAGGAGAGGGCTTACTCAACTTACTCAGCTAGTTGAGTGGTGTCACAGCAACAAGGATGAAGAAGAACCAATCTTCATAGAGGGATCAGTGTGGAGAGAGTGAGCAATTTCAAGTTCCTGGGTGTCATTATCTCTGAGGTCCTAACCTGGTCCCAACATATAGATGCAGTGATAAAGAAGGAAAGACAACGGCTACAGAGTACTTCATTAGGAGTTGGAGCAGATTTGGTTTGTCCGCTAAAACACTCGAAAACTTCGACAGACGTACCGTGAAGAGCATTCTGACAGGCTGCGTCACTCACTGGTGTGGGGACGGTGGGGTGGGAGGGGTGCTATTGAACAGGACCGAGAGAAGCTTCAGACAGTAATAAAATTAGCCAGCTTCATCTTGAAAACTAGCCTCCGGAGTATTCAAGATATCTTCAAAGAGCAGTGCCTCAGAAAAGTGGTGTCGTTCATGAAGTACCCCAATCTCCGAAGGCAGGCCCTGTTCTGTTCGTTACCATCAGATAGGAGGTGCAGAGGCCTGAAGGCACACACTCAGCGATTCAGGAACAGCTTCTTCCTCTCTGCAATCCGATTTTTAAGTGGACATTGAACCCATGAATTCTACCTCAATACTTTTTTTTCCAGTTTTGCACCGCTTATCTCAATTGAAGTCATGAATATACAAATATATATATATATACTAAGTGCCATTCATTTTTCTATATTCATCATGCAGATTTCATTGTTAATGCTGCCGCAAGGGGATGTGATGGAATGGAAAGGACAGGAATCCAATAGGTACTCCAATTGAAATGGAAGTGTTGGATCTCTTTAGGGTTGGATGGGAAGAGTTCAAGCCCTTTGGGATGGGCTGGACAGTTTCGATGAACTGCAGTCGTAGACAAACGGATCCAGGCTACAATTGGAGCCCGGGGGAGGACAGTGACCTAATTGTCTGCGATGGTCAGCATCTGGCGGGGAAGGTTAGTGTGGGGGTTGGCATTCGGTATGTGCATTAGAATTGGTTGGGGTTTGCCCTTTCCCAGTGGACTCCGCCACATATCCAATAATCTCTACAACATTCCCATTGCCTCAGTCCCAATTCCATTAGCATCTGCCCCATTTCTGATAGATTCTTTCCTTTTCCTGTGAACTCTGCCCCATATCTCGGGAGGGAGGAGAAGATGGCGGTGCGACGCAGCGCGCGCAGATCTCCGGTGAAATGATATGGTATTTGTTAAGTAGGATGCCGTGCACAATTCTGATTTGATGGAGACAGACGTGAGAAGCAGAGGAACATCTGGAGAAAAACTTCTGAATGCCCTGTTCGCTGCCGCTGCTACTGTGCGATCGAGCATCTCCGGAGGGAAGGCCCCAAAATTCCCGGCTTTGCCTGCTGCTGGCGACCGAGGCTGAGGTCGAAGCGTTCAGCAGAGATGGTGCTCGGTACTCAGTGTCGGAGGGCTGATCGGAAGCTCAAAGTTTTCGGACGACTCAGAGTCGGACTGTGGTCGGGCATGGCAGGGATAGTTCTCTTCCTTCTCCCATCTGCGTGAGATGTGGGACTTTCGAGAGACTTTGAACTTTTTTACTGTGATTTTGTTCTTCATCAAGTTATGGTATTGTTGCATTGTTGTAACTATATGTTATAATTATGTAGCTTTTGTTAGTTTTTCAGTCTTGGTCTGTCCTGTGTTTCTGTGATATCACACTGGAGGAATATTCTATCATTTCTTAGTGCATGCATTACTAAATGACAATAAAAGAGGACTGCGTGTCCTCATGATTTAATATCTAGTTGCCTCCATTACCCTTCCCAATAACAGCCCCATTGCTGATGACCACTTCCCATTCCCAATGTTATCTGGCCCAATCATTTAGTGTCTGCCATATGCCAAAGGTCTCATCCAGCTTCCCAATATCCTCTGACCCCGTTACCAATTTTCCATGCTCATTCTCTAAGGAGTTTTGGCATTTCCATAGGTCACTTCCCATTCCCAATCAACTCCGTCAACATTTCCCGTGCCCTCAGTCCTAAACCAAAGATTGATTCCTGACGGCGCTGTCACATTTCCAATGATCCTCCAAGTCCCAATGAAGACACTCCTATTTTCAATGGGAATTTCTGATGAAAAAAGAGCATTTCCTATTCCCGAATGTTGGCATCATTCCCAGTGTTGGCTCTCTTATTCACAACGAATACCCTCACTCCCAATGGCCATTCCCGCCCCAGCTCCCTGTTCTACTGACCTCCGAGTCCTTCCATTCTGCAATGTGCCCACCCCTTCTCCCCACCCCTTCCTCGGTGTGTTTCCGGATTGGCACTGGTCACCTGGTGACAACTCTCATTCATCACAGGTCAGAGGTCAAGTTGGTGAAGACAAACACCTTCCTGTTGTCAACAAATACACTCAAAAACTTCAACAGATGTACCGTGAAGAACATTCTAACAGGCTGCATCACTGTCTGGTATCGGATTGGCTACCTACTGCACAGGACTGAAAAAAGCTGCAAAGGGTTGTACGTCTAGTCAGCTCCATCTTGGGTACTAGCCTACAATGTACCCAGGACATCTTCAGGGAGCGGTGTCTCAGAGAGGCAGCGTCCATTATTGAGGAACCCCAGCACCCAGGGCATGCCCTTTTCTCACTGCTACCTTCAGGTAGGAGATACAGAATCTTGAAGGCACACACTCAGCGATTCAGTAACAGCTTCTTCTCCTCTGCCATTCGATTCCCAAATGGACTTTAAACTCCACCTAACTTTTTTTTTAACATACAGTATTTTGGGTTTTTTGCACGCTTTTAATCTATTCAATATACATATACTGTAATTGATGTATTTATTTATTTGTTATTATTCATTTAGTTTCCTCTTCTATGTTACGCATTGCATTGAACTGCTGCTGCTAAATTAATGAATTTCATGTCACATGCCCGTGATAATGAATCTGATTGTGATTCTGATTCCGATGTCAGCAGGGTCACCTTGATCTCTGTGGTGCCCCTGATACCTGATTTACAGTGAATTTTGATCCCCTAAACTTGACCAATGATCCCCACAACGAGGAGATTGTCCTTGACCTGTGACACGAACTGCCACGACCTCCAGCTGTCAATTGAAACGTCTGCCCTGTGACTCCAATCTTCTATCCACACCCACTGACCCCAACCCCCTATCAAAGTCATGGGAATGCAGCTGAACATTGAACCTTTGACCCTGGTCACATCAGCAAGCTGATTGACAAGGGGTTGATGAGGCCGAACTCCAGGAGTATTTGATGGACAATGTAGAGGGAGCTTTACTCTGTCTGACCCCGGGAATGTGAGATGGGAGAGTGTGTAGGGAGCTTCAGTATATATCTAATTGTGGGAGTGTATGATGGTATTGTGTAGAGGAAGCTTCACTGTGTCTGACCCCAGGATTGTGTGATGGGATATTGTGCAGGGAGCTGTTCTCCCTGTCTAGTCCCTAGGAGTGTGTGATTGGACATTGCAGAGGGAGCTTCACTGCGTGTCTGTTTCCGGGCGTGTGTGATGGGACCGTGTAGAAGTAGGAGCTCCCAACCTAGGTCCAGGTATCCTCAGTTAATAGGAGAGGTCCATGGCAGAGAAAAGCTGGGACGCCTGATAAAGGGGGCTTCACTGTCTGAGTGCGGGAGTGTGAACAGAGGGGACTTTACTGTCACTGATGTGGAACCCAGCAGAGAGAGGGAAGACCCGGACACCCATTCACCCACAGAGGGACGGGGACAGGGGATCAACATCAATTGCCCTGTCTCCCAGTCACCTCTCCCCTCTGCTGAGCTCCGAGATCACTCCGTCATTGATCGGGGAGCCCCGCCCACCGCGCGACCATCGCGCTCCGCCCTCACCGTTAGTTCCTGACCGCGCGAGCTCCAATCGCTCTCTAGCACTGGCCCATGGCTCCGCCCACGGCGCGAATTTTAAACACGCTCCACCATTGAACAATAGCCCCGCCCACAGCGCGAGCTCCAATAGCTCTCCCCCATTGGTCAGGAATTCTTGTCGGTTGCGCGAGCGCTGCTCTGCGCTTTTCATCCGTCTGGAAAACTCCGCTCAGTCTGACCGAGTCCGAGCAGCTTCTGAGGGGAGGGAGTGTCCGGTGTTTAGTGAGGGTCTCGGGGGAGGGAGAGAGTCTGAGGGGAGAGAGTGTCCGGTGTTTAGTGAGGGTCTCGGGGGAGGGAGAGAGTCTGAGGTGAGGGAGTGTCTGGTGTTTACTGAGGGTCTCGGGGGAGGGAGAGAGTCTGAGGGGAGGGAGTGTCCGGTGTTCAGTGAGGGTCTCGGGGGAGAGAGAGAGTCTGAGGTGAGAGAGTGTCTGGTGTTTAGTGAGGGTCTCGGGGGAGGGAGAGAGTCTGAGGTGAGGGAGTGTCCGGTGTTTAGTGAGGGTCTCGGGGGAGGGAGAGAGTCTGAGGTGATGGAGAGTCCGGTGTTTAGTGAGGGTCTCGGGGGAGGGAGAGAGTCTGAGGTGAGGGAGTGTCCGGTGTTTTGTGAGGGTCTCGGGGGAGGGAGAGAGTCTGAGGGGAGGGAGTGTCCGGTGTTTAGTGAGGGTCTCGGGGGAGGGAGAGAGTCTGAGGTGAGAGAGTGTCTGGTGTTTAGTGAGGGTCTCGGGGGAGGGAGAGAGTCTGAGGTGATGGAGAGTCCGGTGTTTAGTGAGGGTCTCGGGGGAGGGAGAGAGTCTGAGGTGAGGGAGTGTCCGGTGTGTAGTGAGGGTCTCGGTGGAGGGAGAGAGTCTGAGGTGAGGGAGTGTCCGGTGTTTAGTGAGGGTCTCGGGGGAGGGAGAGAGTCTGAGGTGAGGGAGTGTCCGGTGTTTAGTGAGGGTCTCGGGGGAGGGAGAGAGTCTGAGGTGAGGGAGTGTCAGGTGTTTAGTGAGGGTCTCGGTGGAGGGAGAGAGTCTGAGGTGAGGGAGTGTCCGGTGTTTAGTGAGGGTCTCGGGGGAGGGAGAGAGTCTGAGGTGAGGGAGTGTCCGGTGTTTAGTGAGGGTCTCGGGGAGGGAGAGAGTCTGAGGTGAGGGAGTGTCCGGTGTTTAGTGAGGGTCTTGGGGAATGGAGAGAGTCTGAGGTGAGGGAGTGTCCGGTGTGTAGTGAGGGTCTCGGTGGAGGGAGAGAGTCTGAGGTGAGGGAGTGTCCGGTGTATAGTGAGGGTCTCGGGGGAGGGAGAGAGTCTGAGGTGAGGGAGTGTCCGGTGTTTAGTGAGGGTCTTGGGGAATGGAGAGAGTCTGAGGTGAGGGAGTGTCCGGTGTTTAGTGAGGGTCTCGGGGGATGGAGAGAGACTGAGGTGAGGGAGTGTTTGGTGTTTAGTGAGGGTCTCGGGGGAGGGAGAGAGTCTGAGGTGAGGGAGTGTCCGGTGTGTAGTGAGGGTCTCGGGGGAGGGAGAGAGTCTGAGGTGAGGGAGTGTCCGGTGTTTAGTGAGGGTCTCGGGGAGGGAGAGAGTCTGAGGTGAGGGAGTGTCCGGTGTTTAGTGAGTGTCTCAGGATGAGGGAGTGTCCTGTGTTTAGTGAGGGTCTCGGGGAATGGAGAGAGTCTGAGGTGAGGGAGTGTTTGGTGTTTAGTGAGGGTCTCGGGGGAGGGAGAGAGTCTGAGGTGAGGGAGTGTCCGGTGTTTAGTGAGGGTCTCGGGGGAGGGAGAGAGTCTGAGGTGAGGGAGTGTCCGGTGTTTAGTGAGGGTCTTGGGGAATGGAGAGAGTCTGAGGTGAGGGAGTGTCCGGTGTTTAGTGAAGGTCTCGGGGGATGGAGAGAGTCTGAGGTGAGGGAGTGTTTGGTGTTTAGTGAGGGTCTCGGGGGAGGGAGAGAGTCTGAGGTGAGGGAGTGTCCGGTGTTTAGTGACGGTCTCGGGGGAGGGAGAGAGTCTGAGGTGAGGGAGTGTCCGGTGTTTAGTGAGGGTCTCGGGGAGGGAGAGAGTCTGAGGTGAGGGAGTGTCCGGTGTTTAGTGAGTGTCTCAGGATGAGGGAGTGTCCTGTGTTTAGTGAGGGTCTCGGGGAATGGAGAGAGTCTGAGGTGAGGGAGTGTTTGGTGTTTAGTGAGGGTCTCGGGGGAGGGAGAGAGTCTGAGGTGAGGGAGTGTCCGGTGTTTAGTGAGGGTCTTGGGGAATGGAGAGAGTCTGAGGTGAGGGAGTGTCCGGTGTTTAGTGAGGGTCTCGGGGGATGGAGAGAGTCTGAGGTGAGGGAGTGTTTGGTGTTTAGTGAGGGTCTCGGGGGTGGGAGAGAGTCTGAGGTGAGGGAGTGTCCGGTGTGTAGTGAGGGTCTCGGGGGAGAGAGAGAGTCTGAGGTGAGGGAGTGTCCGGTGTTTAGTGAGGGTCTCGGGGGAGGGAGAGAGTCTGAGGTGAGGGAGTGTCCGGTGTTTAGTGAGGGTCTCGGGGGAGGGAGAGAGTCTGAGGTGAGGGAGTGTCTGGTGTGTAGTGAGGGTCTCGGGGGAGGGAGAGAATCTGAGGTGAGGGCGTGTCCGGTGTTTAGTGAGGGTCTCGGGGAGGGAGAGAGTCTGAGGTGAGGGAGTGTCCGGTGTTTAGTGAGTGTCTCAGGATGAGGGAGTGTCCTGTGTTTAGTGAGGGTCTCGGGGAATGGAGAGAGTCTGAGGGGAGGGGGTGTCCGGTGTTTAGTGAGGGTCTCGGGGGGAGGGAGAGAGTCTGAGGTGAGGGAGTGTCTGGTGTGTAGTGAGGGTCTCGGGGGAGGGAGAGAGTCTGAGGTGAGGGAGTGCCCGGTGTGTAGTGTGGGTCTCGGGGGGGGGCAGTGAGTCTGAGGTGAGGGAGTGTCTGGTGTTTACTGAGGGTTTCGGGGTAGGGAGAGAGTCTGAGGTGAGGGAGTGTCCGGTGTTTAGTGAAGGTCTCGGGTGAGGGAGACATTCTGAGGGGAGGGAGTGTCTGGTGTTTAGTGAGGGTCTCGGGGGAGGGAGAGAGTCTGAGGTGAGGGAGTGTCCGGTGTGTAGTGAGGGTCTCGGGGGAGGGAGAGAGTCTGAGGTGAGGGAGTGTCCGGTGTTTAGTGAGCGTCTCGGCGGAGGGAGAGAGTCTGAGGTGAGGGAGAGTCCGGTGTTTAGTGAGGGTCTCAGGGGAGGGCGAGAGTCTGAGGTGAGGGAGTGTCCGGTGTGTAGTGAGGGTCACGGGGGAGGGAGAGAGTCTGAGGTCAGGGAGTGTCCGGTGTGTAGTGAGGGTCTCGGGGGAGGGAGAGAGTCTGAGGGGAGAGAGTGTCCGGTGTTTAGTGAGGGTCTCGGGGGGAGGGAGAGAGTCTGAGGTGAGGGAGTGTCCGGTGTGTAGTGAGGGTCTCGGGGGAGGGAGAGAGTCTGAGGGGAGAGAGTGTCCGGTGTTTAGTGAGGGTCTCGGAGGGAGGGAGAGAGTCTGAGGTGAGGTAGTGTCTGGTGTGTAGTGAGGGTCTCGGGGGAGGGAGAGAGTCTGAGGTGAGGGAGTGTCCGGTGTGTAGTGAGGGTCTCGGGGTAGGGAGGGAGTCTGAGGTGAGGGAGTGTCCAGTGTTTAGTGAGGGTCTCGGGGGAGGGAGAGAGTCTGAGGTGAGGGAGTGTCCGGTGTTTTGTGAGGGTCTCGGGGGAGGGAGAGAGTCTGAGGGGAGAGAGTGTCCGGTGTTTAGTGAGGGTCTCGCGGGGGAGGGAGAGAGTCTGAGGTGAGGGAGTGTCCGGTGTTTAGTGAGGGTCTCGGGGGGAGGGAGAGAGTCTGAGGTGAGGGAGTGTCCGGTGTGTAGTGAGGGTCTCGGGGGAGGGAGAGAGTCTGAGGTGAGGGAGTGTCCGGTGTGTAGTGAGGGTCTCGGGGTAGGGAGGGAGTCTGAGGTGAGGGAGTGTCCGGTGTTTAGTGAGGGTCTCGGGGGAGGGAGAGAGTCTGAGGTGAGGGAGTGTCCGGTGTTTTGTGAGGGTCTCGGGGGAGGGAGAGAGTCTGAGGTGAGGGAGTGTCCGGTGTTTAGTGAGGGTCTCGGGGGAGGGAGAGAGTCTGAGGGGGGGGGAGTGTCCAGTGTGTAGTGAGGGTCTCGGGGGAGGGAGAGAGTCTGATGTGAGGGAGTGTCCGGTGTTTAGTGAGGGTCTCGGGGGGATGGTGAGACTCTGAGGTGAGGGAGTGTCCGGTGATTAGTGAGGGTCTCGGGGGGGGGGGGGTGGCAGTGAGACTGAGGTAAGGGAGTGTCCGGAGTTTAGTGAGGGTCTCGGGGGAGGGAGAGAGTCTGAGGTGAGGGTGTGTCCGGTGTGTAGTGAGGGTCTCGGGGGAGGGAGAGAGTCTGAGGTGAGGGAGTGTCCGGTGTTTAGTGTGGGTCTCGGGGAGGGACAGAGTCTGAGGTGAGGGAGTGTCCGGTGTTTAGTGAGGGTCTCAGGATGAGGGAGTGTCCCGTGTTTAGTGAGGGTCTCGGGGAATGGAGAAAGTCTGAGGGGAGGGGGTGTCCGGTGTTTAGTGAGGGTCTCGGGGGGAGGGAGAGAGTCTGAGGTGAGGGAGTGTCTGGTGTGTAGTGAGGGTCTCGGGGGAGGGAGAGAGTCTGAGGTGAGGGAGTGTCCGGTGTGTAGTGAGGGTCTCGGGGGAGGGAGAGAGTCTGAGGTGAGGGAGAGTCCGGTGTTTACTGAGGGTCTCTGGGGAGGGAGAGAGTCTGAGGTGGGGGAGGGAGAGAGTCTGAGGTGAGGGAGTGTCTGGTGTTTGGTGAGGGTCTCGGGGGAGGGAGAGAGTCTGAGGTGAGGGAGTGTCTGGTGTTTAGTGAGGGTCTCGGGGGAGGGAGAGAGTCTGAGGTGAGGGAGTGTCTGGTGTTTAGTGAGGGTCTCGGGGGAGGGAGAGAGTCTGAGGTGAGGGACTGTGCGGTGTTTAGTGAGGGTCTCGGTGCGGAGGGCGAGAGTCTGAGGTGAGGGAGTGTCTGGTGTTTATTGAGGGTCTCGGGGGAGGGAGAGAGTCTGAGGTGAGGGAGTGTCCAGTGTCTAGTGCGGGTCTCGGGGGAAGGGAGAGAGTCGGAGGTGAGGGAGTGTCCGGTGTTTAGTGAGGGTCTCGGGGGGGAGGGAGAGAGTCTGAGGGGAGGGTGTGTCCGGTGTGTAGTGAGGGTCTCGGGGGAGGGAGAGAGTCTGAGGTGAGGGAGTGCCCGGTGTGTAGTGAGGGTCTCGGGAGGTGGAGGGAGAGAGTCTGAGGTGAGGGAGTGTCCGGTGTGTAGTGAGGGTCTCGGGGGAGGGAGAGAGTCTGAGGTGAGGGAGTGCCCGGTGTGTAGTGAGGGTCTCGGGAGGTGGAGGGAGAGAGTCTGAGGTGAGGGAGTGTTCGGAGTGTAGTGAGTGTCTCGGGGAGGGAGAGAGTCTGAGGTGAGCGAGTGTCCGGTGTTTAGTGAGGGTCTCGGGGGAGGGAGACTGAGGTGAGGGAGTGTCTGGTGTTTAGTGTGTGTCTCGGGGGAGGCAGAGAGTCTCAGGTGAGGGAGTGTCCGGTGTTTAGTGAGGGTCTCGGGGGAGGGAGAGAGTCTGAGGTGAGGGAGAGTCCGGTGTTTTCTGAGGGTCTCTGGGGAGGGAGAGAGTCTGAGGTGGGGGAGGGAGAGAGTCTGAGGTGAGGGAGTGTCAGGTGTTTAGTGAGGGTCTCGGGGGAGGGAGAGAGTCTGAGGTGAGGGAGTGTCCGGTGTTTAGTGAGGGTCTCGGGGGAGGGAGTGTCCGGTGTTTAGTGAGGGTCTCGGGGGAGGGAGTGTCCGGTGTTTAGTGAGCGTCTCGGGGGAGGGAGAGAGTCTGAGGTGAGGGAGTGTCCGGTGTTTAGTGAGGGTCTCGGGGGAGGGGGAGCTTTTATAAGACACTCGTCAGGCAGAGCTTGGACTTTTGTTGACAGTTTTGGGCCCCACATCTCAGTAGGGATGTGTTGTTGTGGGTGAGAGTCCAGAAGAAGTTCACATGGATGATTCCTGGAATGAAGGGGTTAACATTTGAGGAGTGTTTGGCAGCTTTTGGCCTGTACTCACTGGAAATTAGAATGCCTGGGGAGCTCATTGAAATCTATCAAATGTTGAATGGATTAGATAGGGTGGATGTGGAGAGTATGTTTCTTATGGTGGGGGCATCTAGAACTAGAGAGCACAGCCTCATAATTGTGTGGCGGCCTTTTAGAACAGAGGTAAGGAGGATTTTTTTTTAGCCAGAGTGTGGTGAATGCTCTGCCACAGACTGCAGTGGGGGCCAAGTCTGTGCGTATATTTAAAACAGAAGTTTGTTGTTTCCTGATAGCTCAGGGCATCAAGGAATATCATGAGAATGAAGGTGTATGGGGTTGAGAGGGATCTGTCATGCTGGAATGGTGGAGTAGACTCGATGGGCTGAATGGCCTAATGCTGCTCCTATGTCTACTGGTCTTATGGTCTTATAGGATTGAGAAGATTTAGAATCCTTGTGGGTGAAGTTCAGAAACTGCAAAGGTAAAAAACTCTTGATGGGAGTTATATGCAGACCTTTGAGCAGTAGCTAGGATGTGGGCTGCAATTTACAACAAGGGATGGAAATGTCACGTAAAAAGAGTAATGTAATAATAGCCATGGGGTTTTCAATTTGCAGGAAGACTGGGGAAATCAGGTTAGTGCTGGATCCCAAAAGAAGGAATTTGTAAGATGCCTGTGAAGTAGCTTGTGGTTGAGCACACTAGAGTAAAGTCTGGATTTGGTCTCGTGTAATCGGACTATGATCATAATATGATAGAATTCACCTTGCAGTTTGAATGGGAGGGGAGAAGCTAAAATCAGATGTATCAATACTGCAGTGGAGTAAAGGGAACTACAGAGGCATGAGAGTGGGCCTGGACAATGTGATTGGAAAGGGACATTAGCAGGGATAATGTCAGAGCAGCAATGGCTGGAATTTATGGGAGTAATTCAGAAGGAACAGGATAGGTAAGTATCAAAGTTTCAGAAATATTGTGAAGGGAGGATGAGGCAACTATGGCTGAAAAGAGGACGTCAAAGACAGTATAAAATCAAAAGAGGACAAGCAGTAAAACAGTAATTAGGAAACTAGAGGATTTTAAAAACAAAGTGAAAACAATTAAAAAATGATAAGATAAGATGAAATCAGAAGGTTAGTTAGCCAATAACATAGAGGAAGATACCAAAAGCTTTTTTTCAGATATACGAAGAGTAAAATAGAGGCAAGTGGAAAATGATGCTGGAGAGGTCGTAATGGGGAATAAGGAAAGGTGGACAAACTTAATAATTATTTTGCGTTGGCTTTCACTGTGAAAGACACCGTCACTATGCCAGAATATCGAGTGTTGGGGGCAAAGAGAGTGTAGTTGATGTTACTAGGAAGGAGGTACTTGTGTAGCCGACAGGTCTGAAAGTAGCAGAAATGTTTGTGGAGGCATTAGTGGTGATCTTTCCACAGAAACCATAGAAAAACTACAGCACAGAAACAGGCCTTTTGGTCCTTCTTGGCTGTGCCAAACCATTTTCTGCTTGGGCCCACTGACCTGCACACGGACCATATCCCTCCATACACCTCCCATCCATGTATCTGTCCAATTTATTCTTAAATGTTAAAAAATAACCCGCATTTACCACCTCCTCTGGCAGCTCATTCTGCAATCCCACCACTCTCTGTGTGAAGAAGCCCCCCCTAATGTTCCCTTTAAACTTTTCCCCCATCACCCTTAACCCATGTCCTCTGGTTTTTTTCTCCTCTTGCCTCAGTGGAAAAAGCCTGCTTGCATTTACTCTATCTATACCCATCATAATTTTATATACTGTACCTCTATCAAATCTCCCCTCATTCCTCTATGCTCCAGGGAACAATCTCTAGATTCTGGACTGGCTTCAGGGGAATGAAAAATTGTAAATGTCAATCCACTCTTTAATGAGGAAAATTTAAAAAACAGGAAATTATAGGCAACAGGAAACACACAGATTGACAACAAAGGTCTGTTCATTTCACTCACGCAGGTATAACATGTTGAAAACCACAGATGCAAATTCACACAGAGGCAGAAGTGACAGGAGTTCCTGGAACAGGGCGGTGAGGTAAATAGGAGGACAGTAAGCCAGAAATTCAAGAGTGTTGGGGGCAGAGTGAGTGTGAGTGCTTCAAACACCATCTATAAATGTGCGGTTTGCAGAAATGTTGGCAGAACTTTAATGATGACCAAGTAGTGTAGCGCAGGCAGATAGACCAGCTAGTCAGCTAAGAGAGACAGAAAGATAAATAGAAAAGTGGAGGGGGGATTTCAAGAGAGATGCCACACAGTTTGTTGGACTGAATATTCTGTTTCCCTGCAAAACATTCCAATTATTTGCTCTTGCTTCCGTGGGCATTACAGTTGTAATAGGAACATCCCTCTGGTAATTCTGCCCTGTTCTGTTCTCTTATTTGTTAAAGGATGCAGACAGAGGGAGAACAGAGGGGTTTCGCATCCTAGAACAGGTAACATTTGGTAAAACATCGCACATTGAAACACGATGTATTGGTACAAAGTGAGATGTTAGGGGGAGTGAGAAAGTGTAAGACAGTAGAATTGAGAGAGCAAGGGAAGGAGTCACAGACTCATGCAACACAGAAGCAGGCCATGATGGATTTCACTTTGCAGTTAGATGGGGAAAATCATGTTGGTACTGGATCTAAAAGAAGGCAATGGCAGAATGCCTACAAGATTGCTTTTTATAACAACATGTGGTTGTGCCCAGCAAGGAAAAGGCAGCTCTGGATTGGGTATTGTATAATGAGCCAGTGATGATAACATAACAGAATTCACCCTGCAGTTTGAGAGGGAGAAGCGAAAATCAGATTATCATCATTACTGTGGAGGAAAGGAAACTGCTGAGGCTTGATAAAGGAGGTGGCTGAAGTTTATTGGAGGGCAACACTGGCAGGGATGATGGCAGAAAAGCAACAGTTGGAGTTTCTGGGTGCAATCTGGACGGCCCAGGATAAAGCAATCCCAAACGCAATGTGGTCTAACGGAAGGTTGAGCTGACAAGGGAAGTCAAAGAATGCATGAAAACAAAACACAAGGCATGCATAGCAAAATTGCTGTTAAGGTATAGGATTGGAAAGTTTTTACAAAGCAACGGAAGGCAAAATTAAAATGCAATAAGGGGAGAAAAGTGAAATATGAGGGTAAGCTATCCAATCATATAAAATTGGATGCAAGGAGATTTTTTCAGATATATAAAGAGTAAAAGAGAAGTGAGAGTGGAGATTGGACCACTGAAAAATGATACTGAGAGGTCGTAAAGGATAACAAAGAAATGATGGATGAACTGAAAATGTATTTGGTGTCTCTCTTCACTGCAGAAGACAGTGTGGCAGAATTTGGGAGTGTCAGGGGGCTATCACTATCTGGAATGGAATGAGGAGGTGGTACTCTACTGGATCAGAAAAAGCTGCAGAAAATTGCTAATAGCCTACTCCTTCCAACGTGTTCTCTCCCCAACTGTGAGGACATCTTGAACAGGCAATGCCTCAGAAAGGCAACATCCAGCATTAGGGAATCCATCATCCAGGGCATGCCCTCTTCTCATTGTTACCGTCATGGAGGAGGTACTGGAGCTTGAAGACACACACCCATTGTTTTAGCAACAGCCTCTTCCACACCGCCCACCAACGTCAGCTTTATGAATGGACCATGAACTCATGTACTCCATCTGTTTTCTTTTTCATATTTTGGCTCTTTTTTTGCACTACTAACTTAAATACTATGTATAAATGCATTGTATTTTACAGTGTTTAATGATTATTGTGTTGTATTGGACTGCTGCCACAATACAACAAATTTCACAATGTATGACAGTGATATTAAATCTGATTCTGATTCTGCTGTTACCAAAGAGAAGGTGATTACATTTCTAAAAGAGGTAGCTGAAGGGTTTAAGGAGGCATTAGTAATGGTCTTTCAGAAATCACTCGATTCTGGGATAATTCAGGAGGACTGGAAATTTGCAAATATCAGAAGACAGAAAATTATAGGGCAGTTAGCATGACTTCAGTGATTGGTAAGATGTTGGTTTCATTATTAAGTATGAGATTTTGAGGAGCCTGAAGGCACATGATAAAATAGGATGTCATCTGGATAGCTTCCGTAAGGGGAATTCTTGCCTGACAGAGCTGTTGGAGTTCTTTGAGGAAATAACAGGCAGGATAGACAAAGGATGGTCAGAAGATGCTATTTACTTGGATTTTCAGTTGGTTTTTAACAAGGTGCTGCAAATGAGTCTGCTAAACAAAATAAGAGCACAGGAACTATATCAGCGCGATGGACGATTGGCTGATTGGCAGAAGACATTGAGTGGAAATAAAGAGGATCTTTCTGGTTGGCTGCTGGTGACTAGTGGTGTTCCACAGCGGTTGGTATTGGGACTATTTATTTTCACATTATATTAGGGTCAGGTCACTCGTCTGAGTGCTACTGGTACTGTGTAACTCAGTACTACCTTTCGCATGGTCAGGTGGTCGGCGACTAAGCCGGCTCCCCTACCAGTTGCCTGGTGAGGAGGGTGGCTAGACACCCTGCAGGATGAATAACAAGACCTGCCAAAGGGCGGACAAACCCTATTATAGGGTCAACGGCCATCTTGCAAACATGTGCCGTGAAGTGCGGAAAGGGCATCCCTTGCATCAAATATTGGTCCAGCCATTCATCTTCAGAAGTTTTCTGATGACTCTGCCATAGTTGGATGCATCAGCAAGGGAGATGAGGCTGAGTACAGGGCTATGGTGGGAAACTTTGTCACATGGTGTGATCAGAATTATCTGCAGCTTAATGTGAAAAAGACTAAGGAGCTGGTGGTAGCCCTGAGGAGAGCTAAGGTACCGGTGACCCCTGTTTCCATCCAGGGGGTCAGTGTGGACATGGTGGAGGATTACAAATACCTGGGGATATGAATTGATAATAAACTGGACTGGTCAAAGAACACTGAGGCTGTCTACAAGAAGGGTCAGAGCCGTCTCTATTTCCTGAGGAGACTGAGGTCCTTTAACATCTGCCAGACGATGCTGAGGATGTTCTACGAGTCTGTGGTGGCCAGTGCTAACATGTTTGCTGTTGTGTGCTGGGGCAGCAGGCTGAGGGTAGCAGACACCAACAGAATCAACAAACTCATCCGTAAGGCCAATGATGTTGGGGATGGAACTGGACTCTCTGATGGTGGTGTCTGAAAAGAAGATGCTGTCCAAGTTGCATGCCATCTTGGACAATGTCTCCCATCCACTATATAATGTACTGGGTGGGCACAGGAGTGCATTCAGCTAGAGACTCATTCTACCGAGATGCAACACGGAGCGTCATAGGAAGTCATTCCTGCCCGTGGCCATCAAAGTTTACAACACCTCCCTTGGAGGGTTAGACACCCTGAGCCGATAGGCTGGTCCTGGACTTATTTCCATCTGGCGTAATTTACATATTATTTAATTATTTATGGTTTTATATTGCTATATTTATACTCTATTCTTGGTGCAACTGTAACGAAACCCAATTTCCCTCGGGATCAGTAAAGTATGTCTATCTATCTATCAATCACTGCTACAGAACTTCCCCCAGCCGTCTTGGACCCCACCATGCCTCTGGATCTGGGAGGGGATGTCGAGAGGGTGGGTCTGGACCTGTGCAACCCCCTACCCATTCACACACACGCTGTTCCTTTCTGAGACGTGGGGTCGCACCCCACTAGCTGACTGAAAGAAACCATCATCATCCTATGGGATGGATAGCCAGAGAGAGAGATGTCACTGTTATGGGTGATAGCTTTGTGCAACGTTTGTGGATGATAAGTGGAGGGACAGGTAGCTTTGAGGAAGCAGGATGTCTGCAGAAAGACTTGGATTAGGAGGATTGAGAAGGTGTCAGATGGAACACAATGTAATGAATTATGTGGTCATACACTCCAGTAGAAGGAATAAAGGCATAGACTATTTTCTAAATGGAGAGAGAATTCAGAAATCAGAGAAGAAGCTTAGAACACTGGAGCTCAAAGTGAGACCTTCTTCCCATGTAGTCTACGCCAAACTATTAATCTGCCTTGTCCAATCAAACTGCAACAGGCCTAGAGCCCTTCAAACCCCTCCCTCTCATGCACTGTACTTTACCAAATTTCTCTTGAATGTTGACATGGAACCCACATCCAGCACTTCCATTGGCAACTCGTTCTATACTCTCGCCACACTCTCAGTGAAGAAGATTCCACTCATGTTCCCCTTAAATATTTCAATCGCTGTTTACCTTTACCCTATCTATAACCCTCATAATTGTGTATACATTTATCAAATCTCCCTTCATTCTCCTACACACTTGGGAATAAATTCCCAACCTTTCCAACCATATCCTATAATTCAGGCCCTCAAGTCCTGTCAACATTGTTGTAAATTTTCTCCAGTTCTAGTCTCACCCAGCTTGCATTTACCCTATCTATACCTGTCACAATTGTGTGTACCTTTATTTCCTGTTGTAAATCAGGTCTTCAACTCCTGGTAACAGTCTTGTAAATTTTCTCTGCATTCTTCAAATCTTATTGGTATCTTTTCTGTGAGTAGCTGAACAGAACTACTATCTACCTATATGTGACCCTATCTACCTATGATGTTACTTTCAAGGAATTATGGATGTGTATTCCCGGTTCCCCCTGTTCTGGGACATTCCTGAATGCCACTATGTAAGTCCTACCCTGGCCTATCCTACCAAAGTGCAACACCTCACACTTGTCTGGATTAAATTGTTTCTGACAGTTTTCAAACTATCCTTCTCTAATCAAATATTTATGTATCTGGTCCCTTAGAATATTTTCCAATAACTTACCCACTGCTGATAGCAGGGTGACTGGCCTGTAATTTCCTGGTTTATTATTTGAATCTTTTTTAATGACGGGACAACATCTGCAATCGTCCAGTCCTCTGACACTCACCTGATGCTGAGCATATTTTCAATGTCTCTGCTACGGCCCCTGCAAATTACTGCTGTAGCATTCCACAAGGTCCGAGGGAACACATTGTCAGATTCTTGGGGGTTTATACACCCTAGTTTGCTTCAAGACAGCAAATGTCCCCTCCTCTCTAATCTGTATACAGTCCTTGCTTTGCTTCATTGTCTGTCTCCAGAGTAAATACAGATACAATATATCCATTTAAAATTTCCCCCTACGCTTTTGGCTCCATGCATAGAAGAACTTCATGAGGACTATTTTTTTTTCCTGCTGTCATTTTGCTCTTAATATATCTTTAGATCCCTTTGGGATTCTCCTTCACCTTTCTGCTACAGCAACCTCATGCTTTCTTTTAGTCCTCATGATTTCCTTGTTAAGCGATCTCCAGCATTTCTTCTTCTCCTCAAGTACCTAATTTTTTCCTTCCCCTACTTGCTAAGCTCCCCTTTCATCTTCTTATCCCAGAACCTGAATATCTCTTGAAAGCCAAGGTTCCCAAAACCTGTTATATTTACCTTTTATTTTGACAAGAACATATAAACTCTATTGTCTCAAAATTTCACTTTTGAGGTCTTCCCACTTAACAAACATGCCTTTGGCAGAAAGCAACCTATCCCAATCTACACTTGCCAGATCCTTTCTGATAACATCAACATTAGCCTTTCTCTGATTTAGAATCGCAACCTGAGGACCAGACCAAATCTGCTCCTCAATTGTCTTGAAACTAATGGCATTATTAAGCGGTTGGTGGTAACTGGCTGGCATCAGCACCGGACTTTGAGGTGACTTGTCCCAGGTTCAAATCCAGTTTGCTTCTGTGCTATCACAACCTTGTGGTTCTTCTAACAGTCTGCGATCTCTACAAATTTACTCTAAATCCAGCTGACTATTGAGTGGTCTGTAATCCAATCCCTTTAATGTGGTCACGCATTTCTTATCCCTTTGTTCCATCCATATAGCCTCAGTAGTCAAGCTCTCCATCCTGTCCTGTTGGAACACAGCCGTGACAGTTTCCCTGACTAGTAATGTCACGACTCTCCCTTTAATCCCCCCTACTCTGTCCTGGCTAAAACAACAGAACTCTGTAATATTGAGCAGCCAGTCCTGTTCCTCCTGCAACCTATTCTCACTACAGGTTCATGATTCCACATGCTGGTCCAAACCCTGGGCTCACTTGCTGCTTCTATCATACTCCTTGCAGTGAACCTTAAATTGAAATATACAGAACCCAGGACATTAACCTCTCATGCTCAACCTTTTGATACCTGACTTTGTATCTCCAACTCGATGACCAACACCACCCCCCATACAATAAATATCAATGTGCCGTTTGCTTTCCTAACTAATGCTGCCCCTTCCTGCAGTCTGAGATAAGCACCCTGTGGTGGTTCAGTGTGACTGCGCACTTACTTCTGTGTGTAAAAGTCTCTGAATCTTTCATAACGTTCTCTCCCAATTCCTTCTCAGTTCAGGCCCTGAATACAGTCCATTGCCAACCTGACTGGGGGTTTACCCTGTATCTACTCTGATGAATGTGTGCTGTCCATTACAGAAGATATACAGCTTCCACTCCACAATTCTGACCTATTTTAAACCTGACAACAGTAATCCTGTGACTATTTTGTCTCCAGCACCTCTGTCCATTCCTGTTTTACTGCTCAAAACTGACCAATCACTGAACCCATGGTTGTTAGCGGAAGTCATTGACTGGGAACAATAGACTGTTCATTGCAGAGGCTCAGGTTGTTTGTTTGTTTGCTTTGCATTTTGTTTGTTTGCTTTGCATACCTTTCCCAAACATTCATCAGCTGTTGCACTGATCAGCTCAGACTTCATTGCTTCGAGAAGCCAGTGCGGAAAGTAGTCGACCTGTCGCTGAGCCTGACACTGCTCATAGCAGAGAGTGAGGAGGTTGTAGGTGGTCCCATCTCCCTCCAGTCACACATCTACACCTCATCGGGAGTCACACGTGAGTAGACATCCTCACACATGCTATAGAACTTGAATTTTGTCTTGTGCTCCGTTTGCATATGTGTGTGTTGAACAGGGACAGTGTGTGGGGGTGGGGGAAGAGAGAGTGTAAATAAATTAAAACTGATGGATCTCCTCTGTCTCATCCACCTGTGGGGCTTCAGGAAGCAATTCCTCACCTCTATCTAAGGTCTCAATGAGGGAGCTCTCGTCTCTGTCTGTGGGGTCCGAGTGAGGGAGATCTCACCTCCATCTGTGGCATCTCAGTGATGGAGAAAAGGAGATGAAACCTCTTACTGTGGGGTTTCAGTGAACGAGATCTCACCTTTGTCATGAAGGAGAAAAGGAGATCCACCTCTGCCTGTGGGGTTTCAGTGAGGGAGAGAGGTATTTATCCTACTATAGATCGATATCCCGTTTCGTCCTCAGTTCCCATTAGTACTTACACTTTGTCCTCAGCCTCACTGTGTTGTTTCTCACTGAGTTAATTCCAGTCTTTCATTTCCAGAATGTTACCGGCTGAACTGACCATTTTGCTGCTGATCCTGGGTTCTCTGGGTGAGTAATGTGTTGTAGGGACAAACTGCGTGCTGTGTACAGTAAGAGGAAGTAGATGTTATTTATTGTTTCTGTAGCTGAGCAGAGACAGCCTGTGTTTGATGGGGAAAAGTACTGCAGGACATGGGGAACATTATGAAGCCAGTTTGACCCTGAAACATACAGCATTAAAGTTGGTGATCAGAAACATCCAGATACCCGGTTCGATAAACCAATATTAGGGAATGCAGGGAGATGGGGAGGCAGAGATCTTTCAGCAGAGAATTTCAGGCTTGAAGACAGGAGAAAGCATGGCTGGCAATGCAGTGTTGTTCCCTTAGTAGACTCTATGAAGTATTTATCTAGTTGATGGAGTCCACTTACATTTTCACTTGTTGGTCGTATTCATATAGTTAAAATGATGATTTTACCGAAATTCTTATATTTATTTCAGAATATTCCCCTTTTTTTGACCAGGAAGTTTTTTGATCGGATTGATTCTATTATTTTATCTTTTATTTGGAATAATAACAGACAAAGAATTAGTAAGTGTCACTTACAAAATTTGAAAAAGAATGGAAGTCTTGCTTTGCCTAATCTAAGAATGTGTTATTGGGCTGTTAATGTGTGATATGTCTTGTTGGTTTACTGGGTTGATAAGAGTGATCGGCCAATTTGGGTAGACCTGGAACTGAAAGTTGTAAAAGAGTTTTATTTAACCTTGTTATTGGGAGCTCCTTTACCTATGCAATTCGTTAAAGTTGTTAATTTAAACCTATATCCTGTGATTAAGTATTCTTTACAAATTTGGCTCCAATTCCACAACTTTTTTAATCTTAAAAAATTTAAACTTTGTAGTTTAATTTACTGAAATTACTTCTGTAAGCCTTCCTTGAGTGACCCAATTTTTTTTACTTTGGGAAAATAAAGGTATTAATTCTTTTTTGGATTTATTTAAAGAAGATAGAATGATGTGTTTTGAACAATTAATTGATAAATATTCTCTTTCATACTCACACTTTCTGCAATACCTTCAAGTAAGACATTTTTTACAAAAATATTTAAGTAAGTTTCCTTACGTATTGGAGGCTGACCTGTTAGATACTATTATGAGTATGAATCCTTTGATTAAGCGTTCTATTGGAAGAATTTATAATTTATTAATGGGATAAGCGTCCTTTGTCTAAGATTAAACAGGATTGGGAAAAGGAACTTAATTTGACTTTTATGCTGGAGGATTGGGTGCGGATTTTGAAGTTGGTTAACTCTTCTTCAATTTGTGCTAGCCATTCATTGATTCAATTTAAAACTGTACCTTGTTATCATTTGACAAAGGAGAGACTTTCTAAAATATTTTCTAATGTTGATAGTCATTGTGAAAGATGTAAAACTGAGATAGCTACACTGACACATTTTTTAGTCTTGTTCTATATTGGAACAGTTCTGGAAGTCAGTTTTTCAGCTATTTCTAAAGCACTTAAAATTAATTTACAACCTAATAAATTAACTATACTTTTTGGAATAATTCCTCAAAATGTTCATGGTATTTCTGTGTCTGACCAACATGTTATTGCATTTGTTACATTGATAGCTAGGAGGGCCATTTTGTTGAAGTGGAAGGATACATCAGCTCCCACTTTGTCACAATGGTTCTCTCAAGTGATGCTATGTCTTAGTTTGGAGAAAATTAGAAGTCGAACCTTTGAACCTTTACTTGATTTTGAGAAAAGATGGGGCTCATTTGCTCATTATTATCATTTGAGTTAATTGATATAATTTTTCCACGATCTAATTGTAAATTTTTTCGTATATTTTCTTGCTGGTTATTTTTAGAAGCTTTTTGTATGATGCATGACTCTGGGGTCGTACACCTAATGGGGTCTTTTTTTTCTCACTTTTCTGCTTAGTAGGTTTTTTTGTTATCACAAATTCTTTTTCAATCTTTAAGATAATGTCTTTTTTGAGACATTGTAAGTGTTGTTACTTCAATGTACTCGTTATCTTTCCTGTATAATATAACAATAAAAAGATTTAAAAAGAAAGAAAGAAAGGTAATGCACTGATTACACTCCAAGAGGCTTGAACTAGAGGGAGTGTTAAGAGACTAGAGGTGATTACGCTGGGAGGAAGTGGTGAGGCGATGTTGGGATGTGAAAGCAAAGTTGGGTTGTACGTTACTTAACCAGATTAGTGAACACAGGGATGGTTGGTGAAGGAGCCTTGGGACAATTTCAGGTACAGCCAGCAGAGTTTGTGAAGGACAGAGTGGGAGGTAGCTGAAGATGTGAATGGGACTGATGCAGAGCTGTGTGATGTCACAGAGGCAGAGCTGTGTGATGTCACAGAGGCAGAGCTGTGTGATGTCACAGAAGCAGAGCTGGGTGATGTCACAGAGGCTGAGCTGGGTGACATCACAGAGGCTCAGCTGGGTGATGTCACAGAGGCTCAGCTGGGTGATGTCACAGAGGCTGAGCTGGGTGACATCACAGAGGCTCAGCTGGGTGACGTCACAGAGGTGATTGTCACGGTGGGGAGAGGTGCGACTGGAGCCACATCTGTGACTGCAGCAGACCCGCTGGCTGAGGGAGAAGCCCCAGGAAGGGAGGTACCTGTGCTCCTGGGCAAGGCTTGAGGAAGGACCATTGGCAGTTCCAGTGACTCAGTTCAAACCAGACCTTCATGGAGTTTGCACGGTCTCCCTGTGACCACGTGGACTCAAAGGTTCTCTTGTTTCCCTCTCATGCCAGAGTTCACGTTTGGTTCAGAGTGAGGCAACATCTGTGGACAGGAGTAAAGAGTTGATGTTTCAGTGCAGGACTCTTTATCAGGAATGCAGGTTTGATTGGTTAACTGGCCACTGTAAATGGTTCTTTGTGTGGTGGTGGGTTAGATCCTGGGGGGAGGTGTTGGGTACATCTGGATGATGAAATGTGAATAGTGTTGGACTGAGGTAAGTTTGTGTTTTATGATCAGTGTTCACTCTGTGAGCTGAAGATCCACTTTCTGTGCAGGATATTCTGTATAAAAGCTGGAGCTTGATTGGTGAGATTCAGACAGGGCTCTTGCCGTTAGTCTGGGGGCATCCCTAGCCAGGTCACCTTCCATTTCTCCTTCAGGTATTTTATTTCCCTCCTCCCTTTCCTTTTCTTTTATTCCCTAATCTGGCCTGTATCCTCCTTTCATCACCTGCCGATCACCACCCCCTGCTGCCTCACTGTACTTCCCTTTCTCCCATGATCCCCTCTCCTTTCCTATCAGGTTCCTTCTTCTCCAGCCCATTCCCTTTTCCACCCCCATGGCTTGACCTATCGTCTTCTAGCTAGTCCTTACTTCCATCCCCACCTCCAGCCCCATCTTTTCTATTCTGGCATCTTCCTTTCCAGCCCTGAAGAAGAGTTTCAGTTCTAATGGTCGACTGTTTATTCATTTATATCAATGCTGACTGACCTGATGAGCTCCTCGAGCATCATGCATGTGTTGTTCTTGCAATCAGTGTCACTTTATACACCCAGCATCCACTATATTGGGTACAGAGTGTATCTGATAAAGTGGAGACAGGAGTAGGACCCCGAATGGCCTTCTGCTACTGCAGTCCAAACACTTCTAGGTTCGACGTGTTGAGAGATGCTTTTCTGCACACTACTGTTGTGACATGTAGTTATATGAGTTACTGTCCCCTGCTTGTCAGCTTGAACCTGTCTGATCATTCTGTGGCCACTTTCATCACCAAGGCACTTTCACCGACAGAACTGCTCCTCACTGAATTTTTTTTTGCTTGTTTTTGCATGATTCTCTGTAAACCTTAGAGACTGACGTGTGTTAAAATCTCAGCTCTTTCTGAGAGTCTCAAACTATCCTCTCTGGCACCAATAATTCCACGATCAAAGTCATTTAGATCGCATTTCTTCCCATTCTGATGTTTGGTCTGAACAACAACTGAACCTCTTGACTCTGCTTTTATGCATTGAGTTGCTGCTGCATGATTGGCTAATTAAATGTTTGAATTGACGAGTTGGTGTTCAGATGTACCTAATAAAGTGGCCAATAAGTTTATCCCCAAAGACTTGGTCAACGTGGCCGTCTGAATTCCACTAATTCGCCACACTCTGGCTAAATAAATTCCTCCATATCTCTGTTCTAAAGAGAGATCCCTGTATTCTGAGGTTGTGCCTTCTGGTCCTAGACTCTCCCACTGTGGACATGTCTCTGTGTCCAGTCTATCAAAGCCTTTTCGTATTTGATAGGGCATATAATGGGACTTATCGAT
The DNA here is from genome assembly GCF_030028105.1 of Mobula birostris. Lineage (NCBI taxonomy): Eukaryota > Metazoa > Chordata > Chondrichthyes > Myliobatiformes > Myliobatidae > Mobula > Mobula birostris. Next base: position 36,461,465 of record NC_092382.1, on the reverse strand, counting down.
GGACACATGGATGGTAGAAGAATGGAGGGTTACGTCGACTTGCTCAGGCTTCTCCTGAAGTCTGCATCCAGAATTGCTACCTCTCCTGTTGGTTTTGTTGTGCCCGATTCAAGAATGGTCTCTTGGGTGGATTCCAAGAGCTCTACTGATTCTGCATCCCTCCTGTGGTCCTAACCCAATTAGTGACAGGATAATTGAAACACCCTGTCTTCACACAGCTCATAAAGTTGCCACTGCATTTATTCTTTGATCTTCCACTGATGTTGAGCAGTCTGTTGTGCACCTCACAATGTGTATGGCCATTTAATCTTTCCCATTTTAACCAGAATGGCCGTGCAGGCACGTTACTCCATGTATTCTTCCAGTGAATATGGCTCAAACTCTTTGTATTTCATCTGAAATTTGTAATGCAGAATGTTTGGTGGTTTCTTCTCCCAACACTAAGGCATGATCTATCATAAGCCCGTCAGAAAACTTGGTCTCATTTGTTCATCATATTTCTTTTCCTGATCACATCCATTACAATATGAAAAATTGAGACAAGACACAAAAATGTTTTGTTTCTCTCTGCCATAATCCTTGTTACCTCTGCCTTCCCCACTCATATCGCTGCCTTTGGCTAATTCCTCTGTACTCCCATACCCCTGTGTCTTATTGAAAGCTCTTAGCTGCAGATCGGAGACTTCAGAATGTAGATTCAGGCTGATTTGTGGAACAATACTGACTTAATTTACAGGGATATGGACACATTAGAGTGTTTCACCACGTTACAGGAAAATTAGAAAACATAATGCATTGTCCAGTAAATTAATTCAAAAAAGAAACACATTGATTTTAGTCACCCCATCGTTTTTGCAGTTCAGAAATTAATCACTGTTTTTCTGCATTTCTTATCAGTGCACTCAGTGTACGTAAAGGTTTGAGATGATATTATTTGAATGAAGTGTTTTCATACTGAAACCTGAGTTCTGTGAGGGTTTCTAACCTGTTGTTTTATTCTGGCAGTTACTGTTTGATTGTATGCCTGAGATCATCAGTTTTGTTTCTGACTTTTAAGTACCAGTGTAAGCTTTTCTGTGACAGAATGAGCTGCCTGCTCACAGGGAGTCAGTTGGGACTTTGAATGTTCTATAAGAGCAAAAAACATTGGAGCAGAATTAGGCCAGTCGGTCAGTCGAGTCTTCTTCACCACTCCATCATGGCTGATTTATTATCCCTCTCAATCCCATACTCCTGCCTACTCACCATAACCTTTGATACCCTGACTAACCAAGAACCTATCAACCTCCGCTTTAAATATACTCAGTGACTCGGTCTCCACAATCATCTTTTGAAATGAACTCCACAGATGCACCACCCTCTGGCTAAAGGAATCCCTCCTCATTTCTGTTCTAAATGAATGTTGCTCTGTTCTGAGTTTGTCCCTCGTGGTCCGAGACTCCACATCCACGCTATCTAGGCCTTTCAATATTTAAGAGGTTTCAATGAGATCCTAGCTCGTTTTTCTAAACTCCAGCTAGAAAAGCCCAGAGTCATCAAATGCTCCTAATACATTAACCCTTTCATTCCCAGAATAAATCTTGGGAACCTGCTCTCGATCCTCTCCCATGCCAGCATATCTTTTCTTAAATAAGGTGCCCAAGACAGCTCTCAATCTTCCAAGATTGGCTAAGCCTCCATATCTCATCCTTGTTCATATATTCTAGCCCTCTCGAAAAGAATGGTAACAGTTCATTTTCCTTCCTTACCACCGACTCAGGATGCAAGGTAACGTTTCGGGAATCCTGCACAAGGACTCGCAAGTCCCTTTGCACCTCTCATTTTTTAAAATTTTCTTCCCGCTTATAAAATTGACTATGCCTTTATTTCTTCTACCAAAGTGAATGAGCATACACTTCCCTACATTATTCTATCTGCCACTTCTTTGCCCATTCCCCCAATGTGTCTAAGTCCTCCTACACACTCCCTGCTTTCTCAGCATTACCTGTCCTCCACCTAGCTTTCTATTCTCTGAAAATTTGGCCACACAGCCATCAGTTCTATCATCCAAGTCATGGCCAGATAATGTGAAAAGAAATGGTCCCAAAACTAACCCTTGTGGAACACCACTAGTCATCAGCAGCCAGCCAAAAAGGCCCTGTTTATTCCATTTTTTGCCTGCTTCAAGTCAGCCAATATTCTATCCACGTTAGTATCTTTCCTGTAATGCCATGGGCCCTTATCTTGTTAAGCAGATTCATGTATGGCAGCCTGTCAAAAGCCTCTGTTAATTCAAGTAAACAACATCCATTGATTCTCCTTTCATCTATCCTGCTTGCTATTTCCTCAAAGAAGTCCATCAAATTTGTCTGGCAATATTTCCCCTGAAGTAAACCATACCGACTTTGGCCTACTTTATCACATGCATCCAACATCTTCCCAACCACTGAAGTCATGCTAACTGGCCTTTGATTTCCTTTGTTTTGATTCCTTCCTTTCTTAATGAGTAGATAGAAAATTGCGATTTTCCATTGCTCCAGAAATATTTGAGAATCTAGTGATTCTTGAAAAATCAATAGTAATTCCTCCACAATCTCTCACTTGCCTCATTCAGAACCCTATAGTTTAGCCATCTGGTCCAGGTGACTGATCTACCTTCAAACCTTTCGGCTTCCCAAGCACCTTTTCCATAGTAATGGCAACTCTCTTCTGTCCCCGACACTCTTAATGTTCTGACGCAAAATACTCATTGAATTCATCCATCATTTCTATGTACCTCATTATTACCTCTCTGGTGTGTCATGTACCCTGTGATGGGTTAAAGATCCAGCAGAAATGGAAAACACTTTGCAGTCCAGTATTGCTACTAACTAGTAATATTTATTAGTAACTACGCAATACAGTAATATAAATACAGATAAATCAAATGAGTTAGCATTGATTATATATAAGTAAGTGTGGAAATATATGAAAACCAAGCTTCTCCAAGTCTAGGGGTAAATAGGTACAGTCTTACGATGATGAGTAAAGTTCAGTTCAGTTTGTGGTATTGAGGTGAGTAGTGATGGAAAGAGAGAGAGGGAGAGATTTGAGTCTTCAGGTGAGCTGTCGCCGTCGATCTTCCCGTTGTCACTGACTGTGACCACAACAAAAGGGACCGTTCTTCTGTGGTGGAGCTATCAACCCAGGCGAGGGTTGGACACACAAATAACTCCCCACCGGTCACACCCTGTTCACACTGTGGGAGCCACTGATTGATCCTCCAAAAACCCACTTTTTCTGTGGGCAACAACGAAGCTCATACAGTGTCCGAAATCACATGTTCCAGATCTATCATCTGACCTTCTGTATATCTCCCCATGCTGAACACCAACTGTTATTCAAACAGCTCCTCCTTTCTCTGTCTGTAAGAACGTACAAGCAGACAATGTCCTTGTAGAAAGTATAAACAAACTCTGAGCAGTCTTCATCCTTCTCTGTCTCTCTCTCTCTCTCTCTCTCTCTCTCTCTCTCACACACACTCACACACACACACACACACACACACACACACACACACACACACACACACCGGTGTTAAATAACTCATCCTCTCTTTTCATAAACACAGTTCATAGGGTTAATCATAGGGGTAATTCAGGATCCTGTCACAGGTGTTATTTTCCAGTGGTCTAATATCCATTCTTACTTTTACTCTTTATATATCTCACAAACTCTTTTGGTATGCTCTTTGATAGTATTTTCAATCTTACCTTCATATTTCATCTTTTCTCACATTTTTTTAGTTGACTTCTGTTGATTTTTGAAAGTTTCCTCGTCCTTGATCTTCCAACTAATGCTTGCTCTATTACATGCTCTTGCTTTTGCTTTAATGCTGCCTTTAACTTCCCTTGTCAGCCATGGTTGCCTCGTTCTCCCTTGAGAATACTTCTTCATCTTTGGGATATATCTATCCTGCCCCTTCCCAAATTGTCCCCAGAAACTCACGTTCCCAGCATGGCCACGTAGCTTGTTCCTGGATCTCCTCTTTCCTCCCACATCATAACCACTTGTAGGAATGGAGGTGGGCAGGGGATAGCAAAGGCTGAATGATCAGTAACTATTAGATAAAAAACAGGTCATCATTCTGTCCCTCATTTACAGCCTCCACCACCGGTGATCCATGTGAAAATCACACCATCCTGGATCAGCCCTGGAGGAGCTCGAATTGCTCTGAAACTCGGTGCAGTGGTCGGTGGATGGATGATGGAGACCTTACAGAAGGATGGTACAGATTTAGCAGGTGAGGTTCGTGAGGTTCAGCAGCTCCAGCTGCTTACATCTCCTGGGTTCCCAGTTACATCTTAATGGGATGCTGTCAGTGAATTCATCTTCCTGGCTCTTTCTATATTCCATGTGTGAGCTACCAATATAAATTGCCCTCTAAATTCCCTAGCCTAAGCAAATGTATCGGTTGGTGGGGTAGATGCATCCAAGGAGGTTTAACACTGTCCTCCCCTCTGCTAGCCTGCAGGTCACTCTTGGCCAAGGTGTCCCACCTGCTTAGACCTCACCACGCACCCCTCCCCCACCCACCCTGGGACACATGAAGCTCAGGGAGCAGGTAGTGGATGGTCATATCGCAGTTGGTGCATATCCCAGGTCCTGTTTATGTGACCACTGATGCCAGCAGACTATCCCTGAAGAATATGGATATGGCTGGGGTCACCATCTTGTAAAGACACTGCCCAGTAGAAGTGAATGGCAAATCACTTCTGCAGAAAAGTTTGTGAAGAGCAATCATGGAACAACCTTGATCGGCCATGGTCATATGACACAGTGTATTATAATAACAAAAAATGTAAATGAGTCAGTTGTGTTTTGTAGGTATTTTTTGGTTAGAGGAAGTGGTGAATGGAGCTGAAAGGATCACTTTCCAAGGGTACAGTCTGAACCTGATGGGCTGAATGGTTTCCTTCTGCATTTAGACTGTATATCATGAGGGTAAAATGTGATAGAATGAGTCGTGCAGAGAAACGAGGAATGTCACTTTGGGGGGGGGGCAGTGTGTGGGTGCAGGGAAGAGGAAACTCCCTCACTCATCTTTGAGGAAATGATCATTTGCACAGGAATTTAGAAGGGGCAGAGGACAAACGGAGTTTCCTGTGATCTGACCAGAGCTGGGCAGTGTGTGGATATAATAGACCACAGTTCCTGGTCTGGGACTGACTCTCTGATCATTGTTTCAGTCATGGCAATGTGAAGATCCCCGAGACTACGGTTCCATTCTTTCACTGCTCTGCATGGAGTCCAGGCTGGTTAAACGGTAGGTTTACAAGAATTTACCACAGTTATTATTGAGTAGGGTAAGATTGACAATCTCAGTCTCTTATGACCTGGAGGGCTATGTTGGTTGGAGTCAGAGTTTTAGCTGGCTGCAGTAGTGTAATCAGTAGAGTTCACGGAGGGGTTTCCTCACAGTTACTCAGTCTTCACTCCAGTTGTGGATCTTATGGAGTCCAGAGGAAGGGTGGCTTTGCAGGAGTGTTGTGGATCAACCTTCTTGACTATCTTACAGATTGAATATAGCACCACTTCATTCAAAGTTCTTCTTTCATTAAAAATTCTCTTTTGCCCTTCACGACGATAGTGTTTAGGCAAGCAATGAAAGCCCTCCATTGCCCAGTTCTGTTCCGATATCCTGTGATCTTATGGACAGGAATTCACTGCCTTTTTTTTTTAATGCCATGGACCCCTCTCATTAAGACCATAAGAGCAGAATTAAGCCATTTGGCCCATCAAGTCCGTTCCACCATTCAATCATGGCTGATCCATTTTCCCCTCCTCTGCCCCACTCCCCGGCTTTCTCCGCATAACATCTGATGCCATGGCTAATCAAGAACCTTGCAAGCTCTACCTTAAATACATCCAGTGACCTGGCCTACACGGCTGCCTGAGGAGGGTCTATGGCCCTCAGGTTGGGAACCCCTGTCCGAGGACATTACCAGCATGAAGTCACCTCAGGGTACGTGGATTGACGGGAGTGGAATGTGAACTTTTGACTGAGAATGGAACGGTCCTTGGGCTGTGAACCACTGTGCTTTGGCAGGTACTGATATCATTCCCGGCTGTACCATGGGAGCAGATTCATTTTATAGTGATTGTAAACCTTATTCCAGGTCCCCATCCCGATGTGGGATTGGGTTCATTCCACAGTGTTTATAAACCTCATTCCAGGTTCCCATCCTGACGTGGGTGATGGCGAAGTGACCGGCACTGTCTGTTTCAACTGGATTAAAGACAACCCGCAGAGAGAGACTTGCACCAAGCAAATAGACATCAGGATCAAAAACTGCACAGCTTACTTTGTGTACGAGTTGAAGCCGACACCTGGTGTTTACAGTGTGTATTGTACAGGTATGTCTGTCTTCATATCGGCGCTGTACATCTGTGTGTCTGTCAAACACAGTGAATTTCTGGGCCATCCAAATCTTGCAACAGCCAGAGTGGCCTGAATTTTCCAATTGGCCATCAGTGATCAGTTCACTTAGTTTTCCCTGACGTCCAGAATGAGGCAAATGCTGTGTCTGAACTCAATGCCTTGACCAATAAAAGCAGGCATTCCATAAGCCACCTCAACCACCTTATCGACCTGTGTAGCCAGTTTCAAGGAGGTACGAACCAAGATCCCAAGATCCCTCCGCTCAGCAACAATACTGAGGACCTTGCCCTTAACAGTGTGCTGTCTCTTTCCTGTATCAGTTTGTCTGAAAGTCTCAGGTATTGAAACTTTGTGAAAATTTAAATGAAGCTGAGTCACAGCAGTTTTATGAACTGTGTAACACAGTAAAGCACACCAAACACTCCAGGAAACATCAATGAAGAATGACTATTAAGAGGTTGGGAATTTGTCCTGATATCCATGTACACTAACAGCTAAACTAGGTGAGGGTGGCTGTTCCCTGCAGGGCTTCCCACATTGAAACACAAAACCTGAATGCAGGTCTTTTGTTCGGGTGTGGAAGATCATTGTCAGAGTCAACACACAGAATGGGAGCTGAAGCAGAGGCTGTTCTTTGAGTTTTGTGGACACCATAAGACTATAAGATATTGGAGAACAAGTAGACCACTTGGCCCATCAAGTCTGCTCTGCCATTTCATCATGGCTGATCCATTTCCCTCTCAGCTCCAATCTCCTGCCTTCACGCCCATAATCTATTAACCTCTGCCCACTGACTTGGCCTCCACACCTTCCTATGCCAATGAGTTACACTTATTCTCTACTCTCTGGGCTCAAGAAATTCCTCCTCATCTCCATTCTAATTGGACATATTGTATTTGTAGTTATTTTATTTCTTACATCCAAGGGACTAAACACCTTTATGTTGCATCTTCAGCGCATTGTACAAGCAATAAAGAAGGGAAATGTGGGAGGATATTGCCCAACACTAGCACTGTATATTTCAAACAAGAGAAAATCTGCAGATGCCGGAAATCCAAGGACCGTACACAAAATGCTGGAGGAACTCGGTGGGCCAGACAGCATCTGTGGAAATGAGTACAGTCGACATTTCAGGCTGACACCCTTTGGCAGGACTGGAGAAAAATAGATGAGAAGATTTAAAAAGTGGGTGGAGGGGAGAGATATAAACACAAGGTCACAGGTGAAACCGGAAGGGGAGTGATGAAGGAAAGAGCTGGGAAATTGATAGATGAAAGAGTTACAGGGCTGGAGAAGTGGAAGTCTAGGAGAGAATGGAAGGCCATGGAAGAATGAAAAGAGGAGGAGAATCAGAGGGAGGTGATGGGCAGGCAAGGAGAGAGGGAAAAGGGGATGGGGAAAACATCGACTGTAATTTGTTTCCATAGACGTTGCCTGGCATGCTTAGTTCCTCCAGCATTTTGTGAGGATTGCATACCTAAATGTTGTGTATACATGTATGTACAGTCAGATCAATGTACCATCAGATATACAATCAGATCAATGTAAAGCTGATTGCCTGGTGAGAGAATCTGTCCCGGATCCTGTTGGTCGTGGCCTTAATGCTATGGTACCGTTTGCCAAATGGCTATTCTGAGGCTGTGCCCTCTGTTCTAGACTCCCCTACGACTGATCACATCCACTGAGACGGGCTATGGTGACATCACTGGCAGTGTTTATCTCTGCTTTATTTTACTGTTTCAGGATTGATTTTTTTTAACTCTTATTTGTGGGGCAGTAGATTGTCATGGTGCATTTGAACACTAATTACGTTGGTGAGTTATAGACGATTGTTGCAGGGACACCAGCCTTTCGGTCCATTAAGAATGTGCTGACCCATTCTCATCAATGCTGCATAGATTACAGTTCGCTCTCCCTACATGCACGTCACTCGACCATATACCAGAGCAGTATATGGTGGCTTTTTAATCTACATATTTAAAAAAAAAGCACCAGGTGAAATGTGGTTACTAACAGAAGGTGGCAAATATGAGAGATGACCGGGTTTAAAATTGGTTCATTAGCCTTCCCAAGGGGAAGGGAAGAAATGGGAGGTCTAAGTGCTGAGGTGAAAAGGGGTGGTGATAATGACAATCATGAGTGATTGTCAGCCCGGTAACAAAGGATAGCACAGCATTTTACAGTACCTTTAACCCAGGTTGAGCAAGGTTCACCAGAATGATTCTGGGAATGAAGGGGTTAACATACGGGGAGCATTTGGCAGCTTTGGGCCTGTTGTCACTGGAATTTAGAAGAATGCAGGGGAATCTCAATAAAACCTGCCGTGTGTTGATAGGACTAGATAGGGTGGATGTGGAGAGGATGTTTCCTCTGTGGAGGTATCCAGATCTAGAGGACACAGCTCAAAATTGAGAACAGAAGCAAGGAGGATTTTTTTAGCCAGAGAACGGTGGATCTGAAGAATGCTGTGCCACAGACTGCAGAAGTTGGTAGTTTCCTGATTGGTCAGGGTGACAAAGGATATGGTGAGAGGGGCTCCGGGATCAGCCACGATACAACGGCAGAGCAGACTAGATGGGGTGTATGGCCTAATCCTGCTCCTATATCTTCTGGTCTTATGTTGCCTGCAAGAGCGTGTACGTTCCTCCTGTGACAGCACGGGTTTCCTCGAGTGCTCCAGATTCCTCCCATGATCCAAAGATGTACCGACTGGTCATTGTAAATTGTCCCACAGTTGGGCTCAGGTTAAATTGAGACATGCTTGCTGATGCAGAATGATGGGGTGGAAAGGCCCCTCCACACTGTATCAAAACAAAATAAAAATGGAAACATAAATAAATAAAATCTGAGAATAGGAGAGAGACGTTGGAATGGTGGAGGAGAGACAGAGAAGAGTAGCAAAGCGATGGACAGGATTGAGGAGAGGTTGCAGGAGTGTGGCAGGGAACAGAGGTGGGCTGATGGGTGAGAGGAAGAGTGTGGATGGCACTTGTTACAGGGGAGAGAATGCTGGGGGAGAGTGAAGCTGGGGATGAGGATAACACGGGGGAGTGGTGGTGGGAAGTGGTGACATGGCCCTCAGGACTTTGATCAGCATCAGAGTGCAGAATGCAGGTGGCCATTTTAGCAGAAATTGATGATGGGGCTTCCTGCATTACCACAACTCTGAGTGCAGTTGACTAACATTCACCAGTACACCCAGAGAGAATGGCTGGGCTGCTCTTCCTGTTCCCCATCAGTTTCTCACTGGTGTGAGTTTGTGGGTGTGATGGACCAAGTGCAATGGAGCCAAGTTGTGGAATGAGGCAAAGTTTCCACCATTTATTTGTGGGATTGATCACTGATTGGAGAACAAGACTGTTGTTTGTCCTGTGGGGATGGTGGAACTGGGCTGTGTGATTAAGATGTTCTGTGATATCAGGTGAACCTAAAAACTATTCATTGTCACCCTGTCCCTCAGTTACAGACTCCGCACTGGGTGATCCGTGTGTGAATTACAACATCTTGGATCAATCTTGGAGGAGAATGAATTCTCCCAGCACGAGTGGAGAATGTATGTCTGACAGGAATCTTGAAGAAGGATGGTACAGATTCAGCAGGTAATGAGGGAATAATGACTTCAAACCCAGCATGAAGGGAGATTGAAGGGTGTGGGAAGGGGAATTGCTGGAAGACCAGATTACCGGTCGTTACAATGGGGCAGCGGGCAACTGTAGGGATAAGAGGGCTGACACATTCTGCACGGAATGAGTGAGTGACCTGGAGCGAGAAATGGAAAATGGAGATGGAGAATTAAAAGAGAAAATTAGATGGCATGGGGGAAGGTTGAAGACAGACAGGGTGAGGATAGGGTTCAATTCTCAAAGTGAATCCTCTGCCTCAATTTAGGAATCCATTCTCCAATTGTTATTTCAGTTCCGGCAGATGGAAAATCCCCGAGACAGCAGTTCCACAGGGTTGTTGCTGCAGGAAGAGACAAGGCTGGTTGGAAGGTAGGCTCAGAGTTCACAACAGTTGGGCTTAATTTTCCTTTCAGGAGGGTCAGAATGATGACCCAGGTCTCTGCACAGGCGTGTAAGCATGGACACTGATCTCCAGGTCTGTCAAAGATGCTTCCCAAAGTCACTCAAACCATACACTGGCCCTGAATCCAAATGCAGTCTGGCAGTGGAGTGTCACCTTCTCGTTCTTCTCTGGCGGTGGCGTTGTGGGTCTGCCTGCTGACCACCCTGAGACTACGGACTGGAACAACTGGGTTCCTGATTCAGCTGTGGATTCACTTTCGTAAACTTCAATTCAGAATGCCATCTGCTTACTTTTATTGTTTGCAACATTGGATTGTTGACAATCTTTTTTTAAAAAACAGGTTCTATAGTTTTTTTCTATTGTTTGGGATTGCCTGTAAGGAAACAAATCTCACAGTTCTTTACAGTGCGCATATTTTGCTATTAAATGTACTTTGAGCTTTGACATCACTCCAGATCAGACCCAGGAAAGATTTTGTGGCTCCATTGCTTGCAGTAGAGGAGCAGTTCCCAAGCAGCCCGGCCTGTCTCAGGGCACCCAGAGATCATGAACTAATAGAGTTATTGAAAGTGATGCTGTTTCTATTTCAAATCATGTAAACTCGGCTTTTCATTGCTGATTATCTGTCTTTAATTTGTGCTCTCTTAATCTGTGTGTTCCAATTTGTTTTTATGTTAAATTTATATTTAAATTGTTTGTATTTTAAGATTAAATGTAAAATGTTTTCTCAAGTACAGAAACACATATATTTATAATATTTGCAGTAAGTATGGTCAGGGTATGTTGTAAGTAAAAATAAAATCAAAATTAATTTCTTTACTTTGTGATAAGTGGAGGTCCCTCACATTTCAACTCTGCACTGGAGAATCATTGAGAGGCTGTAAACAAGGTCAGGTCCCTCAATATTGAGCAGTACCAGAACTTTACCGTTGTCCTTCACCACAATATGATTTCAAGACCAGTGAATGTCTCTGAATATCAGTGAATCTCAATAGTCTTTGACTTTCTTATCTGGTTAGCCTGGGTAGTGGCTTTGTCGCCGTTTACTCCTCAATCACACTTCATTTACTTATGCACACCACAGTTCTGAAGTTTGAACACAGCAATGCCATTTCTGTATGGAAATTGACCAGTGGTTACAGATATTGACCAAATGGTAACATTGTGTTTGTTCAAACCCCTATTTGCATGATGAATCTCTAATCACACAACAATAATACATATATTAATGATCAATACAATCTATGCATTAAAAAAAGGCATCTGTTAGTCTTGCGAGACCATGGATCTACACCTGGAAAGTCTTCACTCTCCAGGGCGCAGTCCTGGACAAAGTTGTATGGAAGACCGTCAGTTGCCCATGCTGCAAGTTTCTCCTCTCCACGACACTGATGTTGTCCAAGGGAAGGGCATTAGGGCCCATACAGCTTGGCACCAGTGTCATCGCACAGCAATGTGTGATTAAGTGCCTTGCTCAAGGACACAACACGCTGCCTCAGCTGCTGCTCGAACTCACGACCTACAGATCACTAGTCGAATGCCTTAACCACTTGGCCATGTGCCCATACATAAAAGACCCATAATACTCAGAATTAATATACAGTAACTAGAATCCTTCATTTGCATTTTTGTAATGTGAAATGGCTCCAGCCACCAGCTGTGCAAAGGGAAGCTATGGTCTTCAAAGATTTCTCTTCAGAGACTCATCTTGCTCTATCCCACTTTATCCTCCGTTGGCTCTACACTTTAACTTCCTTAATTGCTCCCTCTTTCACCATTCACCCACTCCTGTTTTCCTCTCTCATCTCACCTCCTTACCTGCCCATTACCTTCTGGTGCTCCTCCCCGTTCCCTTTCTTCAATGGGCTTCTGCCCTCTCCTGTCAGATTCCCCTTTCTCCAGCCCTTTATCTCTTTAAGCAATCGACTTCCCAGCTCCTTACTTCAACCCTCCCCCTCTCCCGGTTTTACCGATCACCTACAACCTTGTTCTTCTTCCTCCCTTCCCCCACCTCACTGTTCTATCTTCTCATCTTTCTTTTCCCCAGTCCTGATGAAAATTCTCGGCCTGAATCACTTACGCTTTTCCATAGATGCTGCCTGGGCTGCTGAGTTTCTCCAGCATTTTCTGCACGTTGCATAAACTACCTTTGCCTGAACACTACCTTAACCCTTGCCTTGCTGCATCTTCCAATGCTTCCCTGACTGCCAGGGTAAACCTGGAGAACTACAAGCCCTTAGCTGCTGGAGTCAACTTCAGAGAGTGAACTGATCTTGTTTATTTTGGTCCTGTATTATGGTTAACTGCAATAAGTATTTAACAAGTGACCATCTCTCTGTGAAACAATGTTTTGTTTGAAATGTGATCATCTGGCCTGGTGGTGCATCTTCACCAGCTGTCCAATGTGCATCAGGGGTGATACTGGAGTTTCTAGTCCAAGCCCTGGGCCCACAGGCTCTCACCAGCAGGAGCTGGTCTCGGGGACCTGGATCTGTAGCAGGGAGTTTGGATTGCAGGCTGGGGTGGTAACAGCTTGCTATTGACTGAGGCCAGAGCAGATCATGGGTGAATCTGAAACCTGCATTAGAATGGTCCCCATTCACATTCCCCATGGCGCTGGGTACACTTTACTATGTTTGCCGTCTGGTAAGATGGCAGCACACAGATGCAGAGCCAATAAAATCTGTCTTTTTTAAAACATCTTTTTCATTTACTAGCTGGGCATTCAGAATTTCTTCAAGTACTGCAGGTCTACTCCATCAGCGTGTTGCTCCTTGGTGGAGGATCTGGACTTGTTGGGTCCGTGTTGCTGTCAGAGTTGGTTTGCAAAGGTGGTGTGCAGTCTAACAGCCTGTGATAGGGTTTTAGTTGTTTCTCCGATAATCACAAGGCCCTGTTGGACATTGGTAATATGGAATGCTGAATGTCTGGTTCACTGGTTTATTGGGGGATCAGCTGTAGTGAGGACCGGGCATCATGCTGTGGTGTCGCCTGTTTGCATCCGTCCAGGAGAGAGACATCGGAGTCAGTGCCGGAGACGGTGTGACGTGGTGACCATGTTGGCATCGGTGCTGCCCTCCAGTGGCCACTCAGTGGAAGATGAGCTGGACTGGGTTCGACTGCATATTGCTGCGGGCTTGCTCTTGCCAACACATTCATGGGCTCGGGGAATTGGGCTGTATTATATTATTGAGTGATTGTATGTTTAACTGCTATCTGATATATATGTTATACGTGCCTTGTGCTGTGTATTTCTGTTGGCACTGTTTTCTTTCACTTTGGCCCTGGAGTAACATTGTTTTTTTGGCTGTATTCATGGATGGTTGAATAATAATTAAACTTGTATTAACCTTATTCCAGGTTCCCATCCCGCTGTGGCAGAGGGGGAGGTGATGAGAAGAGTTTGCTTCACCGAGAATGGAAACACCAATCCTGAATCTGGTGTGAGTGGACAGGGCGCAAGTCAAAACAGCAACGCTTGTCTGGACATTAAGATCAAAAATTGCATTGGCTACTTTGTGTATCTGCTGAAGCCGACACCTAGTAATCACACTGTGTACTGCACAGGTATGTCACTGTTCTCATTCACACAGAGGTGTCAGGGGTGAGGGGAAATTCTGTGATATCCTGAGTTATCAGTACCCGTAATGGACTCTGCCCCGTACGTCCCTCTGAAGCAAGCTGCCCAGCATGTACAGTTTGATGCAGAGGTTGTCTGCACGTGTGGCTGGATCCTTACAATTACACTGTCATAATTTGTTACAGGTAAGTCTAAAATCCAAGCAAGAGAGTGCTTCCTCGTACATGGATTCTGCACATTCAGTTTTACCATTGCATCTTTTCTTTGACTCATAGTTCCAATATGAACACTGAACAATTGCCTTCTGTACATGTCATGTCAGAATCACAATCTAGTTTATTATCACCAGCATGTGTCGTGAAATTTGTTAACTTAGCAGCAGCAGTACAAGACAATATAGAAAGAAAAAATAAAAGAATCAATCAATTCCAGTAGTATGTAGATACATAATTAAATGATCAAAGAGGCAGGTAGTTCTGAGCAAGTACAGAGTTGAGAGAAGGACTCAGATGGATTAGGAGAATGGGCAAAGAAGTGGCAGATTGAATACAGTGTCGAGAAGTGTATGGTTATGTACTTTGTTAGAAGAAATGAAAGGTTCTCTCCATTTTCAGCATGGAGTGAAAATTCAAAAATCTGAGGTGCACAGGGACTTGGGAGCTTTTGTACAGGATTCCCAAAAGTTTTAATTTCCAGGATGAGTCACTGGTCAGGAAGGTAATATGATGTTACCACTCATTTCAGGAGGACTAGAATAGAAGAGCAAGGATATAATGTTGAGGCTTTATGAAGCACTGGTAAGGCATCACTTGGAGTATTGTAATCAGGTCTGGGCACCTTATTTTAGAAAGGATGTGCTGAAACTGGAGAGGGTTCAAAGGATGTTAATGAAAATGATTTCAGGATTGGACGGTGTGTCATAGTGTTTGATTGCTCTGGGCCTGCATTCACTAGAATTTAGAAGAATGAGGGGTGACCTAATTGAAACCTATCTGCTTTTGAAAGTGGATATGGTAGGCATGGTTCCCCTGGTGAGAGAGCCCAGGACCAGATGACACAGCCTCAGAACAGAGGGTCTCCCTTTTAGAACAGAGATAAGGATGAATATCTCCAGCCTGTGAGTGGTGAATCTATGGAATTTGTTGACGCAGATGACTCTGGAGGCCACCTCTACATATATTTAAGGCAGAGGTTGATCGATTCTTGATTGGCCAGGACATGAAGGGATACGGGGAGAAGGCAGGAGAGGAAAAGTGGATCAGCCACCTTGTAATTATGGAGCAGTCTCAATGGGCCACGTGGCCTAATTGTGCTCCTCTAGCTAATGATCTTACATCAGAGGTAGATAAAACTAGGGAATGTGTAGCAGTGGTTCACAGGGTTTGTGAAACAGATCTTAACCCCTGGAGCAGCAAATGCTTGGAATGCACTGCCTCAGAGAGTGGTTGCTGACAGAATTTATGTGTCCAGCTGAGTAAGAATCATTTCGGCAAAGAAGGGCCATGGACCAGGTTGGGACTGATAGGACTGAGGGGTGGGCACTGTCAATATGGATGTTTATACACAGCATGATTCAGTTTTACTACCACCAATTCAATAAAGAGAGCTGGAAGATGAAACTGCACTGATAGTGTTTATGTGAGTAGGTGATCATTATTTTAGAGAGGTTGGTGGAGGTGGGGGTGAGTTACAAGAGGCATTAATTTCAACACTGTTAATGAATAATGCTAATTAAGATTATTGTTTATACCATTGACACTGAGCATACTCCTGCTGCAGTTTCCACACTTGGTGATCCGTGTGTAAACCACACTATCCTGGATCAGCCCTGGAGGAGCACGGATTGTTCATCGGAAGAATGCAGTGAATACATGGATGATCAAACCTGGACAGAAGGATGGTACCGATTCAAGAGGTAATGGGAGGAGACAATTAAATTAATATCAGTCAATCAAATGGAGAATATGCTGGGAACAAGGGGAATGTAAAGGGAAATTTGTTTATTTTCTTACAGTTATGTGGCAGAGTCCATAAACATCCTGGTGTCTGGGACAGAGAATGGATAAGGTTGTCTGGGATCATCATGTAGAAAAGAATGGATACACAGGGTTTGGAGTTATTATTGAAAGAAATGGGACAAGTTGTGGATACACAGAGAAGCGGGCATCAGTCAAACAGGGAGTGGGATCATCAGTCACAGGCATGGAACAGGGAGTGGGTGCAGGAAGTCTGAGATGGAGCAGAGACTAAACGTAGAAAGTGGGAAGCTCACAGCCCCTTTCCCAGGTGATGGGGCATTGATGAAGTAGAGAAAAGCACAAAGCATAAAAGGGACAGCAGGTGGGAAATGCTGGAGAAACTCAGCAGATCGACGTCTTTGATGTGGAATGAATACTCACCATTTTAAGCCAAGACCCTTCATCAGGACTGGGAAGAAAGGAGGTGGAACCCAGTTTAAGAAGATGTGGAGGGGGGATTTAAGGGTGGAGAACAAGCTGGAAGGTGATAGATGAGGCCAGGAGACGTGAAAGGTGGGGACGATGTGAGAAGCTGGGATTGAAGTCAGCACACCATCGCAGACTTCAAAGCAAAACGCAGTGGAGTTTCCCACATTGCTGCCCCTCTTCCAAATGAGCAAAATCTTTTTTTTTCGCTCAATTTGATGTTGCTAATTCTGAAACCCCTGAAGAGAGCTGCTGATGTGACTGGCAGCTTGGTCATCTGAGGCCTAAGTATGCAAGTGTTTCCAACGAGTGGACAGTCACGAAGCTGTAGGACCTGACGGCTTCCCAGGACGAGTACTCAACTGGCAGGTGTGTTTACAATATTTTTAATCCCTTTCCCAGTGTGGAGTATCTTCCTGCATCAAAACATCCACCATTGTTCCGTACCTAAAAGGACCAAGATAACATGTCTGAACGTCCTGTTGCATTCACCTCAAGAGTTAGCAAGTTTTTTAGTGGCTGGTCAAGGACTACATCTGCAGCATGCTACCACCCACACTGGACCCCCTACAATTCACCTACCCACACAACCGATCAACAGATGATGCAATAACCACAGCTCTACACACGGTCATTACACACCTGGAGAAGAGGGATGCTTATGTGAGAATACTGTTCTTGGACTGCAGTCAGCATTCAACACCTTAATTCCCTCCAGGCTCAACAAGAAGCTCAGAGACCTCGGTCTTCACCCTGCCTCGTGCAGATGGATCCTGGATTTCCTGTCAGATCGCCCTCAACACTGGTGCCCTCAGGGCTGTGTTCTAAGTCCCCTCCTTTACTCTCTATATATCCATGGCTGTATCAACAATCACAGCTCCCATTTGCTAATTAAATTTGCTGACGACACTACACTGATTGGCCTGATCTCAAATAATAATGAGGCAGCCTATAGAGGAGTCATAATCCTGACACAACAGTGTCAAGAAAACATCCTGTCCCTCAAGTCGCAAAAACAAGGGAACTGGTTGTGGACTACAGGTGGAATGGAGACAGGCTAACCTCTATTGACTTCAATGGATCTGGGGTTGAGAGGGTGAACAGCTTTAAGTTCCTCGGCATAAACACCACCGAGGATCTCACGTGGTCTGTACATACCAGCTGAGTGGTGAAAAAGGCACTTTCACCTCAGATGGTTGAAGAGGTTTTGTATGGACCACCAAATCTTAAGAACTTTCTACAGGGGCACAGTTGAGAGTACCCTGACAGAATGCATCTCTGCCTGGTATGGGAACTGTACTTCCCTCAATCGCAGGACTCTGCAGAGAGTGCTGCAGATAGCTCAGCATATCTGTAGATGTAAACTTTCCACTATTCAGGACATCTACAAAGATGTGTGTAAAAAGGGCCTGAAGGATCATTGAGGAACAGAGTCACCACAGCCAGAAACTGTTCCAGCTGCTATCATCCGGGAAATGGAACTGCAGCATAAAAGCCAGGACCAACAGGCTCTGGGACAGCTTCTTCCACCAGGCAATCAGATTCATTAATTTATGCTGACACAACTGTATTTCTATGATATTTTGACTGTCCTGTTGTACATACTATTCATAATAAATTACTATAAATTGCACATTGTACATTTAGACTGAGACGTAACGTGAAGATTTTTACTCCTCATGTATATGAAGGATGCAAGTAATAAAGTCTATTAAATTTGATGGTTAGAAGAGCCAGAGGAAGAAGGAGTTTGATAGAAGTGGACAGTGCAGTAAAGGGAACGAGGTGGGGAGGCAGAGGCAGAGGGAGGTGGTGGCATTGACATGAGGCAAGGGAGGAGAGAAGAGGGTGAGTTGGCTACATTCTCTGTTTCCTTCCAGTTTGGATGAACGTTCACAGCTGAAAATGTCATGAGTTTATTGCCAACAGATGCTGCATTTTTTATCTGCATTTGCAGCTTATTTACAGTTGACAGTCCTGATGTTTACAGTTTAGTGATCCCCCGTTTACAGTTATTGTTCTAAAGATTTGCTAAATATGCCTGCATAAATGTATGTGGTTACGGAATGTACTCTGATAATAAATTTTACTTTGAACCTTGCCTAGCTTACTATGTTTCTGCACCACTTCATGAGTGTTGCTCAGGATTTCCTGCATCAGCAGAATATTTTATGTCAAATATCAAACAGTGCTTCCTGAGATTAGGGAGAATATCAAACCGATGGAATGGGCTCCAGTTCCTGTTCATTCTCTCAGTGGCTGCTCGGTTGAGACGTTAATGCTTTCTTTTCCAGTTCTGGGGGCTGGAGGATTCCTGAGACTGCTGTTCCAACGTACAAGTGCTCCGGGACAAGTCCAGGCTGGTTAAACGGTAAGGTCATTGTGTGAAACAGCGGAGTTTGGTTACTTCTCAGGTAGGGCAGACAAGACACAGAAACAGGTCTCGACATCCCTGAGAAATGCTCCCCACAGTCACTTAAGTCATGTTGCAGTTCTGGTTCCACATGGAATCTGACAGTGGTGCATCGGCTTCCTGGAGATTCCTGGTACATGTAGCTGGTCTCTGGATCTGCCGGTCAAGCCCACTCCAGATAAGACCCGGTGCAATTTCAGTGAAGGAGCAGCACTCAGGGAGTTGAATGTAATCCACAGCAGCTCACAGTTACCATAGAACCATAGAAACTACAGCACAGAAACAGGTCTTTTGGCCCTTCTTGACTGTGCCGAACCATTTTCTGCCTAGTCCCACTGACCTGCACACGGACCATATCCCTCCATACACCTCCCATCCATGTATCTGTCCAATTTATTCTTAAATGTTAAAAAATAACCTGCATTTACCACCTCATCTGGCAGCTCATTCCATACTCCCACCACTCTCTGTGTGAAGAAGCCCTCCCTAATGTTCCCTTTAAACTTTTCCCCCCTCACCCTTAACCCATGTCCTCTGGTTTTTTTCTCCCCTTGCCTCAGTGGAAAAAGCCTGCTTGCATTCACTCTATCTATACCCATCATAATTTTATATACCTCTATCAAATCTCCCCTCATTCTTCTACACTCCAGGGAATAAAGTCCTAACCTATTCAACCTTTCTCTGTAACTGAGTTTCTCAAGTCCTGGCAACATCCTTGTAAACCTTCTCTGCACTCTTTCAACCTTATTTATATCCTTCCTGTAATTTGGTGACCAAAACTGAACACAATACTCCAGATTCCACCTCACCAATGCCTTATACAACCTCATCATAACATTCCAGCTCTTATACTCAACACTTCGATTAATAAAGGCCAATGTACCAAAAGCTCTCTTTATGGCCCTATCTACCTGTGACGCTACTCTTAGGGAATTTTGTATCTGTATTCCCAGATCCCTCTGTTCCACCGCACTCTTCGGTGCCTTACCATTAACCCTGTATGTTCTACCTTGGTTTGTCCTTCCAACATGCAATACCTCACACTTGTCTGCATTAAACTCCATCTGCCATTTTTCAGCCCATTTTTCCAGTTGGTCCAAGTCCCTCTGCAGGCTCTGAAAACTGTCCTTGCTGTCTACTACACCTCCAATCTTTGTATCATCAGCAAATTTGCTGATCCAATTTATCACATTATCATCCAGATCATTGATATAGATGACAAATAACAATGGACCCAGCACTGATCCCTGTGGCACACCACTAGTCACAGGCCTCCACTCGGAGAAGCAATTCTCTACTACCACTCTTTGGCTTCTTCCCTTGAGCCAATGTCTAATCCAATTTACCACCTCTCCATGTATACCTAGCGACTGAATTTTCCTAACTAACCTCCCATGCGGGACCTTGTCAAAGGCCTTACTGAAGTCCATGTAGACAATATCCACTGCCTTCCCTTCATCCACTTTCCTGGTAACCTCCTCGAAAAACTCCAATAGATTGGTCAAACATGACCTGCCACATACAAAGCCATGTTGACTCTCCCTAATAAGTCCCTGTCTATCCAAATGCTTGTAGATTCTGTCTCTTAGTACTCCCTCCAATAACTTACCTACTACCGACATTAAACTTACCGGCCTATAATTTCCCGGATTGCTTTTCGATCCTTTTTTAAACAATGGAACAACATGAGCCACTCTCCAATCCTCCGGCACCTTACCTGTAGACAGCGACATCTTAAATATTTCTGCCAGGGCCCCTGCAATTTCAACACCAGTCTCCTTCAAGGTCCGAGGGAACACCCTGTCAGGTCCCGGGGATTTATCTACTTTAATTTTCCTCAAGACAGCAAGGACCTCCTCCTTTTTGATCTGTACAGTTTCCATGATCTAACTACTTGTTTCCCTTAATTCCATAGACTTCATGCCAGTTTCCTTAGTAAATACAGACGCAAAAAACCTATTTAAGATCTCCCCTATTTCCTTTGGTTCCGCACATGAGGTAATTCATAAATTAATGTAATTTCTCAATGAAACTGTAATGTCTATCAAGGAAATCAGTCATCCAGGTCATTGCATTTCAAGCAGTTGCAAATTAAGGCAACTGGACTTGCTGTGTTTTCTGGAAGACATTTCACCACCCATCCGAGAGGCTTCTTCAGTTCTGATCCATGGTGGGCAGTTTCCCGGCTTTTCAACTCTGAGTTGTTTAAAGGGAGAGCGATCACATGGGGGTTGTTAAGAGTCGTAGAGGTAATGAGGGGATCATTAGTCTTACCTTTACGTGAATGGATGTGTGCTGGCATAGACACGTTAGGACCGTATTGTGAGTAGTGATAGGTGGTGTTGTACCCAACCTTCTCTGTTCAGGGCTGAGTTTTCCAGTTTGACGAAGATGGCTTCTTTAACCTATCTTTCAAATCACCCATCCTCCTGTCCTTGTTATCAAAGGAGTGTCCTTGTCCTTTATGTGTAGGCATACAGCTGTGTCTTTATTTGAGGTGTTAGCCCTCCTCTGTTGGGCCAGCCACTTGTGAAGTGGTTGTTTTGTCTCACTGATATACAGATCTGTGTGGTTCTCATTGCTTGATACAATACTGTTCTGTCTGTGTTTGGGTGCAGGATCCCTGAGGTGGATGAGTTTCTGTCTGAGTATGTTTGCAGGTCTGAAAAGCACAGGGATTTGTTTTTTTTTTCTTCTAAACAACGCAGCAGGTCCAGTTGCCTTGATTTACTACTGCTTGATAAAACTGCAATGTTTTTAGTTAATCGCAGTCCTTAGTTTCCATGATGCAATTATTTTAAAATTCATGTTTCTTTTCTAAGTCTATGTTATGCTTATATTTGAACATATCCAACCATTATAAACAACTTACCACCACTGCAATTGTTATCAGTTCTGTATATTTTCCAAGCTTGCAGATGTCCCTGATTCACTTTGGAGATATTCAACAGTGGGTCAGTTTGCTAATAGTTTCATTGTTGTCAAAGCACCAGGGGAGGGACTTGTGTTTTATGGGACAGGGACCCACAAGGTCTCATCAACAGGAGCTGTCCTCTGAGACTAGGTGTGGCTGTGGCGAGGACAGCAGCTCACACTGACTGAGCACAGTCCAGACAGTGGGTTGTGAACAATGGCTTTGCAGTGGGTCTGGTTGAATGTTTCCCATTGTACTGTGGAGACAGGTATATTATACAATATTTACAAACCCCATTCCAGGTCACCATCCCAGCATGGGAGAGGGGGAGGTCAACAGGGCTGTCTGCTTCAGCTGGGAGCAAAACAACTGCGATACAAATCGGACAATCAAGATCAAAAACTGTGGTGTTTTCTTTGTCTACTGGCTGAAACCGACACTCTGCTGTGACAGAGTTTACTGTACAGGTACGTTACTGTTCTACATTAACACGGGGGGGGGGGGGTAGTTATTTGGAAATTCTGAGACATCCCAAATGATCAAAACACACAGTTTACTGAATATTCCAGTCGATTGCCAGATCAGTGGATCATCTCAGTCTTTTCCCCTGCACCCACCTTCCAGGTCAATCTGCCATGTCAGAATCTCATCCTCCTGGTCTGACATGTAACATCCTCTCCCACACTGAGACTGACAGGAACCATCCACTGTCTGTGCCACATGACCGCTGAGCACCGATCTCCATTCAACCCCTCCTTCTCCCATGAGGACCAAGCAGACTCCTCCATATTTCTGAGGACCAGATTGTCCATCCTCCCCTTCTTTCACTTCCCCTCTAGATAAAATCGTTCACCTCCATACAGACAAATGGCCATCCTCCAACCCTCAGACTGAGCGACATCTCTTCTTCTCCAACCAAACCCCGAGATGGAACATCTCATAAACAAGAGATAATCTGTAGGTGCTGGAAATCTAAGCAATACACACAAAATGCTGGAGGAACTCAGCAGGCCAGGCTGTATCTAAGGGGAGGAAAAACAGTACAGTTGACATTTTGGGTCGAGTACCTTTGGCAGGACATATCATTCCCTCTTTCCCATTCCCAAGTGGGATAAATGATGTCTGAGATGTGAAGGGAAACCAGATGGTCACATGCAGCTTCTTCACAAACACCATCAGAAGTTAGTATTGAAGCCTGTTTGCAAAGCATCTGAGCCAACAGCTCTACCACGACTATAAGGTAGAAGAGCAGAATAAGGCCATTCAGCCCACTGAATCTGCTCTGCTAGTCAATCATCACTTTCTCATTTTCTCTCTCAACCCCATTCTCCTGCCTTCTCCCAGTAACCTTTGGCACCCTGACTAATCAAGAATCTATCAACCTCCACTTTGAATATACCCAATATCTTAGCCTCCACAGCCATCTGTGGCAATGAATTCTACAGATTCACACCATCTGGGTAAAGAAATTTCTCCTCGTCTCTATTTGGAGGCTTGTCCTAGACTTGTCCAAAATAGGAAACTTATAGGAAACATCCCCTCCACATCCACTCTATCTATACTTCCAATATTCCACAGGTTTTAATCCACTAGCAGCCAACGAGAAAGGCCCTCCTGTGTTCCCACTCTGCCTCCAGCCGGTCAGCCAATTTTCTATATATGCTAGTACCTTTCCAATTGGGCACTGTTTCTGTTAACTAGCCTCATGTGTGGCAAATTGTCAAAGGCCTTTTGAAGATCCAAATAAACATCCACTGAGTTTGTCTCTTTTACCTGTTATTTCCGCAAAGAATTCCAAAAGATTTGTCGGACAACATTCCCCCTCAAGGAAACCATGGTGACTTCAGCATATTTTCTGGTGGCTCCAGATACCTCGAAACCTCATCCTTTATGATCGACTTGAACATCTTACCACCACTGAAGTCAGGCTGAGTGGTCTCTTATTTCCTTTTTTCTGTCTCTCTTCCTTCTTAAGGAGTGGAGTGACCTTTGCAACTTTCTAGTCCTCCAGAACCATTCCGGGATCCAGTGATTGCTGAAAGATCACCACTCATACCTCCATAATCTGTTCAGCTACCTCTTTCAGAACACTAGGTGTAATCCACCTGGTCCAGGTGACTTACCTTCCCTCAGACTTGCTGCCTTCAGTTATATTCTCATTTGTTACAACAACTGCACTCACTTCTGCCCCCGACACTCAGGTTTCTGGTATACAGGTAGTGTCTTCCACAGACTCACACAAACTGCTTCAGTTCAACCACCATTCATTGTCCCCCCATTGCTGCTTCCCCAACCCTATTTTCCAGTTGTCCAATATCCACACTCACCTCTCTTTTACTCTTTATATAACTGATTTTTTCTCTCTATCCTCATTTACATTATAGGTTACCTTACCTTCATATTTCATGACTATGATGGTTCTCAGTACATCAAGCAGTAGTAAATCTGTGTTGTCCAGAAGGCGTTTCACGAATTATCCAAGAGACTTCCTGAGTTCTGATCCACGGTGGGTAGTTTTCCAGTTTATGAACTTTGAGTTGTTTAAAGGTGTAGCAATCACAAAAGGGTCGTTAAGAAGTTCAAAGCAGCTGCGGAGGTTGATCTGTGGTTAAGAAGGCATACGGTGTATTGGCCTTCATCAACCACGGAACTGAAATTTGGAGCCAAGAGGTAATGTTGCAGCTATAGAGGACCCTGATCAGACCCCACTTGAAGTACTGTGCTCAGTTCTGGTCGGCTCACTACAGGAAGAACGTGGAAGCCATAGAAAGGATGCAGAGGAGATTTCCAAGGATGTTGCCTGGATTGGGGAGTATGCCTTATGAAAGCAGGTTGAGTGAACTCCGCCTTTCCTCCTTGGAGTGACGGTGGATGGGAGGTGACCTGATAGAGGTGCATAAGATGATAAGAGTCATTGATCATGTGGATAGTCAGAGGCTTTTTCCCAGGACCGTGCACAATTCTGATTTGATGGAGACAGACGTGAGAGTACAGAGGAACATCTGGAAAACTGCTGAAATGCCCGCTTCACTGCTACTGCTACTGTGTGGTAACCGGAATCTCCTTAGCAGAAGGCACTGAATCTTCAGCTTTGCTTGTTTCAGCGGCTGGGGTGAGGTAGAATGTGCTCGGCAGAGGATGGTGCTCAGGAGGCTGTATCGGAGGGGCTGGTCCGAGGCTCAAAGGTTTCGGACGGACGGATTCGGTGTCGGCTGTGGTCAGCTGCTTCCAAGGCATCGGCAAGTTGACGATGCCTAGAGGTTTATGGCAGGGAGTTTTTCCCTTTTGCCACCTGCTATCAGGGACTTGGGGACTTTCAGACTTTTTTTTTTTACCATGCCCATGGTTTGTTCTTCATCAAATTATGGTATTGCTTTGCACTGCTGTAACTATATGTTATAATTATGTGGTTCTGTCAGTGTTAGTCTTTGGTTTGTCCTGTTTTCTGTGATATCTCTCTGGAGAAACATTGTATCATTTCTTAATGCATGTATGCATTTCTAAATGACAGTAAAAGAGGACTGAGTGTTCCCATAATCTAATCTTCCCTGTCCTTGTTATCCAAGGAGTGTCCTTGTCCTTAAAGTGTGGATATGCAGCTGAGTGTATTAGAATTGCACAGATTTGTATATCGGAAAGACAGAACAGCATTTCACAAACTAAAACAACAGGAATTCTGCAGATGCTGGAAGTTCAAGCAACACACATCAAAGTTGCTGGTGAACGCAGCAGGCCAGGCAGCATCTGTAGGAAAAGGCGCAGTCGACGTTTCAGGCCGAGACCCTTCGTCAGGACTAACTGAAAGAAGAGCTAGTAAGAGATTTGAAAGTGGGAGGGGGAGGGGGAGATCCAAAATGATAGGAGAAGACAGGAGGGGGAGGGATGGAGCCAAGAGCTGGACAGGTGATTGGCAAAAGGGATACGAGAGGATCATGGGACAGGAGGTCTGGGGAGAAAGACGGGGGGCGGGGAAGAACCCAGAGGATGGGCAAGGGGTATATTCAGAGGGAGAAAAAGGAGAGTGAGAGAAAGAACGTGTGTATAAAAATAAATAACGGATGGGATACGAGGGGGAGGTAGGGTATTAGCAGAAGTTAGAGAAGTCGATGTTTATGCCATCAGGTTGGAGGCTACCCGGACGGAATATAAGGTGTTGTTCTTCCAATCTGAGTGTGGCTTCATCTTTACAGTAGAGGAGGCCGTGGATAGACATGTCAGAATGGGAATGGGATGTGGAATTAAAATGTGTGGCCACTGGGAGATCCTGCTTTCTCTGGCAGACAGAGGGTAGGTGTTCCGCGAAACAGTCTCCCAGTCTGCATCGGGTGTCGCCAATATATAGAAGGCCACATCAGGAGCAGTGGACACAGTATGTCACCCAGGCCGACTCATAGGTGAAGTGTCGCCTCACCTGGAAGGACTGTCTGGGGCCCTGAATCAACCACTGCATTGGCGCTGCTTCCTGCACACATGCTGAGCTCGTTGACTTTATTAACTTTGCCTCCAACTTTCACCCTGCCCTCAAGTTTACCTGGTCCATTTTCAACACCTCCCTCCCCCTCCTAGATCTTTCTGTCTCTGTCTCTGGAGACAGCTTATCCACTGATGTCTACTATAAGCCTACTGACTCTCACAGCTATCTGGACTATTCCTCTTCTCACCCTGTTTCTTGCAAAAATGCCATCCCCTTCTCGCAATTCCTCCGTCTCCACCGCATCTGCTCTCAGGATGAGGCTTTTCATTCAAGGACGAGGGAGATGTCCTCCTTTTTTAAAGAAAGGGGCTTCCCTTCCTGCACTATCAACTCTGCTCTCAAATGCATCTCCCCCATTTCACGTACATCTACTCTCACTCCATCCTCCCGCCACCCCACTAGGAATAGGGTTCCCCTGGTCCTCACCTACCACCCCACCAGCCTCCGGGTCCAACATATAATTCTCCGTAACTTCCCGGCCAGACCTCCTGTTCCATGAACCTCTCGTATCCCCTTTTGCCTATCACCTGTCCAGCTCTTGGCTCTATCTCTCCCCCTCCTGTCTTCTCCTATCATTTTGGATCTCCCCTTCCCCCTCCAACTTTCTCTTACTCACTCTTCCTTCAGTTAGTCCTGACCAAGGGTCTCGGCC
Source organism: Mobula birostris (assembly GCF_030028105.1). Classification (NCBI taxonomy): domain Eukaryota; kingdom Metazoa; phylum Chordata; class Chondrichthyes; order Myliobatiformes; family Myliobatidae; genus Mobula; species Mobula birostris. The sequence continues at coordinate 36,434,562 of NC_092382.1, read as the reverse complement.
TGAAACGTCGACTGCGCCTCTTCCTACAGATGCTGCCTGGCCTGCTGCGTTCACCAGCAACTTTGATGTGTGTTACTTCACAAACTAGGTAGTTCTGAGGTAAGGACACATTAGGCACAACTTTGCGGGCCAAAGGGCCTGTACTGTGCTCTAGGTTTTCTATGTTTCTTTCTAAATGGATGGCACAACATAGGAGAACGAACACCTCAAGTCAAGACTCTGGTGCATATCTACGCCTAAAGGACAAGGGATGCTCCATCGATAATAACAAGATAAGACTAATGAACCTCTCATTACCTCTATGACTTGTAACAACCCTCGTGAGATTGCTATACCTTTAAACAAGTGACAGAGTTTATAAGCCGGAAAACTACCCACCGTGGATGAGAAATGAACAAGCCTCTTGGATGAGTGGTGAAATGTTTTCTAACCATCACAGTGAGTCCAGTTGCCTTGATTTACAACTGCTTTATACTTCATATTTCATGTTTCCTCTCCCTGTGGCTTTTCTTGTTGCCTTATGTTGTTTTTGTAAGGCTTCTGTTGGATTCTGATTTTTGTTTTAAAGTCAGGAAAGAGGCACAAAACTTGCTGCTTCACAGTCATTTTATTAAGTATTGATAGAACAAAGGAAAATTGAAAGTGGACAGTTACTCACTAGTAGCAGGAAAAAAAAGGCAAAAAAAGACAACGTTGCTGTGTGGTCAGCTCATTTTATACCCATGGGTAAGAAATGTTCCATTCAAATGTGCAGATAAAAGTCAACCAGTCAGATACTACTATTCAAATAATGCAGCAACATGGAAACTTCCAGAACAGTCTGGAATTATACGAATGTAACCAGCAGGGGGCATATTGATCAATGATGTTAATATTAACATACAATGGCTACATTGATCTATAAAGGCCAATCTGCCAAAAACTTTCTTTACAGCTCTATCTACCCGTGAAGCCACTTTCAATGCATGATGGACCTGCAGTCCCATCATTCTTGCTGATCCAGTTGGCCACTTTATTATCCAGATCATTGATATTGATGACGAAGTACAATGGACTCAGTCAGCACCGATCCCTGCAGCCCTCCATTAGTGACAGGAGTCCAGTCAGAGAGATAACTGTCTCCTTCCACTCTCTGGCTTCTCCCAGGAAGTCTATGTCTAATTCAGTTTCCTGCCTCAACTTGGATGCTCAGTGGCTGAACCTTCTTGACCAACCTCCCATGTGGGACCTTGTCAAATGCCTTGCTAAAGTCCATGTAGACAACATCCACTGCCCTGCCTTCAGCACCTTCCCTGGTAACTTCCTCAAAAACTTTATAAGATTGTTTAGACTTCATGTACCAGAGTGAAAGCATGCGGGCTATCCTTAATCAGACCATGTTTATCCAAATGCTCGTATATCCAGTCCATTAGAATAGCTTCCAATAACTTCCCACTACTGATGTCAGACTCACCAGTTTATAACTTCCTGTTTTACAGAAAACATAGAAAACCTATAGCATAATACAGGCCCTCCAGCCCACGATGCTGTGCCGAACTTATATTTATTTTAGAAATTACCTAGGGTTACCCATATCCCTCCATTTTCTCAGCTCCATGTACCTATCCAGGAGTCTCTTAAAAGACCCTATTGTATATGCCTCCACCGCCATCGTTGGCAGCCCATTCCAGGGACTCACCGTACTCTGTGTTTTTTTAAAAAAAACTTGCCCCTCACATCTCCTCTGTACCTATTTCCAAGCACCTGAAAACTGTGCCCTCTCGTGCTACCATTTCACCCCTGGGGAAAGCCTCTGATTATCCACACGATCAATGCCTCACATCACCTTTTACACCTTTATCAAGTCACCTCTCATCCTCCATTGTTTCAAGGAGAAAAGGCCACGTTCACTCAGCCTATTCTCATAAGGCATGCTTCCCAATCCAGGCAACGTCCTGGTAAATCCTTGTAAATCTTCTCTGCACCCTTTTTATAGTTTCCACATCCTTCCTGGAGTGAGGCGACCGGAACTGAGCACAATACTCCAAATGGGGTCTGACCAGTGTCCCATAAAGCTGTAACATTACCTCTTAGCTCCTGAACTAAATCCCACGGATGATGAAGGCCAAAGCACCGCATGCCTTGTTAACCACACAGGTTTCTTTTTAAACCCTTTCTTAAACAGTGTAATGACATTGGCTATTCTGCAGTCCTCCAGCACCACATGTGTTGCAAAGAATGATTTAAAGATTTCTGCTAGAGCCCTAGTGATTGCTGCATTTGCCATCCGTAGGGTCTAAGGGAGCACCTTGTTGGGCCCTGAGGATTTATCCACCCTAATTTTCCTCTGGACAGTAAATGCCTCTTCTTCTGTAATCTTTGAGTAGTGGCCAGTCAGAGAGTTCAGAAGCTGGAGAGGACATAATTCACTCAGGTTCACTGATCGAGTACTAAGGGCAGTGACACGACAGTATTTTGGAGCTTGAGCAGTGGCAAATTGGATAGGTTAGAAAATTGAGAGGATGTAAAGCACTCAGTATTAAAAGCAACAACACGAGGTGGTTTTTTCTGTGCTTTGAGTAGCAGCCAATCAGCATTCAGGATTGATTAGCAAGAACAAATTGAAGTAAGACAAGTGCAAGTGGAGCAGCCATCATTGGAGTGGACAGAGTTAGAGTGGAGATCTCGAGGCTTTAGCTCTGTGCGACTTCGGAAAAGAAGCGGATTTAGTCAGGGAAGGCAAAAAAAATGTAGATAGGGCTATTTTTTCCCTCTTCTTTACATTTGTTCAGTTAGAATAGTAGCGATGCCAGGCAAGTCAGTGGAAAGCTTCACTTGCGGGATGTAAGAAGGCAGGGAGGCCTCCAGTGTCCCTGACGACTACAACTGCAATAAATGTATCCAGCCACAGCTTCTAACAATCTGCGATAAGGAGTTGGAGCTGGAACTGGATGAACTCTGGATAATTTGGGAGGCTGATGGTGTGATAGTGAGGACAGATGGAGATGGCACAGGAACTGGGTGATAGGAAGGGGAAAGGGGTTAAGGAACCAGTGGCGAGTACCCCTGAGACCAATCCCTCAACATCAGGTGTATCACTTTGGATATTGTTGTGGTGGGGGGGGGGGCAGATGACTGAGCAGATGAATTGTCTGTTCCTCTATTTTTACTATGTGCCCCTGTTTATTACAGATCCAGCATCTGTACCAACTCTGCAACCCGTGGGGACAACTTCTGAGCCAAGCAATGATTCATACACGATCACGGACCCAGAGACATGCCCAGGTAACAGTGGTCAGAATTTGCTTTATGCAGACTTCTTTCAGAAATCATCATCAGATTCATCCAGGGTCAAGGAGTGTGTGGGATTGACTGAGGGAAGAATGGTGATAAGGTGACTGAAGGAGGGGGGTAATGGAAGGACCAAGGAGAGCAGGTTATAGGAGGGCCTTAATGGTGTGGGAATGAACGAGGGAAGAGGGTGAATTGAATTGACTTTATTTCATAATTCTTTATGTTATGTCTCTGTCTGAATGTGTAATTTATAATGAATAGTATGTACAACGGGACAGTCAATATAACATAGAATTACAATTGTATTAGCATGAATTAGTCAGTCTGATGGCCTGGTGGAAGAAGCTGTCAAGGAGCCCATTATAGTCATAGTCATACTTCATTAATCCAAGGGGAAATTGGTTTTCGTTACAGTTGCTCCATAAATAATAAATAGTAATAGTAAATAGTTAAATAGTAATATGAAAATTATGCCAGTAAATTTTGAAATAAGTCCAGGACCAGCCTATTGGCTCAGGGTGTCTGACCCTCCAAGGGAGGAGTTGTAAAGTTTGATGGCCACAGGCAGGAATGACTTCCTATGATGCTCAGTGCTGTATCTCGGTGGAATGAGTCTCTGGCTGGGAATGTGCTCCTGTGCCCACCCAGTACATTATAGAAACATAGAAACATTAGAAAAGAGGTGCAGGAGTAGGCCATTCGGCCCTTCGAGCCTGCACCGCCATTTATTATGATCATGGCTGATCATCCAACTCAGAACCCCGCCCCAGCCTTCCCTCCATACCCCCTGACCCCCGTAGCCACAAGGGCCATATCTAACTCCCTCTTAAATATAGCCAATGAACTGGCCTCAACTGTTTCCTGTGGCAGAAAATTATGTAGTGGATGGGAGACATTGACCAAGATGGCATGCAACTTAGACAGCATCCTCTTTTCAGACACCACCGTGAGAGAGTCCAGTTCCATCCCCACAATATCACTGGCCTAATGAATGAGTTTGTTGATTTTGTTGGTGTCTGCTACCCTCAGCCTGCTGCCCCAGCACACAACAGCAAACATGATAGCACTGGCCACCACAGACTCGTAGAACATCCTCAGCATCGTCCGGCAGATGTTAAAGGACAGCAGTCTCCTCAGGAAATAGAGACGACTCTGACCCTTCTTGTAGACAGCCTCAGTGTTCTTTGACCAGTCCAGTTTATTGTCAATTCGTATCCCCAGGTATTTGTAATCCTCCACCATGTCCACACTGACCCTCTGGATGGAAACAGGGGTCACCGGTACCTTAGCTCTCCTCAGGTCTACCAGCAGCTCCTTAGTCTCTTTCACATTAAGCTGCAGATAATTCTGCTCACACCATGAGCTGAATCAGGCCTGGCTTTTATGCTGCGGTAGCATTTCCCGGATGGTAGCAGCTGGAGCAGTTTGTGGTTGGGGTGACTCATGTCCCAATGATCCTTTGGGCCCTTTTTACACATCTGTCACTGTGTAAATGCCCTGAGGAGTGAGGAGTTCACATCGACAGATGTGCTGGGCAGCTCACACCACTCTCTGCAGTGTCCTGCGATTGAGGGAAGTACAGTTCCCATACCAGGCAGTGATACAGCCAGTCAGGATGCTCTTAATTGTGTCCCTGTAGATAGTTCTTAAGATCTGGGGACAGCCAAACTTCTTCAACTGTCTGAGATGAAAAACGCAGTGTTGTGCTTCTTTTTTTTTTTTTTTACCACACAGCCGGTATGTACAGAGCACATGATATTCGCAGTTATGTGTATACTGAGGAACTTGAAACTGCTCACCCTTTCAACCCCAGATCCATTGATATTAATATTGGTGTGTCTATCTCTGTTCCTCCTGTAGTCCACAACCAGCTCCTTTGTTTTTGTGACATTGAGGGAGAAGTTGTTTTCTTGACACTCCCTGTGTCAGAGTGATGACTTCTTCTCTGTAGGCTGCCTCATTATTATTTGAGATCAGGCCAATCAATATAGTACCATCAGCAAATTTAATTAGCAGATTGGAGCTGTGGGTGGCAACACAGTCATGGGTGTACAGAGAGCAGAGGATGGGGCTTAGGGCACTGCACTGGGGGGTCTCATGTGTTGAGGGGCAGAGGTGAGGGAGCCCACAATTACCACATGCTGGTAATCTGACTGGAAGTCCATGATCCAGCACACAAGGCAGGATGAATGCTGAGGTCTCTGAGCTTCTTGTCAGGCCTGTAGGGAATGATATTGTTGAATGCTGAATTGTCGTCCAAGAACAGCACTCTCATATAATCATCACTCTTCTCCAGATGTGTAAGAACAGATGTGGCTATCACATCATCTGTTGATCGGCTGTGACGATGGGTGAATTGTACAGGGTCCAGTGCAGGTGGTAGCATGCTGTAGATATAGTCCTTGACAGCCTCTCATAGTAGTTGAGGAGGGAGCGACAGGACACAAGTCGTTCAGATATGTTACCCTGGTCTTTTTAGGTACAGGGATGGTGGATGTTTTGAAGGAGTAGGGCACCCTGCACCGGGAGAGGGAGAGAGTAAAACTGTGTTCAAACACACCAGCTAGTTGTACCGTGCACACTCTAAGTACCCACCCTGGGATGCCGTCCGGTCCTGTAGCCTTGTGGCTGTCCACTTGTTGGAAACAACTGCATCCTTTAGGCTCAGAGATAACCAAGTTGCAGGTCATATAGGCGGTTCTCTTCAGGGGCTCAGTGTTGGTGACATCAAACCCAGAGTGTTAAAAAAAATTTTTAAAAAAATAGCTCATCTGGCAGAGAGGCCAGCGATGATGGCAGCACTGCTGCTTTTAGCTTTGAAGACTACAATGGCATGCTGACCTTCCAATAACTGTGTGTGTTTTGGTGGAGAGTTGTGTCTGGATCTTGCCCTTGTATTGAAGTTTTGCTCTCTTGATGACGTTGCGGGTTTCTAGCTGCATTTCTGGAGTTACTTTTGCCAAAATCTCTGTCTCACAAGGAGGGTGTAGACTGCATGTAACTGTTGATCCAGGGTTTCTGGTTTGGATAGACCCTGACCAATTTTTCGAGGACAACGTTCTCGATGCACTTCTGGATGAAACTCGTGACCACTTCTATGAACTCGGAGACATCTTCGTCACGAACGACAGTCCAGTTAATCTCATCAGTCTTGTAGCATGGAGACCAATTGGTCGGACCAACAGTCGGTGGTTTCAACTTTTGCCTGAGGGTGGACAGGCGCAGGATGGAGGAGTGATCAGTCTTCCCAAGTGGTGGATGGAGGAGGGCTTTGTCTGTTTTGCTGAAGGGGGAGTTGCAGTGCTCAACGATGTTATCTCCCCGTTTGCTCACCTGGACGTGTTGACAAAACTTCATTGAGGCTTTAGTCAGAGACGCTCGATTAAAGTCTCCAGCAAGAATGAAAGCAGCCTCCAGGTGTACAGTCTCGAGGGTACTGATGGTCTCGTACAGTTCCTTGAGAGCCAAGTCAGTATCAGCCTGCGGCGGAATATACACAGCTGAGTTAATAACAGTCGTGAACTCTCTCGACAGCCAGAAAGGTCTACACAGCAGCACAAAGTACTCCAGATGCAGGCAACTAAAGAATTTGAGGGTATGCACATTCTGGGGGTTGCGCCAAGCATTATTGAAATAATTTTAGACCTGACTGCTTGGAACAGGGATAACCCAGAGTGCTCAATGGTGTGATCCTCTATATCCTCCGTCAGCCAGGTCTCCACAAAACACAAAATGTTACATTCCCTTGTTTCCTGCTGGTAGGAAATTCTGGCTCTCAGTTTGCACAGCTTCTTTTTCAGGACTGAATGTTAACCAGGAGTATGCTAGGGAGCAACGGCCAATTAGCACGCTGTTGAGACCAGAATGCCATCCCTTCTCCCTGGTCTCCGGCGTCACTTCCAAGGTAGCGATGGTGTAATAAATTAACCTTCCATGGATCGTGTAAGCAGAGGTTTCCAGTGTATAAAAGGCAGCACATTGTGGGTAAATGCCATCTTCCCGATGTTCAAAAGAGTCAGTTGGTCATATCTGATGTGACTACCAGCTTCTTGAACAGGAAATGCAAAGGACATTACAGACATGAGCAGTGCACTGTACAGTTGGTACGGAGTTCGCAACACGGCTGCCATAAGTGGCACCATCTTGTAACTCTTGGGTGAGGGAGGAAGCAATGGGTTGAGGGAGTGAGTAAGCGGAGAGGAAGATGTATGATCGAGGGGCTGTGGGGTGATTGGAGAGGAGCAAATAGCAATGGAAAAGAGTGTTGCATGATGAGTTTGACCAATGGGAGTGGAGACAAACATGTAGGTTTCCCATGAGCATGGGCATGGGGAAGTGCCACTGGGCCTGGTACGTGGGTGACAGGGATGAACAGAACATCGTGCATTGAGATAAACTTGATGTGAAATGAATGTACAGATGCTCTGATTAATTAGGTGACTGGAGCATACTGGGCCAGATCTGAGTATCCCTGGACGTTGCATCCTCGAGGATTGCAACAAAGCGACTGAGGAACAGGAAATGAGTGACTCAGACTGGGGATGGCAGGAATTGTCAAAGAGTGTTCTAGACATCTTTTGGACAGATGGAGCTGATTTGGATTGGATGACAAGTCAGCTGAGTCGGATATGGAATGCAGTGACTGGTGTTTGGTTAGGTGCTGTATAACCTTATGTGAAAGGGGGTGATAGGCATGTGTTGGTACAATGGAAGTCTGTTGTTTGTGATTCCTCTAGGCTTGTCCCATTACTAAGAGCTCGATACTTCCTGATGTGTCCCTGATTTAAAACAGGATCAGGATATCATGGAAAATTGTGAATGTCACTCCACTCTTCAAGAAGTGAGAGAGGCAGAAGGAGGGAAACTATAGGCTAGTTATTTTGAACACAGTGGTTGAGAAGATATTGGAATCCCAACTGGGTGGTCAATTGTCTGTTCCTTAGTTCTCACCATATATCCCTATTTATTACAGATGCAGCATCTGTACCAACTCCACAAACTGAGGGGACAAATCCTGATCCAAGCATTGATTTGTCCACAATTAGGGACCATACAAGCTCAGGTATCAGCTGCAGGGATTATTATTATTATTACTTTATTGTCACCAAACAATTGATACTAGAGCATACAATCATCACAGCAATATTTGATTCCATGCTTCGCGCTCCCTGGAGTACAAATCAATGTGTTGAACACAGACTGTTCACTGGGAATACACAGCCCACAATCCCATGACCATTCACAGACACATTTGTCAGCGGTAGGGGTTGCAGAAAATATGCCCCCCACAAGTCTCTATGGTGGTACTTTGAATGCCTGTGTTACCATAACTGGAGAGAAGTTTATTGGGAAACTGAAAGGTTTGAATGTAGGTAAGGCATCTGGACTACATGGTGTAACTCCAGGGTTCTGGAAAAGGTGGCTGATGAGATTGTGGAGGCATTTGTAATGATTTTTCAAGAATCACTAAATTCTGGAATGGATCTGGAAAACTGGAATATTATAAATGTCACTCTGCTCTTCGAGAAGGTAGAGAGGTAGAAGGAAGGGAACTACGGGCCAGTTATTCTGACCTCAGTGGTTGTAAAGATGTTGGAGTACCAATGGAGTGGTCAGTTGTGTGTTCCTCTGTTCCTACCACGTACCCCTGTTTTTAGTACCAACTCTGCAACACAAGGGGAGAACTTCTGAGCCAAATGATGATTTGGCCACTATGACGGATCCAGATACAAGCCCAGGTATCAATTGTGGGGATGTTGTTTATGCAGACTCCTCTCTGAAATCATCATCAAAGGGATTCAACCAGAATCAAGAGACTGACTGAGGGGAGACGGGTGACGGTGTGACGGAGGGAGACAGGTGAGGGAGCAGCCGAGGGAGGCGGGTGACGGAGCAGACGAGGGAGATAGGTGTGGTGTGTACCGAGTACACAGTGGCGTAGCAACACTCACAACACACTGGAGGAACTCAGCAGGCCGGGCAGCATCCGTGGAAGCGATCGCTCAACGTTTCGGGCCGGAACCCTTCATCAGGACTGAAGGCCCTATCCTTCTTTATAGATCCAGCATCTGCAGAGTGTTTTGTGTTTACAGAGTGGTGTAGGAGAGAGAGAGGGAGGAATGGTGGAGAAGCAAGTAGAAGCGTGTTACATGACGGGTCTGAGCAATTGGGAATGACGGAAATATCTCGGTATTCTGAGCAGTGGGATTCAACTAGAATCACGGGACTGACTGATGGGCGAGGAAATGAATGAGGGTGATGTGAGATGTAGGTACCAAGTACAGAGGGGTGTAGGAGAGACCAAGACAGGAGGGTGGGGAAGCAAGTAAATGCATGTTGCATGACGGGTATGACCAATTGGAATGGACAGAAATGTCTCTGTACTCCAGTCGGTGGGATTCAACTAGAATCAAGGGACTGATGAAGCAGTGACAGAGTGACCAAGGCACTTGGGTGATGGAGTGGTCGAGGGCGATGGGTGACGGAGTGGCCGAGGGGGAGTGTGACGGATTGGCCAAGGTATATGACTGACAGACGAACCAAGGACAGAGGGGTGTGGGTTGGCTCAAACGGTGTGGGAGAGACACAAGGAAGAGTGTTGGGGGGAGCAAGTAAAAGAGTGTTACATGATGGGTTCGACCAGTGGGGATGGGCATAAACTTGTAGGTTTGCCATGAGCAGCGGGGATCGTCGAGACCACTGGGCCTGGAACATGGATGAGTGGGATGAACAGAAGCTTGGTTGTTGAGATATACATGAAGTGAAATCAGTGTAAAGGTGCTGTGGATAATTGAGTGACTGCAGCAGACAGAGTCAAATCTCAGTATCCCTGGATGCTGCATCATCGGAATTGTTCTGGAGGGAATGACGTATTGACAAAGAATGACAGAGTGGGAATGGAGAAATTGACAAAGAGAGCTCTAGCCGTCTGGTAGAAAGGTGGAGCTGATTTGGCTGCGATGACTTAAGTCACCTGAGGAAGATGCAGAATGCAGTGACTGGTATTTGAGTGAGTGCTGTGTAACCTTACATGAAAGAGTGTGATCGGCAAGTGTTGGTACTATGGAAGGTTGGGTTTGGTGAGTCCTCTAGTCTCGTCCCATCACAAACTAGCTCAATACTTCATCTTCGACACTCGCCACATGTCCCATATTTAGAACGGGATCATGGTCTCTTGGAAAATTACAAATGTAACTCCACTCTTCAAGGAGGTAGAGAGGCAGAAAGAGGGAAACTACAGGCCAGTTATTCTAACATCAGTGGTTGGGAAGATGTTGGAGTCCCAACTGGGTGGTCAGATGTCTGTTCCCCTGTGCCCACCATGCGCCCCTGTTTGTCGCAGATCCAGCATCTGTACCAACTTCACAACCTGAGGGGACATCTCCTGATCAGACCGATGATATTTCCACCATCATGGACCTAGATACAAGCTCAGGTGTCAGTTCTATAGATCTGTTTTGAGAATCAATGGTCTGACTGAGGAGAGATGGGTGAGGCAGTGACATAGGGTGGTGGGCGACAGTGTGTCTGAAGGAGATGGGCAACAGCCCGACCCAGGGATTTTATTGTCATTGAACTTTATTGTCATTGTGCCGAGTACAGATACAAGCAATGAAATGCAGTTAGCATCAGTCCAGAAATGCAAAGAATAGTGTTATTTATAAAATAACTGGGAATAAAAAAGTGCTACAGCACACAAATATAAAAGTACTGAGACAGTACAATATGGGGGCAATACTGCTTAGCGCTGTGATGTGAGGTTCAGCAGTGTCACAGCCTCAGGGAAGAAGCTCTTCCTGTGCCTGCTGGTGCGGGACCGGAGGCTCCTGTAGCGCCTACTGGATGGGAGGTGAGTAAAAAATCCATGATTAGAGTGAGATGAGTCCCTGATAATGCTTTTCGCCCTGCCCAGGCAGCGTTTATGGTAGATGTTCTCAATGGTGGGCAATTGGGTGCCGATAATCCGCTGGGTAGTTTTCACCACACGCTGGAATGCTTTGCGGTCCAATACGGGGCAATTGCCACACCACACTGACATGCAGTTCATGAGTATGCTCTCAATTCTACAGCGGTAAAAGTCCGTCAGTATCCTGGGACAAAGGTGAATTTTTTTCATGCTCTGCAGGAAATGAAGGCGCTGTTATGCCTTTCTGATCAGGATGGAGGAGTTCAGGGAGCAGGTGAGATCTTCGGAAATGTGGACACCAAGGAACTTGAAGCTTGATACATGCTCCACTACAGCTCCGTTAATGTAGATGGGGATGTGAGTGTGACTCCTGGTATGCCTGAAGTCCACAATAATCTCCTTGGTCTTCTGGGTGTTATGGGCCAGATTTTTGTTAGCACGCCACACGGCCAGGTGTTGGACCTCGTCCCTGTAGGCCGACTTGTCATCACCTCTGATCAGGCCAACCACCGCGGTGTTGTCTGAGAACGTGATTATGGAGCTAGAACCCTGTACAGGAACGCAGTCACAGGTGAAAAGGGAGTACAGAACAGGGTTCAGGGTTCAGTACACAGCCTTGAGGCACGCCAGTGTTCAGGGTGAGAGTGGAGGAGGAGAGGTTGTCTAACTTAACTGAATAGGGTCTGTTAGAAAGTCCAAGGTCCAATTGCAGAGGGATGAGCTGATACCAAGCTGGCGAAGTTTGGTGATCAGCTTGGAGGGGAGCACGGTATTGAATGCCGAACTAAAGTCAATGAACAGCATTCTAACGTAAGAGTTGGGGTCGGGGCAGAGTGAACAGCCATGGAGATGGAATCCTCTGTTGACCTGTTGGTGCGATAGGCAAATTGATGGGGGTCCAGGGTAGTGGGCAGACAGGATTTCAGATGTGGCAGAACCAGTCTCACAAAGCACTTTGCAATGGTGGGTGTGAGTGCAACTGGATGTAAGTCATTCAGGCCTGTGGCAGTGGAATGCTTCGCATCCTAGAGAATCATTTGGAGTGCCTGATGTACAGGCAAAGATTGACTCAGAGTGGGAATGGAGTATTTTGTCAAAGAGCCGTCGAGTAGAAAGATGGAGGTGATTTGTTATGGACAACTTAGTTCAGCTGAGCTGACCTCTCATTGGAGTTGGATATGAATTGCAGTGACTTGTGGACGGGTGAGTGCTGAAAAACTTACATGGTGGAGCACGTTGGGCCAGTATTGGCATGATGAAATACTGATTTTGGTGATTCCAGCAGTCTCGTCCCATCACAAACTTGCTCAATACTTCATCTCCAACACTCACCACGGGTCCCTGATTTTGAAACACATTGAGTGTCTCTTGGGAACAGTAGGGTACAGAATACAACTTTGTCCACAATCCCATGACCATCCACAAGCGCATAATCAGTGGTAGGGGTGGTAGAAATGAGGCTTCCTGTATCTCTCTTGTGGAAATTTGAATGTCTGTGTTTCTATAACAAGAGGGGATGTTCTTGGGAAACAGCAAGTTCTGAATGATGACATGTCACCTGGACCAGACAGTGTGAACCCCAGAGTTCTGGAAGAGATGGCTGAAGAGATTGTGGAGTCATTAGTAATGATCTTTCAAGAATCACTAGATTCTGTATGTTTCCGGAAGAGAAGAAAATTACAGATATTTCTCCACTCTTGAAGAAGGTAGCGAGTTAGAAAGAAGGAAACTATCGGCCTGTTATTCTAATCTCAGTGGTTGGGAAGATGTTGGAGTCCCAACCCAGTGGTCTATTGTCTGTTCCTCAGTTCCCACCATGTACCCCTGTTTATTATAGATCCAACATCTGTACCAACTCCACAAACCGAGGGGACAACTCCTGAACCAAGTGAAGATCTGTCCACAATCACGGACCTGGATACAAGCTCAGGTATCAGTTGTGGGGAGATATTTTACACAGGCTTGCCTCCGAAATTATCATCCAACGGATTCAACCAGAATCAAGGGATATACTGAGGGGAGATGGGTGATGGTGGATAGAGGGAGATTGATGGTAGTCACCATGGGAGATCAACGGAGATGAGTGACGGACAGATCAAGGGAGATTAGGGACCAAGGGAACGGGGTGACAGAGCGGCCGAGGGAGCTGGGTGACGAAGGTCGCAAGTACAGAGGGGTGCAGGAGAGACTGAGGGGAGAGTGGTGAGGAAGCAAGTAAAAGCGTGTTACGTGACCGGTCTGACCAATTGGAGTGGACAGAAATATCTCAGTATTCCGCGCAGTGGGATTCAAGAAGAGTCAAGTGACTGACTGGGATGTTGGTGTGGCTGAAGGAGGTAGTTACAGATCGGCTGAGGGATACGAGTGACAGACGGACCAAGGACAGAGGGGTGTGGGATGGCTCAAACGGTGTCGGAGAAACTGAGGGGAGAGTGTTGAGCGAGCAAGTAAAATTGTTGCCTGTCTTTTACACTGATTATGAGTGACTTAGAATACACAGTCAGATCCGTGTATGCCTGGATGTTACATCCTAGAGAATTGTTCTGGAGTGTCTGATGTGCAGGGAAGGGTTGACTTAGATTGGGAATGGTGGGAATTGTCAAAGAGCCATCTAGTAGAAAAATGGAGGTGATTTGTTATGGATAACTTAGTTCAGTTGAGCAACCCTCTCATGCGAGCAGGATGTGGATTATGCTGCTGATGGTTCGGTGAGTGTTGTATAACCTAAAATGGTACAGCACGATGGGCCTGTGATAGCATGATGGAATGCTGATATTGGTGATTCCTGTGGTCTCGTCCCATCACAAACTTACTCAGTACTTCCTCTTCAGCACTTTCCATGTGTCCCTGATTTAAAACACATTCAGTGTTTCTTGGGAACTACAGGGTACAGAGTATGACTTTATCCACAATCCCATAACCATCGACAAGAGCACTGTCAGTGTTAGGGGTTGAGAAATGGAGACTCTCCCAAGCCTCTGTGGTGGATCTTCGAATCTCTGTGTTTTCATAACAAGAGAGGAGGTTGAAGGAGGTGAGCAGGATGAATAGAAGGTTGTGCATTGAGATAAACATAAAAAGAAATGAATGTACAGATGACGGGGAGAATTACGAGACTATAACAGATGGGATCAGAGCCGAATATTCCTGGATGTTGCATCTTAGATAATTGTTCTGGAGTGTCTGATGTATAGGTAATATGTGACTTAGATTGGGAATGGAGAAATTGTCAAAGATTTCTAGCTACCTGCTATAAAAATGGAGGTGATTTCTTTGGGATGACAAAGCAACTGTCATGGGAGGAAGATGCAAGATGCCGAGACTGGTGTTTGGGTGAGTGCAGTTTAACCTTACATGATGGGGTGTGATGATCCTGTGTTGGTACGATGGAAGACTGGTTGAGGTGATTCCTGTAGTCTCGACCCATCACAAGCTGGCACAATATATCCTCTCCTACACTCACCATGTGCCCCTGATTGAAACCACATTCAGGATCACTTGGGAAGAGTAGGGTACAGAGCACAACTTTGACCACAGTCCCAGAACCATCAACAAGCACCTTTATCAGTGCAATGGCTTGTTGAAATGGAGCCTCCTTCAAATGTCTATTGTGAAGCTTTGACAGGACTGTGTTCCCAGAAGTAGAGAGGAGGTTGTTGGCAAACTGAATGGTCTGAATTTGGATAAGTTACCTGGAGCAGACAGTGGGCTCCCCAGAGTTCTGGAAGAGGAGGCTGAAGAGATTGTGGAAACAGTAGTAATAATTGTTCAAGTAGAAACATGTTACATGATGGGTCTGACCAAAGGGAATGGACAGAAATATCTCGGTATTCTGAGCAGTGGGATTCAACTAGAATCACGGGACTGACTGATGGGCGAGGAAATGACTGAGGGTGATGTGTGATGTAGCTATCAAGTACAGAGGGGTGAAGGAGAGACCAAGACAGGAAGGTGGAGAAGCAAATAAATGAGTATTGCCTGATGGGTATGACCAATTGGAATGGACAGAAATGTCTCGGTATTCCAGTTGGTGGGATTCAACTAGAATCAAGGGACTGACTAAGTGGCGATGCTGTGACCAAGGCAGATGGGTGATGGAGTGGCTGAGGGCGATGGGTGACGGAGTGGCCGATGAGGAGGGGTGACGGAGTGGCCGAGAGGTATCGTTGACAGAATGGCTGATGGAGTAAGTGACGGATTGACCAATGGGGATAGGAAACAACTTGTAGGTTTGCCATGAGCAGCGGGGATCATCGAATTCACTGGGCCTGGAACATGGATGAGTGGGATGAGCAGAAGCTTGGTTGTTGAGATATACATGAAGTGAAATCAGTGTAAAGGTGCTGTGGATAATTGAGTGACTGCAGCAGACAGAGTCAAATCTCAGTATCCCTGGATGCTGCATCATCGGAATTGTTCTGGAGGGAATGGCGTATTGACAAGGAATGACAGAGTGGGAATGGAGAAATTGACAAAGAGGGCTCCAGCCGTCTGGTAGAAAGATGGAGCAGATTTGGCTGGGACGACTTAAGTCACCTGAGGAAGATGCAGAATGCAGTGACTGGTATTTGAGTGAGTGCTGTGTAACCTTACATGAAAGAGTGTGATCAACTATGGAAGGTTGGGTTTGGTGAGTCCTCTAGTCTCGTCCCATCACAAACTAGCTCAATACTTCATCTTCGACACTCGCCATGTGTTCCCTATTTAGAACAGGATCATGGTCTCTGTGAAAATTATAAATGTAACTCCACTCTTCAAGGAGGTAGAGAGGCAGAAGAAGGGAAACTACAGGCCAGTTATTCTGACATCAGTGGTTGGGAAGATGTTGGAGTCCCAACTGGGTGGTCAGATGTCTGTTCCCCTGTGCCCACCATGCGCCCCTGTTTGTCGCAGATCCAGCATCTGTACCAACTCCACAACTTGAGGGGACATCTCCTGATCAGACCGATGATATTTCCACCATCATGGACCTAGATACAAGCTCAGGTGTCAGTTCTATAGATTTGTTTTGAGAATCAAGGGTCTGACTGAGGGGAGATGGGTGAGGCAGTGACATAATGAGGTGGGCGACAGTGTGTCTGAAGGAGATGGACGACAGCCCGACCCAGGGAGGAGGGTGATGGACTGTCCGATGGAGATGGGTGACGGAGAAGTAAAGACAGCTGGGTGATGGAGTGTCTGAGAGAGATGGGTGATGGATGTACTGAGGACAGAGGGGTGTGGGAGGGACCGGGGGCAGAGGGTTGAGGAAACAAGTAAAAGTCTTGGTATTCCGAGCAATAAATTTTGAGGAGGCCACTGGGACTGGTTCATAAAACAGCGGGATGAGTAGAAGATCATGCATTGTGATAAACATGAAGTCAAATGAATGTACAAATACTGGGGATAATTGAGTGACCGTAGCTTAGGGGGTCAGATCTGAATATCCCTGCATGTTGCATCCTAGATCATTATTCTGGAGTCTCTGACGTATAAGCAATACATAACGTATATTGGGAATGGAGAAATTTTCAATGAGCTTCTAGCCATCTGGTAGATAGATGGAGGTGATTTGTTTAGGATGACTGAGGACCTCTCATGGAAGGAGGAGGATGCAAAATGCAGAGACTGCTGGTTGGGTGATTGCAGTATAACCTTACATGACCAGGCGTGATGAGCATGTGTTAGGATGATGGAAGGCTGGTTGAGGTTATTCCTGTAGTCTCGACCCATCACAAGCTGGCACAATATATCCTCTCCTACACTCACCATGTGCCCCTGATTTGAAACACATTCAGGGTACAGAGCACAACTTTGTCCACAGTCCCAGAACGATCTACAAGCACCTTTGTCAGTGACAGTTTGAAGAAATGGAGCCTTCTGCAAGTCTCCATGACAGAGTTTTGACTGGACTGTGTTACCAGAACTAGAGACGAGATTGTTGGCAAATTGAAGAGTCTGAATGTGGATAAGACGCCTGGAGCAGACAGTGGGCACCACAGAGCTCAGGAAGAGGATGCTGAAGAGATTGTTGAAGCATTAGTAATGATCTTTCAAGAATCACTAGATTAAAAATGATTCCGGAAGACTGAAAAATTACAAATGTCACTCCATTCTGCAAGAAGCTAGAGAGGCAGAGGGTGGGAAACTATAGGTCAGCTCTTCAGACCTCAGTGATTGGGAAGATGTTGTAGTGCATGTTGAGTAGATAATTGCCTGTTCCTCTGTTGCCAACATGTGCCCTATTAATTACAGATCCTGTATCTGTACCAACTCTGCAAGCAGAGGGGACTACAGCCGAACCAAGCGATGATTTGTCGACTATCATGGACCCAGATACAAGCCCAGGTATCAGTAATGGGGATGTGTTTTACCCAGTCTCTTCTTTGAAATTATCATCGGAAGTATTCAGCCAGAATCAAGCTACTGACTGAAGGGAGATGGATGATGGAAGGTCTGAGGGAGATGGGTGACGGAGTAACTGAGGGGGATGGGTGACGGAGTAACTGAGGGGGATGGGTGACGGAGAGGCCGAGGGGGATGCGGACGGAGAGACCGAGGGAGGTGGGTGACGGTGAGACCGAGGGGGATGGGTGGCGGAGAGGCCGAGGGAGGTGGGTGGCGGAGTAACTGAGGGGGATGGGTGACGGAGTGGCCGAGGGGGATGGGTGACGGAGTGGCTGAGGGGGATGGGGACGGAGAGACCGAGGGAGGTGGGTGACGGTGAGGCCGAGGGGGATGGGTGGCGGAGTGGCCGAGGGGGATGGGTGACGGAATGGCCGAGTGAGAATGGTGATGGGTGCTGAGGACAGAGGTGTGTGACTGAGGGGGGAGTGGTGAGGAATCAAGTAAAAGAGTGTTGCATGATGGGTTTGACCAATTGGAATAGACACAGATATCTGGGTATTCTGACCAGTGGGTGTTGGGGAGCCACTGGGACTGGTAGGTGGAACTACGGTATGAACAGAAGGTCATGTATTGTGAGAAACATGAAGTGAAATAAATGTATATATGCTGGAGGCACTTGAGTGACACTAACATACGGAGTCAAATTCCAATACCCTGGATCTTACATCCTAGAGAATTGTTCCAGCGTCTCTGACATCCAGGCAAGGATTAACTCAGATTGGGAATGGAGGGAATTGTCAAAGAGCCATCTAGTAGATAGATTGAGGTGAGTTGTTATGGACAGCTTAGTTCAGCTGACTGGACCTCTCAAGCGAGGAGGATGTGGAATTCAGAGACTGTTGGATGGGTGTGTGCCATATAACCTTAAGTGGTGGAGCATGATTGGCCTGTGATGGCATGATGAGATGCTGATATTGGTGATTCCTGTAGTCTCATCCCATCAAAAACTATCTCAATACTTCCTCTCCAACACTCACCGTGTGTCCCTGATTTAAAATACATTCAGAGTCTCTTGGGAACTACAGGGTACTTTATTCACAATCCCATAACAAGTGCATTTTCAGTGGTAGGGGTTGAGAAATGGAGACTCTCCCAAGCCTCTATGATGGATCTCTGAATGTCTGTGTTTCCATAACAAGAGAGGAGGTTCTTGGGAAACAAAAGGTCTGAATGTAGACAAGTCACCTGGACCATATACTGTACACCCCAGAGTTCTGGAAGAGATGGCTGACGAGGTTGTGGAGGCATTAGTAATGATCTTTCAAAAATCACTAGATTCAAGGGATCGAACTAGAAACAAGAGACTGACAGATGGGAGAATGGTGACAGAGTGGCGGAGAGAGAATTGTGACAGTCTGGCCGAGGGAGATGAGTGTACGGCTTACCGAAGCATGTGGGTGAACGACTGGCTGAGGCAGATAGGTGATGGGTGCTGAGGGCAGAGGGGGTTGGTAAGGCCGAGATCATGTGGGAGTTACCGAGGGGAGAGTTGTGCGGAAGCAAGTAAAATGTGTTGCATGACTCGTCTGACCAATTGGAATGGACACAAATATCTCGGTATTCCGAGCGGTTGATGCTGGGGAGGCGACTGGGACTGGTACATGGAAATGCAGGAAAAGCAGAAGGTCAGGCATTGTGGTAAAGATGAAGTGAAATGAATGTTCAGATGCTGGAGATAGTTGAGTGACCGTAGCATAGTGTCAGATCCGAGTACCCTTGGATGTTTTTAGATTTTAGGTGAGGCTAGAATGAACTTTATTGTCATTGTGCCGAGTACAGATACAAGCAATGAAATGCAATTAGCATCAGTCCAGAAATGCAAAGAATAGTGTTATTTATAAAATAACTGGGAATAAAAAAGTGCCACAGCACACAAATATAAAAGTACTGAGACTGTACAATATGGGGGCAATACTGCTTAGCGCTGTGATGTGAGGTTCAGCAGTGTCACAGCCTCAGGGAAGGAGCTCTTCCTGTGCCTGCTGGTGCGGGACCGGAGGCTCCTGTAGCGCCTACTGGATGGGAGGTGAGTAAAAAATCCATGATTAGAGTGAGATGAGTCCTTGATAATGCTTTTCGCCCTGCCCAGGCAGCGTTTATGGTAGATGTTCTCAATGGTGGGCAATTGGGTGCCGATAATCTGCTGGGTAGTTTTCACCACACATTGGAATGCTTTGCGGTCCAATACGGGACAATTGCCACACCACACTGACATGCAGTTCATGAGTATGCTCTCAATTCTACAGCGGTAAAAGTCCGTCAGTATCCTGGGACAAAGGTGAATTTTTTTCATGCTGTGCAGGAAATAAAGACGCTGTTATGCCTTTTTGATCAGGATGGAGGAGTTCAGGGAGCAGGTGAGATCCTCGGAAATGTGGACACCAAGGAACTTGAAGCTTGATACATGCTCCACTACAGCTCCGTTAATATAGATGGGGATGTGAGTGTGACTCCTGGTATGCCTGAAGTCCACAATTATCTCCCTGGTCTTCTGGGTGTTAAGGGCCAGATTTTTGTTAGCACGCCACACGGCCAGGTGCTGGACCTCGTCCCTGTAGGCCGACCTGTCATCCCCTCTGATCAGGCCAACCACCGCGGTGTTGTCTGAGAACGTGATTATGGAGCTAGAACCCTGTACAGGAACGCAGTGATAGGTGAAAAGGGAGTACAGAACAGGGTTCAGGGTTCAGTACACAGCCTTGAGGCACGCTAGTGTTCAGGGTGAGAGTGGAGGAGGAGAGGTTGTCTAACTTAACTGAATAGGGTCTGTTAGAAAGTCCAAGGTCCAATTGCAGAGGGATGAGCTGATACCAGGCTGGCGAAGTTTGGTGATCAGCTTGGAGGGGAGCACGGTATTGAATGCCGAACTAAAGTCAATGAACAGCATTCTAACGTAAGAGTTGGGGTCAGGGCAGAGTGAACAGCCATGGAGATGGCATCCTCTGTTGACCTGTTGGTGCGATAGGCAAATTGATGGGGGTCCAGGGTAGTGGGCAGACAGGATTTCAGATGTGGCAGAACCAGTCTCACAAAGCACTTTGCAATGGTGGGTGTGAGTGCAACTGGATGTAAGTCATTCAGGCCTGTGGCAGTGGAATGCTTCGCATCCTAGAGAATCATTTGGAGTGCCTGATGTACAGGCAAAGATTGACTCAGAATGGGAATGGAGTATTTTGTCAAAGAGCTGTCGAGTAGAAAGATGGAGGTGATTTGTTATGGACAACTTAGTTCAGCTGAGCTGACCTCTCATTGGAGTTGGATGTGAATTGCAGTGACTTGTGGACGGGTGAGTGCTGTATAAACTTACATGGTGGAGCACGTTGGGCCAGTATTGGCATGATGAAATACTGATTTTGGTGATTCCAGTAGCCTCGTCCCATCACAAACTTGCTCAATACTTCCTCTCCAACACTCACCACGGGTCCCTGATTTTGAAACACATTGAGTGTCTCTTGGGAACAGTAGGGTACAGAATGCAGCTTTGTCCACAATCCCATGACCATCCACAAGCGCATAATCAGTGGTAGGGGTGGTAGAAATGAGGCTTCCTGTATCTCTCTTGTGGAAATTTGAATGTCTGTGTTTCTATAACAAGAGGGGATGTTCTTGGGAAACAGCAAGTTCTGAATGATGACATGTCACCTGGACCAGACAGTGTGCACCCCAGAGTTCTGGAAGAGATGGCTGAAGAGATTGTGGAGTCATTAGTAATGATCTTTCAAGAATCACTAGATTCTATATGTTTCCGGAAGAGAAGAAAATTACAGATATTTCTCCACTCTTGAAGAAGGTAGCGAGTTAGGAAGAAGGAAACTATCAGCCTGTTATTCTAATCTCAGTGGTTGGGAAGATGTTGGGGTCCCAACCCAGTGGTCTATTGTCTGTTCCTCAGTTCCCACCATGTACCCCTGTTTATTATAGATCCAACATCTGTACCAACTCCACAAACCGAGGGGACAACTCCTGAACCAAGTGAAGATCTGTCCACAATCACGGACCTGGATACAAGCTCAGGTATCAGTTGTGGGGAGATGTTTTACACAGGCTTGCCTCCAAAATTATCATCCAACGGATTCAACCAGAATCAAGGGATATACTGAGGGGAGATGGGTGATGGTGGATAGAGGGCGATTGATGGTAGTCACCATGGGAGATCAACGGAGATGAGTGATGGACAGATCAAGGGAGATTAGGGACCAAGGGAACGGGGTGACAGAGCGGCCGAGGGAGCTGGGTGACGAAGGTCGCAAGTACAGAGGGGTGCAGGAGAGACTGAGGGGAGAGTGGTGAGGAAGCAAGTAAAAGCGTGTTACGTGACCGGTCTGACCAATTGGAGTGGACAGAAATATCTCAGTATTCCGCGCAGTGGGATTCAAGAAGAGTCAAGTGACTGACTGGGATGTTGGTGTGGCTGAAGGAGGTAGTTACAGATCGGCTGAGGGATACAAGTGACAGATGGACCAAGGACAGAGGGGTGTGGGATGGCTCAAACGGTGTCGGAGAAACTGAGGGGAGAGTGTTGAGTGAGCAAGTAAAATTGTTGCCTGTCTTTTACACTGATTATGAGTGACTTAGAATACACAGTCAGGTCCGTGTATGCCTGGATGTTACATCCTAGAGAATTGTTCTGGAGTGTCTGATGTGCAGGGAAGGGTTGACTTAGATTGGGAATGGTGGGAATTGTCAAAGAGCCATCTAGTAGAAAAATGGAGGTGATTTGTTATGGATAACTTAGTTCAGTTGAGCAACTCTCTCATGCGAGCAGGATGTGGATTATGCTGCTGATGGTTCGGTGAGTGTTGTATAACCTAAAATGGTACAGCACGATGGGCCTGTGATAGCATGATGGAATGCTGATATTGGTGATTCCTGTGGTCTCGTCCCATCACAAACTTACTCAGTACTTCCTCTTCAACACTTTCCATGTGTCCCTGATTTAAAACACATTCAGTGTTTCTTGGGAACTACAGGGTACAGAGTATGACTTTATCCACAATCCCATAACCATCGACAAGAGCACTGTCAGTGTTAGGGGTTGAGAAATGGAGACTCTCCCAAGCCTCTGTGGTGGATCTTTGAATCTCTGTGTTTCCATAACAAGAGAGGAGGTTGAAGGAGGTGAGCAGGATGAATAGAAGGTTGTGCATTGAGATAAACATAAAAAGAAATGAATGTACAGATGACGGGGAGAATTACGAGACTCTAACAGATGGGATCAGAGCCGAATATTCATGGATGTTGCATCTTAGATAATTGTTCTGGAGTGTCTGATGTATAGGTAATATGTGACTTAGATTGGGAATGGAGAAATTGTCAAAGATTTCTAGCTACCTGCTATAAAAATGGAGGTGATTTCTTTGGGATGACAAAGCAACTGTCATGGGAGGAAGATGCAAGATGCCGAGACTGGTGTTTGGGTGAGTGCAGTTTAACCTTACATGATGGGGTGTGATGATCCTGTGTTGGTACGATGGAAGACTGGTTGAGGTGATTCCTGTAGTCTCGACCCATCACAAGCTAGCACAATATATCCTCTCCTACACTCACCATGTGCCCCTGATTGAAACCACATTCAGGATCACTTGGGAAGAGTAGGGTACAGAGCACTACTTTGACCACAGTCCCAGAACCATCAACAAGCACCTTTATCAGTGCAATGGCTTGTTGAAATGGAGCCTCCTTCAAATGTCTATTGTGGAGCTTTGACTGGACTGTGTTCCCAGAAGTAGAGAGGAGGCTGTTGGCAAACTGAATGGTCTGAATTTGGATAAGATACCTGGAGCAGACAGTGGGCTCCCCAGAGTTCTGGAAGAGGAGGCTGAAGAGATTGTGGAAACAGTAGTAATAATTGTTCAAGTAGAAACATGTTACATGATGGGTCTGACCAAAGGGAATGGACAGAAATATCTCGGTATTCTGAGCAGTGGGATTCAACTAGAATCACGGGACTGACTGATGGGCGAGGAAATGACTGAGGGTGATATGTGATGTAGGTATCAAGTACAGAGGAGTGAAGGAGAGACCAAGACAGGAAGGTGGAGAAGCAAATAAATGAGTATTGCATGATGGGTATGACCAATTGGAATGGACAGAAATGTCTCGGTATTCCAGTTGGTGGGATTCAACTCGAATCAAGGGACTGACTAAGTGGCGATGCTGTGACCAAGGCAGATGGGTGATGGAGTGGCTGAGGGCGATGGGTGACGGAGTGGCCGATGAGGAGGGGTGACGGAGTGGCTGAGAGGTATCATTGACAGAATGGCCAATGGAGTTAGTGACGGATTGACCAGTGGGGATGGGCATAAACTTGTAGGTTTGCCATGAGCAGCGGGGATCATCGAAGTCACTGGGCCAGGAACATGGATGAGTGGGATGAGCAGAAGCTTGGTTGTTGAGATACACATGAAGTGAAATCAGTGTAAAGGTGCTGTGGGTAATTGAGTGACTGCAGCATATTGAGTCATTTCTCAGTATCCCTGGATGCTGCATCATCAGAATTGTTCTGGAGGGAATGACATATTGACAAAGAATGACAGAGTGGGAATGGAGAAATTGACAAAGAGGGCTCTTGCCGTCTGGTAGAAAGATGGAGCTGATTTGGCTGGGACGACTTAAGTCACCTGAGGAAGATGCAGAATGCAGTGACTGGTATTTGAGTGAGTGCTGTGTAACCTTACATGAAAGAGTGTGATCGGCAAGTGTTGGTACTATGGAAGGTTGGGTTTGGTGAGTCTTCTAGTCTCGTCCCATCACAAACTAGCTCAATACTTCATCTTCAACACTCGCCACATTTCCCATATTTAGAACAGGATCATGGTCTCTTGGAAAATTACAAATGTAACTCCACTCTTCAAGGAGGTAGAGAGGCAGAAGAAGGGAAACTACAGGCCAGTTATTCTAACATCAGTGGTTGGGAAGATGTTGGAGTCCCAACTGGGTGGTCAGATGTCTGTTCCCCTGTGCCCACCATGCACCCCTGTTTGTCACAGATCCAGCATCTGTACCAACTTCACAACCTGAGGGGACATCTCCTGATCAGACCGATGATATTTCCACCATCATGGACCTAGATACAAGCTCAGGTGTCAGTTCTATAGATTTGTTTTGAGAATCAAGGGTCTGACTGAGGGGAGATGGGTGAGGCAGTGACATAATGAGGTGGGCGACAGTGTGTCTGAAGGAGATGGACGACAGCCCGACCCAGGGAGGAGGGTGATGGACTGTCCGATGGAGATGGGTGACGGAGAAGTAAAGACAGCTTGGTGATGGAGTGTCTGAGAGAGATGGGTGATGGAGGTACTGAGGACAGAGGGGTGTGGGAGGGACCGGGGGCAGAGGGTTGAGGAAACAAGTAAAAGTCTTGGTATTCCGAGCAATAAATTTTGAGGAGGCCACTGGGACTGGTTCATAAAACAGCGGGATGAGTAGAAGATCATGCATTGTGATAAACATGAAGTCAAATGAATGTACAAATACTGGGGATAATTGAGTGACTGTAGCTTAGGAGGTCAGATCTGAATATCCCTGCATGTTGCATCCTAGATAATTATTCTAGAGTCTCTGACGTATAAGCAATACATAACGTATATTGGGAATGGAGAAATTTTCAATGAGCTTCTAGCCATCTGGTAGATAGATGGAGGTGATTTGTTTAGGATGACTGAGGACCTCTCATGGAAGGAGGAGGATGCGAAATGCAGAGACTGCTGGTTGGGTGATTGCAGTATAACCTTACATGACCAGGCGTGATGAGCATGTGTTAGGATGATGGAAGGCTGGTTGAGGTTATTCCTGTAGTCTCGACCCATCACAAGCTGGCACAATATATCCTCTCCTACACTCACCATGTGCCCCTGATTTGAAACACATTCAGGGTACAGAGCACAACTTTGTCCACAGTCCCAGAACGATCTACAAGCACCTTTGTCAGTGACGGTTTGAAGAAATGGAGCCTTCTGCAAGTCTCCATGACAGAGTTTTGACTGGACTGTGTTACCAGAACTAGAGACGAGATTGTTGGCAAACTGAAGAGTCTGAATGTGGATAAGACGCCTGGAGCAGACAGTGGGCACCACAGAGCTCTGGAAGAGGATGCTGAAGAGATTGTTGAAGCATTAGTAATGATCTTTCAAGAATCACTAGATTCAAAATGATTCCGGAAGACTGAAAAATTACAAATGTCACTCCATTCTGCAAGAAGCTAGAGAGGCAGAGGGTGGGAAACTATAGGTCAGCTCTTCAGACCTCAGTGATTGGGAAGATGTTGTAGTGCATGTTGAGTAGATAATTGCCTGTTCCTCTGTTGCCAACATGTGCCCTATTAATTACAGATCCAGTATCTGTACCAACTCTGCAAGCAGAGGGGACTACAGCTGAACCAAGCGATGATTTGTCGACTATCATGGACCCAGATACAAGCCCAGGTATCAGTAATGGGGATGTGTTTTACCCAGTCTCTTCTTTGAAATTATCATCGGAAGTATTCAGCCAGAATCAAGCTACTGACTGAAGGGAGATGGGTGATGGAAGGTCTGAGGGAGATGGGTGACGGAGTGGCCGAGGGAGATGGGTGACGGAGTAACTGAGGGGGATGGGTGACGGAGTGGCCGAGGGGGATGGGTGACGGAGAGGCCAAGGGGGATTGGCGACGGAGAGGCTGAGGGGGATTGGCGACGGAGAGGCCGAGGGGGATGGGGATGGAGAGACCGAGGGAGGTGGGTGACGGTGAGGCCGAGGGGGATGGGAGGCGGAGTGGCCGAGTGAGAATGGTGATGGGTGCTGAGGACAGAGGTGTGTGACTGAGGGGGGAGTAGTGAGGAATCAAGTAAAAGAGTGTTGCATGATGGGTTTGACCAATTGGAATAGACACAGATATCTGGGTATTCTGACCAGTGGGTGTTGGGGAGCCACTGGGACTGGTGGGTGGAACTACGGTATGAACAGAAGGTCATGTATTGTGAGAAATATGAAGTGAAATAAATGTATATATGCTGGAGACACTTGAGTGACACTAACATATGGAGTCAAATTCCAATACCCTGGATCTTACATCCTAGAGAATTGTTCCAGCGTCTCTGACATCCAGGCAAGGATTAACTCAGATTGGGAATGGAGGGAATTGTCAAAGAGCCATCTAGTAGATAGATTGAGGTGAGTTGTTATGGACAGCTTAGTTCAGCTGACTGGACCTCTCAAGCGAGGAGGATGTGGAATTCAGAGACTGTTGGATGGGTGTGTGCCATATAACCTTAAGTGGTGGAGCATGATTGGCCTGTGATGGCATGATGAGATGCTGATATTGGTGATTCCTGTAGTCTCATCCCATCAAAAACTATCTCAATACTTCCTCTCCAACACTCACCGTGTGTCCCTGATTTAAAATACATTCAGAGTCTCTTGGGAACTACAGGGTACTTTATTCACAATCCCATAACAAGTGCATTTTCAGTGGTAGGGGTTGAGAAATGGAGACTCTCCCAAGCCTCTATGATGGATCTCTGAATGTCTGTGTTTCCATAACAAGAGAGGAGGTTCTTGGGAAACAAAAGGTCTGAATGTAGACAAGTCACCTGGACCATATACTGTACACCCCAGAGTTCTGGAAGAGATGGCTGACGAGGTTGTGGAGGCATTAGTAATGATCTTTCAAAAATCACTAGATTCAAGGGATCGAACTAGAAACAAGAGACTGACAGATGGGAGAATGGTGACAGAGTGGCGGAGAGAGAATTGTGACAGTCTGGCCGAGGGAGATGAGTGTACGGCTTACCGAAGCATGTGGGTGAACGACTGGCTGAGGCAGATAGGTGATGGGTGCTGAGGGCAGAGGGGGTTGGTAAGGCCGAGATCATGTGGGAGTTACCGAGGGGAGAGTTGTGCGGAAGCAAGTAAAACGTGTTGCATGACTCGTCTGACCAATTGGAATGGACACAAATATCTCGGTATTCCGAGCGGTTGATGCTGGGGAGGCGACTGGGACTGGTACATGGAAATGCAGGAAAAGCAGAAGGTCAGGCATTGTGGTAAAGATGAAGTGAAATGAATGTTCAGATGCTGGAGATAGTTGAGTGACCGTAGCATAGTGTCAGATCCGAGTACCCTTGGATGTTTTTAGATTTTAGGTGAGGCTAGAATGAACTTTATTGTCATTGTGCCGAGTACAGATACAAGCAATGAAATGCAATTAGCATCAGTCCAGAAATGCAAAGAATAGTGTTATTTATAAAATAACTGGGAATAAAAAAGTGCTACAGCACACAAATATAAAAGTACTGAGACAGTACAATATGGGGGCAATACTGCTTAGTGCTGTGATGTGAGGTTCAGCAGTGTCACAGCCTCAGGGAAGAAGCTCTTCCTGTGCCTGCTGGTGCGGGAGCAGAGGCTCCTGTAGCGCCTACTGGATGGGAGGTGAGTAAAAAATCCATGATTAGAGTGAGATGAGTCCTTGATAATGCTTTTCGCCCTGCCCAGGCAGCGTTTATGGTAGATGTTCTCAATGGTGGACAATTGGGTGCCGATAATCCGCTGGGTAGTTTTCACCACACATTGGAATGCTTTGCAGTCCAATACGGGACAATTGCCACACCACACTGACATGCAGTTCATGAGTATGCTCTCAATTCTACAGCGGTAAAAGTCCGTCAGTATCTTGGGACAAAAGTGAATTTTTTTCATGCTGTGCAGGAAATAAAGGCGCTGTTATGCCTTTTTGATCAGGATGGAGGAGTTCAGGGAGCAGGTGAGATCCTCGGAAATGTGGACACCAAGGAACTTGAAGCTTGATACATGCTCCACTACAGCTCCGTTAATATAAATGGGGATGTGAGTGTGACTCCTGGTATGCCTGAAGTCCACAATAATCTCCTTGGTCTTCTGGGTGTTATGGGCCAGATTTTTGTTAGCACGCCACACGGCCAGGTGCTGGACCTCGTCCCTGTAGGCCGACTTGTCATCCCCTCTGATCAGGCCAACCACCGCGGTGTTGTCTGAGAACGTGATTATGGAGCTAGAACCCTGTACAGGAACGCAGTCATAGGTGAAAAGGGAGTACAGAACAGGGTTCAGGGTTCAGTACACAACCTTGAGGCACGCCAGTGTTCAGGGTGAGAGTGGAGGAGGAGAGGTTGTCTAACTTAACTGAATAGGGTCTGTTAGAAAGTCCAAGGTCCAATTGCAGAGGGATGAGCTGATACCAAGCTGGCGAAGTTTGGTGATCAGCTTGGAGGGGAGCACGGTATTGAATGCCGAACTAAAGTCAATGAACAGCATTCTAACGTAAGAGTTGGGGTCAGGGCAGAGTGAACAGCCATGGAGATGGCATCCTCTGTTGACCTGTTGGTGCGATAGGCAAATTGATGGGGGTCCAGGGTAGTGGGCAGACAGGATTTCAGATGTGGCAGAACCAGTCTCACAAAGCACTTTGCAATGGTGGGTGTGAGTGCAACTGGATGTAAGTCATTCAGGCCTGTGGCAGTGGAATGCTTCGCATCCTAGAGAATCATTTGGAGTGCCTGATGTACAGGCAAAGATTGACTCAGAGTGGGAATGGAGTATTTTGTCAAAGAGCCGTCGAGTAGAAAGATGGAGGTGATTTGTTATGGACAACTTAGTTCAGCTGAGCTGACCTCTCATTGGAGTTGGATGTGAATTGCAGTGACTTGTGGATGGGTGAGTGCTGAAAAACTTACATGGTGGAGCACGTTGGGCCAGTATTGGCATGATGAAATACTGATTTTGGTGATTCCAGTAGCCTCGTCCCATCACAAACTTGCTCAATACTTCCTCTCCAACACTCACCACGGGTCCCTGATTTTGAAACACATTGAGTGTCTCTTGGGAACAGTAGGGTACAGAATACAGCTTTGTCCACAATCCCATGACCATCCACAAGCGCATAATCAGTGGTAGGGGTGGTAGAAATGAGGCTTCCTGCGTCTCTCTTGTGGAAATTTGAATGTCTGTGTTTCTATAACAAGAGGGGATGTTCTTGGGAAACAGCAAGTTCTGAATGATGACATGTCACCTGGACCAGACAGTGTGAACCCCAGAGTTCTGGAAGAGATGGCTGAAGAGATTGTGGAGTCATTAGTAATGATCTTTCAAGAATCACTAGATTCTATATGTTTCCGGAAGAGAAGAAAATTACAGATATTTCTCCACTCTTGAAGAAGGTAGCGAGTTAGAAAGAAGGAAACTATCAGCCTGTTATTCTAATCTCAGTGGTTGGGAAGATGTTGGGGTCCCAACCCAGTGGTCTATTGTCTGTTCCTCAGTTCCCACCATGTACCCCTGTTTATTATAGATCCAACATCTGTACCAACTCCACAAACCGAGGGGACAACTCCTGAACCAAGTGAAGATCTGTCCACAATCACGGACCTGGATACAAGCTCAGGTATCAGTTGTGGGGAGATGTTTTACACAGGCTTGCCTCCGAAATTATCATCCAATGGATTCAACCAGAATCAAGGGATATACTGAGGGGAGATGGGTGATGGTGGATAGAGGGCGATTGATGGTAGTCACCATGGGAGATCAACGGAGATGAGTGACGGACAGATCAAGGGAGATTAGGGACCAAGGGAACGGGGTGACAGAGCGGCCGAGGGAGCTGGGTGACGAAGGTCGCGAGTACAGAGGGGTGCAGGAGAGACTGCGGGGCGAGTGGTGAGGAAGCAAGTAAAAGCGTGTTACGTGACCGGTCTGACCAATTGGAGTGGACAGAAATATCTCAGTATTCCGCGCAGTGGGATTCAAGAAGAGTCAAGTGACTGACTGGGATGTTGGTGTGGCTGAAGGAGGTAGTTATAGATCGGCTGAGGGATACGAGTGACAGATGGACCAAGGACAGAGGGGTGTGGGATGGCTCAAACGGTGTCGGAGAAACTGAGGGGAGAGTGTTGAGTGAGCAAGTAAAATTGTTGCCTGTCTTTTACGCTGATTATGAGTGACTTAGAATACACAGTCAGATCCGTGTATGCCTGGATGTTACATCCTAGAGAATTGTTCTGGAGTGTCTGATGTGCAGGGAAGGGTTGACTTAGATTGGGAATGGTGGGAATTGTCAAAGAGCCATCTAGTAGAAAAATGGAGGTGATTTGTTATGGATAACTTTGTTCAGTTGAGCAACCCTCTCATGCGAGCAGGATGTGGATTATGCTGCTGATGGCTCGGTGAGTGTTGTATAACCTAAAATGGTACAGCACGATGGGCCTGTGATAACATGATGGAATGCTGATATTGGTGATTCCTGTGGTCTCGTCCCATCACAAACTTACTCAGTACTTCCTCTTCAACACTTTCCATGTGTCCCTGATTTAAAATACATTCAGTGTCTCTTGGGAACTACAGGGTACACAGTATGACTTTATCCACAATCCCATAACCATCGACAAGAGCACTGTCAGTGTTAGGGGTTGAGAAATGGAGACTCTCCCAAGCCTCTGTGGTGGATCTTTGAGTGTCTGTGTTTCCATAACAAGAGAGGAGGTTCTTGGGAAACAAAAGGTCTGAATGCAGACAAGTCACCAGGACCAGACAGTGTACACCCCAGTGTTCTGGAAGAGATAGCTGACAAGGTTGTGGAGGCATTAGTAATGATCTTTCAAGAATCAATAGATTCATGGTATTGAACCAGAAACAAGAGACTGACAGATGGGAGAATGGTGACAGAGTGGCCGAGGGAGATGAGTGTACGGGTTACCGAAGCAGGTGGGTGAACGACTGGCTGAGGCAGATAGGTGACGGGTGCTGAGGGCAGAGCGGGGTGGGAAAGCCGAGAACATGTGGGAGTTGCCAAGGGGAGAGTTGTGTGGAAGCAAGGAAAACGTGTTGCATGACTCGTCTGACCAATTGGAATGGACACAAATATCCTGGTAATCCGAGCGGTTGATGCTGGGGAGGCGACTGGGACTGGTATGTGGAAACGCAGGATGAACAGAAGGTCATGCATTGTGGTAAACATGAAGTGAAATGAATGTACAAATGCTGGAGATAGTTGAGTGACCATTGCATACAGTGACAGATCCAAGAATCCTTGAACGTTACACCCTAGAGAATCATTTGGAGTGTCTGATATACAGGCAAGGATTGTCTCAGAGTGGGAATGGAGCATTTTGTCAAAGAGCCATCGAATAGAAGGATGGAGGTGATTTGTTATGGACAATTTAGTTCAGCTGAGCGGACCTCTCATTCGAGTTGGATGTGGATTGCAGTGACTTGTGGATAGGTGAGCGCTGTATAACCTTACATGGTGGAGCACTTTGGGCCTGTGATGGCATGATGGAATGCTGATATTGTCACAATGGTGGGGGCATTGGGAGCAAGGGTGGACCCAAATGTAAGACTCATCTTGTGAGGTTATTTAAATTTAGTTTATTCTTCGAAACCAGGAGAGCAAGGCAGGAGTAGGAATAGCGAACTGGACAAGGACTGAGGACTACGACTAGGCTGGGACCGAGGGTCTGGGCTAGGACTCGGAATCGGCTCCCAGAACTGGAGGAGACATGAAGAGGCTAGGGTATGGACTCCGAGCCCGAGACTGGGCAAGGACCCAGTACCTGGGTCTTGCCTCGGGCTCAAACTCCAGAACCAGGCATGGACATGACATGGGCTAGGGAGAGGAGGAACATGGAAAACAGAGCCCTCTGTCTCGGGTCAGCAGGTACGTGGAACCATGGGCACATACACAGAACACAGAGTCGGGACCCCTCCTTGGGTACAGGACATAGGGCTGGGACTCACACACAGAACAGAGAGCCAGGACCCCTCCTTGGGTACAGGACATAGGGCCGGGACTCATGACCCTCGGCGGGGCAACGGCAAGACAGCCTGACTTACCCCCACGGAGGCAAGGATATGACAAGGCAAGACATGACCCCCCGTGGGGCAACGGCAAGATGGCCTGACTTACCCCACAGAGGTGAGGACAAGACAAGACCAACACAAAAGCACACCAGACAGTACCTATCTAGCTCCGGCGATAGAACTAGACTGAAGTGCAGGCGAGGGCTGCAGATGAGGGCTAGAGGCGAGAGGGGCAGAGAAAGGATACAGACGGGGGGGTAGGACAGGAATCACAGACCACCAAGGCCAGGACTCGACTCTGAACTTGGAGGCCGCCAGGGCCAGGACTCGACTCGGAACTTGGAGGCCGCCAGGGCCAGGACTCGACTTGGTACTTGAATGCCGCCGGAGCCAGGACTTGACTTGGCGCCTCCGAGTAGTGGCGAGCTCTCGACTCGGCCCGGGAACAGTAGACAGCAGTTCTTGATTCCCTCCGGCAGGTTAACTGACGGACCCACCTCGGTGAGGAAACTTTGCAGGCTCGCTTTGGTGAGGTAACTTGACAGGGTTGCTCCTGTGAGGAAAGGCGAATTACGGGCACTCGCTTCTGGCAGAGACTAGGCTTGCTCCGGCCAGATGACATTGGCACGTCGTACCTTGGTGACTTTTCAGATGACCCCACGCCGAACAGCTGAAAGCTGGAGACTATAAACTACCGGTTTAGCTGAGAGTAAATTGCCTCCAATCACCAAAGCCGAGGGACATGGGAAAACAGGGAACCAAAGGGAAACAGGGAGTCAATGGTCCGGACCGTAGCATAAAAAAGTAAATTTAAAGGGACCCCGATCCGGACCATGACAGATATTGGTGATTCCAGTAGTCTCGTCCCAACGCAAACTTGCACAATACTTCCTTTCCAACACTCACCATGTGTCCCTGATTTAAAACACATTTAGAGTCTCTTGGGAACAGTAGGGTACAGAGTACAACTTTGTGTTATCCCATGACCATCCACAAGCGCATTATCAGTGGTAGGGGTGGTAGAAATGAGGCTTCCTGCGTCTCTCTTGTGGAAATTTGAATGTCTGTGTTTCTATAACAAGAGAGGATGTTCTTGGGAAACAGCAAGTTCTGAATATTGACAAGTCACCTGGACCAGACAGTGTGCACCCCAGAGTTCTGGAAGAGATGGCTGAAGAGATTGTAGAGTCATTAGTAATGATCTTTCAAGAATCACTAGATTCTATATGTTTCCGGAAGAGAAAAAAATTACAGATATTGCTCCACTGTTGAAGAAGGTAGCGAGTTAGAAAGAAGGAAACTATCGGCCTGTTATTCTAATCTCAGTGGTTGGGAAGATGTTGGAGTCCCAACCCAGTGGTCTATTGTCTGTTCCTCAGTTCCCACCATGTACCCCTGTTTATTATAGATCCAACATCTGTACCAACTCCACAAACCGAGGGGACAACTCCTGAACCAAGTGAAGATCTGTCCACAATCACGGACCTGGATACAAGCTCAGGTATCAGTTGTGGGGGCATGTTTTACACAGGCTTGCCTCCGAAATTATCATCCAATGGATTCAACCAGAATCAAGCGACTGACTGAGGGGAGATGGGTGATGGTGGATAGAGGGAGATTGATGGTAGTCACCGTGGGAGATGGGTGACGTACAGATCATGGGTGACCGAGGGACCAAGGGAACGGGGTGACGCAGCGGCCGAGGGAGCTGGGTGATGAAGGTACCAAGTACAGAGGGGTGCAGGAGAGACTGAGGGGAGAGTAGTGAGGAAGCAAGTAAAAGCGAATTACGTGACAGTTCTGACCAATTGGAAAGGACAGAAATATCTCAGTATTCCGCGCAGTGGGATTCAAGACGGTAAACTTATTATTCAGGGCAATGGCTACAGGGGTGCTCTGCACTACCTGTCTGCTTACCTTTGCTTTCCCCCCTCTGACTGTCACCCAACGACCTGCTTCCGACAGGCTAGTTGTGACTGCCTCTGTGTAGCTCTCATCTATGACTGCCTCATTCTCCCTTATGAGTCGAAGGTCATCCAGCTGCTGCTCCAGATTCCTTACACAGTCTTCCAGATCGCCCAGCCGCATGCGCTTCTGGCAGGTGTGACTCTGCGGGAGAGGGGAGTTCCCCCAAGACTGCCACATCTCACATGAGAGGCACATCACTCTCTCAGAAGGCATTGTAAAGACTAACTGCGAGCTAGTTTGTCCTCTGCCTCTTCTAGTCGAAGTCTCTCAAGTCAAAGCCTCAAAGCTCCACTCCTTCACTGGCCCACTCACTCCTGAGCCAATCGATGATTTGTACACAGATAAAAGCTCAGGTATCAGATTTGGGGACATGTTGTACAGAGACTCCTGACTGCAAGTATTATCCAAAGGGTTCAACCAGAGTCAAGGGACTGACTGAGGGGAGATGGGTGATAGAGGGATCAAGGAACATTGGTAATAGAGTCACCGAGGCGGTTGGGTGATAGAGTGTCTGAGGGAAATGGGTGATGGAGGTACTAAGGACAGAGGGGTGTTGATCGGCCAAAACGGTGCAGGAAGATGGGTCAAGAAGCAAGAAATGGTGTTGCATGATATGTCTGACCTATTAGAACAAGCACAAATTTCTTGGTAATCAGAACATTGAGGATGGGATTGTCCACTGTGCATGGCACATGGGTGAGCAGGAAGAATAGAAGGTCATGCATTGTGGTAAAAATGAAGTGAAGTGAATGTACAGATGCTGGGGATAATTGGCTTTTTCCACAATCCCATAACCATCTACAAGCACATTGTCAGTGTTAGACTCTCCCAAGCCTCTGTGGTGGATCTTTGAATGTCTGTGTTTCCATAACAAGAGAGGAGGTTCTTGGGGAACAGAATGTCTGAATGTAGACAAGTCACCTGGACCAGATAGTGTACACCCCAGAGTTCTGGAAGAGATGGCTGAAGAGATTGTGGGGGTATTAGTAATGATCTTTCAAGAATCACTAGATTCTAAATATTTCCAGAACACATGAAAATTACAGATGTCACTCCCCTCTTGAAGAAGTTGGAGAGTCAGAAGGAAGGAAACTACAAGCCAGTTATTCTGAACTCAGTGGTTGGGAGCATGTTGGAGTCCAAACAGAGTGGTCAATTTTCTGTTCCTCTTTTCCCACGAAGTACTCCTGTTTATTACTGTACCAACTCTACAAACAGAGGAGACATCTTCTGAGACAAGTAATGATTTGTCCATGATAGTGGACCCAGTTACAAGCTCAGTTATCAGTTGTGGGGATATGTTTTACAGAGACTCCTCCCTGCAATTATCATCTGAGGGATTCAACCAGAACCTTTGTAATGATCTTTCCAGAATCACTGGATTCTGAAATGGTTCTGGAAGACTGGAATACAAGAGATGTCAGTCCGCTCTTCAATGTCGAGAGGCAGAAGGAAGGATCCTACAGGCCAGTTTTTCTGCCATCAGTGGTTGAGAAGCCACATTTCAATGCACGACACCACATGCAAGTCCAGGTGTCAGTTGTGGGGATGTGTTTTAAACAGAGACTCTCTGAGTTCATCATTCAAGGGATTGAACCAGAAACAAGAGACTGACAGGTGGGAGAATGGTGACAGAGTGGCAGAGACAGAGATGAGTGTACGGGTTACCGAAGCAGGTGGGTGAATGACTGGCTGAGGCAGATAGGTGACAGGGGTGCTGAGGGCAGAGGGGGGTGGGAAGGCCGAGATCATATGGGAGTTACCGAGAGGAGAGTTGTGTGGAAGAAAGTAAAAACGTGTTGCATGACTTGTCTGACCAATTGGAATGGGCACAAATATCCCGGTAATCCGAGCAGTTGGTGTTGGGGAGGCCACTGGGACTGGTACGAGGAAATGCAGGATGAACAGAAGGTCATGCATTGTGGTAAACATGAAGTGAAATGAATGTACAGATGCTGGAGATAGTCACAATGAGTCTGGCATTCAAGTCTCTGCCCCTGAGTCTGCCTCTGTGACTCAGAAGGGAAGGGAGGAGAAGAGGCATGCTGTGGTAATAAGGGAATGGACAGGAGCTTCTGTGGGTGAGAATGAGATCCCCAGATGGTGTGTGGCCTCCTTGGTACCAGACTCAATATCTTGGATTGAGTCGTCATCATTCTAAAGTGGAAGGGTTAACAGCCAGAAATTGTGGTCCACAATGAGGTTCTGCATTGGAATTTCAGGGAATTATGTGCTAAATTAAAAGGCAGGACCTCCAGGGTTGTGATCACAGGGCTCTCCCCATGCCATGTACTAAAGAGTTCAGAACTAAGATGATTACACAGTTTAATAGGTGACTAAGGAGTTGGTGTAGAAGGGAGATCATAAGATTTTTGGATCATTGGGCTCTCTTCCAGGGAAGGTGGGATGTGTACAGAAGGGGACGGCTTTCACCTGAACTGGAGGAGGACTAACATCCTAGAGGAAAGGTTTATTATTACTGCATGTGGGGTTTAAACTAGAGCTGATGGGGTTGGAAACCAAAGTGCCAGAACAGTTACGGATGGAGAGGTTATGGAGTCAGATGTTGGTAAGCCCTCAAACAAAATTAGGAATCAAAAGGTTGAGCATGATACGACTAGTGTCCTGATTTGTATACATTTCAATGCAAGAGTTATTGTAGGAAAGGCAGTTAATAATTCTGAAAATGAGTCAGCTAGTTTACAAACAGAGGCAATATGTGGTGAGGAGAGACTGTTGATAAGGCAAAATTGCAATCAACGGGATGAGTTGCAACATAAAAGGTGGACAAAATTGAAAAGGGTGAATACAGGACTGAAGATGTTATATTTGAATGTGCACAGTATGTGGAATAAGATAGATGAACTTGTAGCACAGTTGCAGTTCTAGGCATCTCTGAATGCTGTCTGAAAGAAGATTTTAACAAGGAGCTTAATGTCCAATGATACACTTTGCATTGAAAGAACAGGAAGGAAGGGTAATCAAATCATTAGGATGGTGCTGGAGGATTGGAGGATTGTTTTATTGCTCATGTGGTTCCATTGTTTAAAAAGGGTTCTAAAAGTAAACCTGGCAATTATCGGCCTGTGAGTTCGACGTCAGTGGTGGGTAAATGATGGAAAGTATTCTTAGAGGTGGTATATATAATTATCTGGATAGACAGGGTCTGATTTAGGAACAGTCAACATGGATTTGTGCGTGGAAGGTCCTGTTTGACAAATCTTATTGAAATTTTTTGATGAGGTTACTAAGAAAGTTGATGAGGGTAAAACGGTGGATGTTGTCTCTATGGACTTCAGTAAGGCCTTTGGCAAGGTACCACATGGAAGGCTAGTTAGAAAGGTTCAATTGTTAGGCATTAATATGGAAGTAGTAAAATGGATTCAGCAGTGGCTAGATGAGAGACGCTAGAGAGTAGTGGTGGATAACTGTGTATCAGATTGGAGGACAGCGTGTAGCAGTGTGCCTCAGGGATCTGTACTGGGTCCAATGTTGTTTGAAATATATATTAATGATCTGGATGATGGGGTGGTAAATTGGATGAGTAAGTATGCAGATGATACGAGGATAGGTGGAGTTGTGGATGGTGAGGTAGGTTTTCAAAACTTGCAGAGAGATTAGGGACAGTTAGAAGAGTGGGCTGAAAGATGGCAGATGGAGTTTAATGCTGAAAAATATGAGGTGCTACATTTTGGTAGAACTAATCAAAATAGGACATGCATGGTAAATGTTAGGGCATTGAAGAATGCTGTAGAACAGAGGGATCTAGGAATAATGGTGCATAGTTCCCTGAAGATGGAATCTCATGTGAATAGGGTGGTGAAGAAAGCTTTTGATTTGCTGGTCTTTATTAATCAGAGCATTGAGTTTAGGAGTTGGGATGTAATGTTGAATTTGTATAAGGCATTGGTAAGGCCAAATCTGGAGTATTGTGTACAGTTCTGGTCACCGAATTATAGGAAAGATGTCAACAAAATTGAGAGAGTACAGAAGAGGTTTACTAAAATGTTGCCTGGGTTTCATCTCCTAAGTTACAGAGAAAGGTTGAACAAGTTAGGTCTTTATTCTTTGGAGCGTAGAACATTGAGGGGGGACTTGATAGAGGTATTTAAGATAATGAGAGGGATTGATAGAGTTGACGTGGTTAGACTTTTTCCATTGAGAGTGGGGAAGATTGAAACAAAAGGACATGGGTTCAGAGTTAGAGGACAAAAGTTTAGGGGTAACATAAGGGGGAACTTCTTTACTCAGAGAGCGGTAGCTGTGTGGAATGAGCTTCCAGCAGAAGTGGTTGAGGCAGGTTCGATGTTGTTGTTTAAAGTTAAATTGGACAACTATATGGACAGGAAAAGAATGGAGGGTTATAGGCTGAGTGCAGGTCAGTGGGACTAGGACAGGGTAAGAGTTCGGCACGGACTAGAAGGGCCGTGATGGCCTGTTTCCGTGCTGTAATTGTTATGTGGTTATATGGTTATATTAGAAAGAGGTGAAAAAGGATTGGAAGGTGTTGAATCATTGTGGAACTGCAAGGGTAAAAAGTCCTTCATGGAAATTGTCTACAGACTCCCCCCCCCCCAAAAAAAAACAATAAATTGCAACAGGATTTAAAAAATGCATGGCAAAAGTGCAATGTTACAGTAGCCATGCTGTATCCCAGGAGGAGGAATTTCTAGAGTGCCTACAAGATGGCTTTTTAGAGCAGCTCATATTTGAGCCTACTAGGGTATCAGCTATTCTGGATAGGTGTTGTGTAATGAACTGGAATTGATTAGAGACCTTAACATAAAAGAACACTTCTGGTAAAGTTATCATATGGTAATTGAATTCACCTTAAATTCTGTGAAGAGGCTAAAGTCAGATATATCAATATTACTGTGGTGTAAAGAGGGTTGCAGAGGCATTTGAGAGGGGTTTGCCAGAACTGATTGGAAAAGCACACTGGGGTAAGAGTGATGGCAGAGCAGCAATGGCTGGGATTTCTGGAAGCAATTTACAAGCAACAGGACATAATCATCCCAAACAGGAAGAAATATTCTAAAAGGAAGATGCCACAACAGTGGCTAACAAGAGAAAACAAAGCCAACATAAAAGCCAAAGGGAGGGCGTATTATTGGAATTATTGTAAAATTATTGGGAAGTTAGAGGATTGGGAAGGTTTTAAAAACCAACAGAAAAGAAAATTAAGAATGTAAAGATTGAAAACAAAAGTAAGCTAGCCAATAATATTAAAGAGGATACCAGATAGTTCTCCAGATACATCGTGTGTAAAAGGGAGTTGAGAGTGGCGTGGGTATCAGACACGATGCTGGAGGGGTAGTAATGAAGGACAACATAAAGGTGAACAAACTGAATAAGTATTTTCCATCAGTCCACTATGGAAGACTCTGGCAGTGTGGTGGAAGTTCCATATGTCAGGGGTCATGAAGGCGGTGAAATTACTGTAACTAAAGAGAAGGGTCTTGGGAAACTGTGAGGTCTGAAGGTAGGTAGGTCACATGGAACAGATGGTGTACACACCAGGATTCTGAAACAGGTGGCTGAAGAGACCGTGGAGGCATCCAGTAATTTTTCAAGAACCACCCGATTTTGCATTGGCTCCAGAAGTCTGGAGCATAGTCAAGGTCACTCCACTATTCAAGAAGGGAGAGGCAGAAGAAAGGAAACTATAGGCCCGTTAGTGTGACCTCAATGGTTGGGAAGAAGCTGGGGTCCATTATTAAGGATTAGGTCTCAGGATATTTTGAGGCACTTGATAAAATAAACCAGAGTCAGCATGGTTTCCTCAAGGGAAAATCTTGCCTACCAAATCTGTTGGCATCTATTGAAGAAATAACAAGCAGGATAGACAATGGAGAATCGGTTATTAAAACAAGGAAGGATATTAAAGAATATTAAAGCCAGGAAGTACTGTAGAGGCTTTATGAAGGACTGTTGAGGGTTCCCTTGTAGTATTGTGAGCACCTCCTGAGTCCCTTATCTTTGAAAGGATGTGCTGAAATTGGAGAGGGTTCAAAGGAGATGCACAAAAATGATTCCAGGATTGAATGGCGTGTCATATCAAATGCATTTGGTTCAGAGACTTGTTCACCTGAATTCAAAAAAAATGATGGGTAACCTCATTTAAACCTTTTGAATGGTGAAAGTCCTTGATAGAGTGGAGAGAATGTTTCCTGTTATGGGAGAGTCTAAGATCAGGGGACACAGCCTCAGAATAGAGTGGCTTCCTTTTATAATGGATGTGAGGAGTAATTTCCTTAGCTAGAGAGTGATGAATCTGTGGAATTTTTCACCACAGGCAGTTGTGGAGGCCAAGTCATTATATATATTTAAGGCAGAGGTTGATTGTTTATTGATTGGTCAGAGCAGAAAGGGATATGGGGAGAAGGTGGGAGATTGGAGCTGAAATTGTATCAGCCAAGAGGAGATAGTAAAGTGCACTCAATCGGCTAAATGGCCTCATT
The DNA here is from genome assembly GCF_030028105.1 of Mobula birostris. Classification (NCBI taxonomy): domain Eukaryota; kingdom Metazoa; phylum Chordata; class Chondrichthyes; order Myliobatiformes; family Myliobatidae; genus Mobula; species Mobula birostris. The sequence continues at coordinate 36,393,759 of NC_092382.1, read as the reverse complement.
CTCTTATCGTCCTGTTCGAATGCCTTTTAAGTGTTGTAAGTTGTCCAGGGAAAAGTGTAAAGGGGATTTGAGGTACAAGTTCTTCACACAGAGAATGATGCATATCTTGGACATGTAGCCAGTAAATGTAGTTCAGGCAGGCACAATGAGAGCATTTAAAATACATTTGTATGAATATGTATATTGTTAAATTTAGAGGGATGTGGGCCAAACGCAAGAAAATGAGGCTAGTTCAAGATGGCACCTTGGTCAGCATGGACCAGTTGGGTGAAAGGGCCTGTTCCCTTGATGTGTTACTCCATGGGTGTGTTCTCCATGTGATCATTAGTCGTCATTCCTCATTAACACACTACACCCAATAACAGAGCTTAAATTCTGCAGTAATTATGGTGCACCTCTCTAATCTTGCTGACATAATTTCACATGTCTATAAAACCATCCAATCCGCCAGAGAAAGCAGGATCTCCCAGTGGCCACACATTGTAATTCTACGTCCCATTCCCATTCTGATATGTCTATTCATGGCCTCCTCTACTGTCAAGATGAAGTCACTCTCAGGTTGGAGGAACAACACCTTATATTCCATCTGGGTAGCCTCCAACCTGATTGCATGAATATTGACTTCCCTAACTTCCGTTAATGCCCCTCCTCCCCCTCGTACCCCATCTGCAGATTTCCTCATGTTTGCGCAATCAAGGTAATTGGGAGGTCTCACATTCCAAGCTTCTACCGCTCCCACTCTGGAGATATTCATCTTCAAAGTGTAGCCTCATGGATAGCAGGCACTCCAGCTATTCCATGGCCATTGGAATATCCAAACATACAATTTATGATGGAGATGGAGAAGAATGGTTGCCTCCTATTCCTGGGCATTCTAATATGGCATAAATTGGACGGTAGCCTCAGACATGGCATCTATCAGAAACCCACTCACATAGACTTGTACCTCCACAATAACAGTCACCATCACACCTCCCAAGTCCATTCCACTTTGATTAACTGTGCAAAAAGCTATTTTGAAACTAGAGAGTCTCCCCGAGGAAATAAGAAGATTATGTATGACATTCCTACAAGGATGTCTACAAAATGAAGAAAATCAATCGGGCCCTTCAAAAGATTCACAGAGAAACTAGGAATCCTAACAGTGAGGAGGAGTCTGTCACTACTGCACGTCTTCCCTAGTTCTCCAGTTTGTGGAAGGATTGCCAGGATCCTGAAGAAGTATCAGATTAATACCATCTACAAACCTGTAAGGAAGCTCGAGTTACAATTTATGCGGGTCAAAGATGAGCTGGGACTCAGGTTGACGGGTGTTTACACAATTCCCAGTAAATACCGAGCACCTTATGTCAGCCAGCACGCTGGAAACCCGTATCAAGGAACACAGGAGGTGTTACCGGGTTACCCAGAGAAATTGGCATAGGTGAACATTGCATTCTCATTGGCTGTAGGATTGACTTTGACGGCGCAGAACCACAGTGCCACGCCAATGGCTTTTGCAACTGCATGGTGGAGGAAGCCATTGAAGTAGAACTAGAGGAAAACAGTTTTAACCATGATGAAGGTTGTGCTGAATGTAGGAACTGGAATTCGATAGTAAACAATGTGGGGCAGTGGAAACCTGATTGGATGGAGTTAAATCATTCAGGACGGATGCACCTTGGGGCATAAATACCACCAGACTAGGCATGCCCAGGCATCGTCTAAAATGAAGATGGCAGAGTATATCATTGAAGCAATGGTTATAATTGATACCTGTACCTGGCTAGAAACCCAAGAACAGTTAGATTATTTTTCATCTATCTTTTATTCACATTTCAGTCTCTTTTCTCACTCACACTCTTTCACTACCACCTTTCACCCCACTCAGTCTGATGCTCCCTCATTCACAGCTTCCCATCACTAACAGTTCATGCTCTTTCCCTTGCTCTCCCACTCCGTGGCCACCGCTCCACCCTCCCCATCTGCCTGCCTTTATCTCACACTCCCCCTGCCCCGCCTTCTGGAAAAACAATATATATTACATATTCGATGAGATGGGGGGGTCGTGATGGTGGATCAAGGTGTTAAGGGGTGGGATGGGGGAAGAAGAGTTTGCACGATCGAAGGTACAGAGATGAGGGAACACATCCTTACAGTGATACCATCTTCACACTGGGCTGTATTGTTCAGAGCAAGAGGACAAGTGGATTGACGTGCTGGTGACAACGAGTGGAGACATGAGTGAAGAAGCAGTGCGGGAAGCCATTACACGCAAGGTGAGAGAAAGAACTGAACGGGATGGGGTGAAGGGAGGAAGGAACATGGGAGCCAATATCCTCTCCTTCTATTCCCCCTGCAAACTTCCACTCTCTTCATCCCATTTCCTCCCCGTTTCTCATTCCACTCCTCTTCCTTTCCAATTAGCTCACTCTCTGCCCCATCTCTGCCACTAATAACCCTGCTCACCTCGCCCCCTCACAACTCCCCTCTTCCGACTCTCTTAGCTCAGCAATCACTCACCTTTCCCACTCTTTGGGTTGCAGCTCCAGGAGATGTTCGGGGATCCAGATCCTCAGATCGTGCTTGTGGAGGTCACGTCGGAGCCTCCAAATAATGAGGAAGCGAACCATCAATGAATGAAGCATTCTACTGTTGCCGCTCCCTGACGCTTTACACCCACTTCCTTTCTCTAGCCCGCCTTAAGCCAAAGATGCTGTTCACAGTGGGTTAATCCCAGCTGAGCCCAAAGATGTTGCTATACTCTGCCGATTCCCCAGCGTGCTGCAGCCTGCAAATTTTCAGAGGATCACTTTGTGAAGTGCAATCCCATTGAGTAGTGAGAGCAGAAGTCTAGAACTGAGAATGACCACAGAGACCCGGGCGCTTCCAGGAGGAGCGAATCACCCAAATGATATTAATCACAGGACATCCTGGGTATGATCCCCCCGTAAACACCGACTCCACTCCCTACAGGACTGGGTCAGTGTGAGCCGTCACACACCTTCCACAGTGTCCAGTTCCCTGTAAACACCAACACCTCTCCCTACAGGACTGGGTCAGTGTGAGACATCACACACCTTCCACAGAGTATGATCCCTATACACACCAACACCTCTCACTACTGGACTCAGTGTGAGACGTCACACATGTTTCACGGTGTATGGACCCTGTAAATACCGCCAACCCTCACTAACTGACTGGGTCAGTGTGAGACGTCACACACCTTCCACAGTGTATGGTCCCTGTAAACACAGACACTCCTCACTGCACGACTGGGTCAATGTGAGACACTCATCGGGGACTACAATAGAATTAGAAAATTAGCTGATATCGGGCTTTATTGCTTTAATTGATCACCAATTTTGCTGTTAACTGTTTGACTGAACTGAAATAATGTTTGAAATAATGAATAGCTTTTTTGATAAAACGCCAAAAATTGAAGTTGTCATGGACTGTAGATATAGTGAGGAATGTCTCTGGATATCTGGATGTTGAAGGAAAATATCCTGTACACCCTTGCACAGACATCTATGTGCACTCACACACCACAGATCACTCCTACACACATCCACTCAATCACCTCGACACCCCTGTACATATCCACCCGTCTACTATGACACCCTTACACATCTGTGTCTGATGCACTCTCATTCTCCATCATTCCATCTGACACACTCTAATTCACCAGCTCTCACTCTGACACACTCTCATTCTCCATCTCTCCCTCTAATTATCTCTTTCCCCAGCTCTCCGACTAACAAATTCCCATTCTCCATCTTTCCATCTGACATGCTCTCATTCTCCATCTCTGATGTAGGTTCATTCTCCAGCTCTCACTCTGATGCACTCTCATTCTCCAGCTCTCACTCTGACGCACTCTCATTTTCCATTTTTCCCTCTGATGCATTCTTGTGCTCCATCTCTCCCTCTGACATGCTCTCATCATCTTTCTGTCCTTCTGACACATTCTTGGTCTCCATCCCTCTCACACTGAGCATGTAAAGTCGATCTCTCATCACAGATTTACACAAACTGAGAGAGAGAAGGGGACAAGGCCTCGGAGAACAGAGTGCAGAGACAGTATAATGTGTCAAATGGTGACAGGAGCTCTACATTGGTTTGATGGACTGAATACAAAAGGATCATTGAAATTGCTGAATATTATTTGCTAGTGAAGCTGATGATTTGATTTGCTATTGCTTGTGCGTGCTCAATAAACATGCAACAGACTGAACACAAAGTTTTGAGAAATGAGTTCATTTTATTTCATCAGTACTTCGAGCTAAATTTGGAGAGCTGAGCATTGGCGGTCTTTGAGCTGGATAGAAACAATGGGTAGTGTGAGGGTAAGTGTGTGTGTGCACAGATCAGTTGGGTGGGTGGTGCAAGTCCCTTAAAGGACAAAGGGGAGTTTGCACCATATATCCTGACTGATGAGAATTTGGTGAGGATGAAGAGATGGAGAGGGGAACTAGACCCTTACACTCTAGTTCCTGTTTTGTTGTACTCCTTGTAAGCAAGTTTCTCGCTCTTCTCTGGGGAACTATTTCCCTCTTTATTCATTTCTAGGGAAGAGTATAACTGCACACTGTCTGCCTTCCTCCATCCCTCCCATTCCCCTTCTCTCCCTCCAACTTTCTTTCTATCCTTCCTACATTTTCCTCACGTTCACTCTATCCCTCCCTCTCCATCTCATTTTATCTCTTTCTCTTCATCCCTCCCATTCTCTATAACTCCTTCTTTAAATGCTATTCCCTCTAATTCTATTTTCTTTCTCTCACTGCATCTCAGTCCCATTCTCTCACACTATCCCTCTCTCAAGAGCCGGCACAATCCCAACCTCCAGTGTTGTCTCTGATTTTGAATACTAAATCTTCCCTCCTTCAGACCAGATGCTGATTTCTCACTCTCCACATCTCCCTCTCCAACTCCTGCCTCCCACCTTTTCCTCTCTCCCACAGCCATGCTTTATTCCCTTTCCTTCAATCTACCACGTCCCTTCTCTACTTTACAATTCAAAAATATTCATCAGGCTCGATATGTAACCTCTTTTTCCACAACGATGCAAGTGCTGTTCCATGTACTGAGTATCCCTGCCTCCCTCATCCCAAGTACAGTGAGACCCAAACACCCACAGATCGCCTCCACCCCCTACCCCCTACCTGCATCCTATGAACCCTCATTTCTACATGTCCTCACTCTGGAGAGAAAGTTCCATGTTGTCTCTTCACTATACTCTGCATTACTGGCATCTCGCCTGCGTGGATCACGTCCCAACGAATCCCCTCTCCACTGTTAAAACATCCTTCTTGCAAGCTGGCGACCGAGGCTGCCCACAACTCCAGCTGAGGTCTGATCCACGTTACACAAAGTTATAAAAGGCCACAGAAAAGATTCACCTGGACTAGAGAACTTAATGATAGACTGGACAGTTTGGGACTGTTTTCCCTGGACAGAGGAAGTAACCTGCAATGCTGAGGCTCTGCAGGTCATTGGTCAGACTGCACCTGTGTGTGTTGTATGCAATTTGGAATCTTTATCTAAGAAGGAATGTGTTGGCATGGGAGAGGATACAGAGGATGTTCACGAGAAAAAAAACATCAGAATGAAAAGGTTAACATGTGAATAGTGTTTAATGGCATGAGGCCTGGACTCACTGGAGTTTAGAAGAATGAGGGGATCTCATTGAACTATAGAATATTGAAAGGCCTCAATAGAGTGGATGTGCAGAGGATGTTTCCTATAGTGGAGAGAAGGAGGCTGAGTGGAAAACTTAAATGTTAAGGCTCTACAGTGCAATGGTCAGACCGCACTTGGGAGACCACTCCATTAGCTACGTCCACCTTGACCTTGGCAGAAATCATCCTAAACCGCTGCACCACTCCCGCTGTGAGTGGTGTTAGCTATAACTCCTTGTGGATTTCTCTCCACAGACGCGCACATCGTGTTTCGGAACCCAGCTAAGGCGTTTATCCCATCGAAGAAGATTCATTAAATCCTTAGGCCAGCAAGTCGTTTAAGTATGAAAAACAAATGACTTGGTTTCGTCCCCCTCTCCTGTCACCGCTCACAGTCCTGGTAGTGAGGCAGCGGGACACCTGTGCTTAACCTGTTAGTAACTGACAGGTGAAGATCAAACCGTGATACTTTTTTTTATTAATTGTCAGAGATTTGCCAGGCCAAGGGTCCCCACAGCAATTTTTGTCTTGCTTGTGCAACTGTGTTAAGCACTAAGGCCAGCACTAGGCATATTGATAATTAAAAGCAGATGCAAGGTGTTAACAACTCAGACACTCTATCCTTTTTTTAAAGTTTTCATCCGCAATATCTTATATTTTGATCATCAGATCATTCCATAGATCGATGTCTGCAGAAGGATCTCATGCCATGAATGTGTCAGTGTTCCCCCACCAACTAAAGATGTTTCCAAAGGAGCGCACGCCTCCAGGAGGGTTGCAGTTATGGGAATCCTCTGTGATCGTACGTGTCTGGTTTGCATCTTTCTCGACATGGTAGGATGTGTGGGTTATGTTTTCAGATTCATCAGGAATATAGGTACAACATTTTTGCCCTATAACCGCACACGTTCCTCCTTTCTCAGCTGAAGTAGAATCAATGGCCATCCTGTTTTTAGGTCTCCTGTTCGAATGGATATTAGCTCAGCAGTTACTTTATACTTTATACTTTATTTTTGCCAAACGATACTAGAACGTACATTCATCACAGCGATATTTGATTCTGCACTTCACACTCCCTGGATTACAAATATTAAAGATAATTAAAATAGTTAAAATTAGTAAATATTAAAAATTTATATTATAAATCATAAATAGAAAATAGAAAAATGGGAAGTAAGGCAGTGCAAAAAAAAATGACAGGCAGGTCCAGATAGTGGGAGGGTGCGGCCCAGATCCGGGTCAGGATCCGTTCAGCAGTCTTATCACAGCTGGAGAGAAGCTGTTCTCAAATCTGGCCATACCAGTCTTCAAGCTCCTGAACCTTCTCTCGGAGGGAAGAGGGATGAAAACTGTGTTGGCTGGGTGGGTCGTGTCCTTGATTATCTTGGCGGCACTGTTCCGACAGCGTGCGGTGTAAAGTGAGTCCACGGACGGAAGATTGGTTTGTGTGATGTGCTGGGCCGTGTTCACGATCTTCTGCAGCTTCTTCCGGCCTTGGACAGGGCAACTTCCAGACCACGTTGTGATGCACCCTAGAAGAATGCTTTCTACGGTGCATCTATAAAAATTAGTGAGGGTTAGTTAAGCTTTTAATCTGCTTTATGTATCCTCTAAGGCTGAGGCAGTGTCATTACCCCATTTTTCAAGGGCTGAGGCCATCGTAATCTGTTTCCTGTCCCATAATAAGGGATTGCTATCAGCTAGAACCTTTCTGTGTTCGCAAATCCCCCTTTTCTTCCGCGAGAGGGTAAGGGGTTTCGGTCATGAGGGAAATGTACCATAGGTATATAGAGTGACAAGATCCGGCACAGTAAAAAGGAGGCAGGGGTGAGCTTTATCACTGCGTATCCAGTATGTGCCATTTAGTAACCAAGGAGATCTTTCGGAAGTGCTATGGTCATCCCACCGGGTACTAGTATTCTCTCTACACTTATTTATTCACATGAATTGACCCATTTTATCTGTCTGACACCAGCACTTTTCAAGGGTCTGGGTAACTACGTGCAATCTCTGCATATTGTACTCTGTCTGCTTGCTTCGTTATCCGTATTTCTCTTCACCTGGCCAGTCCTACGCAGCTATGGCCTTGATTATACCCTGGAAGCATCCCCGTTTCTTTCCATTGAAGGGTATTGTCCATGAAGGCACCCCACCCTCTGCATGAGCAGGAATCCCCACAGACACCCAGAAACCTGACTTACCGGTCTGAGTACCACAATCATAAGCAAAGCCTAAGTAATTATTGTGAGTGCAGGCAGGTCTGGGCGCTACAACAATAAGGCAAGTAAGTCCACATATCGTTGTTCACATCATTCTCTTTCTGATCGGTTTTCCGTCTTTTCCAGTACGCTATGGGACTTCGGAGGAGAGGGATGATACAACTTGCGCTTGGTTCCCTGCACCCAGTCGGCTTTGTCTTGTACTCGACTGCCGTACGGGTGGTTAGCGGCACTTGATAGGATCCCTTCCACCAAGGACAGAGAGAGGGAGCCTTGTTCCAGTGATTGAATATGTACATAATCACCTGGTTGAAATGGATGTGTACTTCCCTCCTCATGTTTGGGTAGGGCCGCGGTCACTTTCCCTTCATTTATTCTAATTACTTCACTGAAAGCTTTCATTATTTTGAGGGTTTTCTCATCAGTCCCTATCATCGTTGTCTGGGCACGTGAAGGTGGGGGGGGGGGCGGTGGTGGAAGATGCTAAAACCCGTGGGCATAGGTTTCCCAAATGAAAACTTCAAAAGGAGTCAATTTAGTGGTCCTCTTGACGTGACCTTGACAAGATCCACCCTCAATCTTCTTGGAATTTAGAAGATTGAGGGGGGGATCTTATTGAAACGTATAAAATCCTAAAGGGATTGGACAGGCTAGATGCAGGAAGATTGTTCCCGATGTTGGGGAAGCCCAGAACGAGGGGTCAGAGTTTGAGGATAAAGGGGAAGCCTTTTAGGACCGAGATGAGGAAAAATTTCTTCACTCAGAGAGTGGTGAATCTGTGGAATTCTCTGCCACAGGACACAGTTGAGGCCAGTTCATTGGTTATATTTAAGAGGGAGTTAGATATGGCCTTTGTGGCTAAAGGGATCAGGGGGTATGGAGAGAAAGCAGGTACAGGTTGGATGATCAGCCATGGTCATACTGAATGGTGGTGCAGTCTCGAAGGGCCGAATGGCCTACTCCTGCACCTATTTTCTATGTTTCTATGATTTCTCAACGTAATTAGAACGATTGGCCGCGCCTCAGACCATTTCAATCCAGCTTTTTGGTATGTTTTGGCTAGGTTGTCTTTAAACACTCCATTCACACTTCCCACTATTCCCAATGATTGTGGTTGGTCGGGTACATGTTACTCCCAGGAGAATCCCAGAGTTTACTCTGATGCGTTAGTTATTTCCCCGGAACGGCGTTTCTCTGTCATTATTACACTTACAAAGGAATTCCAAACTGGGGAGGAATCTCCTTCGTTAGAAACGCATCCACTGGTCTAGCCTCATCTTTTCGTGTGGGAAAGGCCTCCATCAGTCTAGAAAACGTCCAATATTACTAACAGATATTTATATCCGCCACTTTCTGGCATGTGTACAAACTTTATCCGCAGATACATAAGTGGTGCCTCTGGGATGGGCAAATGATCAAATTTACCAGGGACTTCCCCTAATTATTTCTTGACCAAATTACACAAGTTTGAATGAGTTGTTCCTCTGCTACTGGCCGCCTTGGCACAAAGCGGTGCTATTCGTATTTGATATGTCACTCCTCCTTATCCTACATTTCTTGGACCATGTACCCGTCTAACAAGGGCACAGAGGAGACGACGGGGGACAAACGGAGCGGCCGCCAGGGTAAGACCATAATTCCCCGGCATCACGAGGGCAGAGTTTTCTTTTTCCAAACTGCCGTTCCTCTACACTGGTCGCCTACTGTACAGGCAGTAAGAAAACTATGGTAGGGGTCCATGTGCAGACTGTTGTAACGGCATTGAAACGACTACAGCCTCTTCGGCAAGGGCGGAAAATTCAGCATCCCATCTGCCGTAGTGTTACCTTGTTCCGCGGGGTCGGATTTACCCGCCTGGGTTTCACACTTTATCGCAACAATCTCCTGGGGTAAGTAATAGCCTGTAGCAAATTGTTAATAAATTGAGCACGCTGTTTAGGTTTACCAGTGCAATTAATAACTCCCCAATGCTGCCACAGGGTACAGAAATCATCTTCTATCACAAAACCATATAGTGAATCGGTATAGGTATTCACCGTTCTACCCTCAGCTAAAGCGTTGACGTACGTGAACGGAGGGAACCCACTTCCAATACCTCATGAGGAGTCATCACAGTATACCCAGCCAGCGTACAAAATCATTACGTTTACACGGTGACCATCTGAAAAACGGGTCAGATCTGGGTTACCTAAAGGGCTGGCACTCAAATCAGGACGAGGAGAGCTCCGGGCTCAACCACGTAGTTCATCGTCACTGTGAATGGGAGTAACTGTGGCCGGATTAAGGACGGGAGCTCTTTTAGAAACTAAATGTGGCTTTACTAACATGATCCCGGTGTGTATCGGGTGTCTAGGGAGGAGTAGCACCTCTGGTAGGGTGGGGTGGTAGCTGCCGTGCCCTTTCTCAGGGCAGCTCGTCCACCTTTGATCCCCACCGGGCGCTCAGCTCTCACAAGTGGCTGTAACATGCGCAGCGGCCACACCCCGGTAAACCGCCTCGCCAGACGGGCCAGACCAGGTGTGGGTAGCCGACGGGTCCTCGACGCTCGGTGAGGTAGGGGATTTGTCTGTCTCAGCGTGTGAAGTCTGACCCTGGCGGATTGAGCGGAGGAGACCGATTAGTGGTCGAACGGTCAAGAAGGCGGGTCAGCAGGCGTTCGTGGAGCGCTGAGAGCACGACAAGGCACTTAGACGTCCTGGTCATCCATTGCAAGAGGTGGTGTCCTCCTTAGACCCACCCGGCAGAGGGCAAAGGCAAACCACTGTGTAACCTGCCACGTACATGATTTCCCAATATGTCAGAGCGGCATGGAGGGATATCGTCCGCCAACTGCGACCTCCGACGACGACGATAGTCCATCTGCCACTTGACTGTCCATTCTCTTGATCCGTCCAGGGTCTTCTGCAAACTTTCTGCTTCCTCTAGACTAACTACCGTTCAACCAATATTTGGATTGTCCGCAAGTTTGGCCACAAAGCCACCAATTTCATTACCCTGATTCATTGGAATATGATGTGAAAGGATGCGGCCCTGATTCAGACCAGTCACCATCAGCCGACCAGAAAAAAAGAAATCCCCCGATTAGTTTCGCTTTTTCGCTCTCTCTTCGTCTGTCCCTGCATTTATTATCAAAGTGTTCAGACTTTATACAGCCTCGGGATTCGTCTCCATACAGGCAGCCACGAAGCAAAGAAACACAGTAACACTCATTAAAACAAAAGAGGACAGTCAAACACCCGGTGTGCAGAGAGAGGGAGAGACATATCGTACAAAAATAAAATCACGAAAACAGTATTCACAATTAAAAGTCACAAAGTCAGCTATCACTGCAGCCGGACAAGAAGTCCACTAGTTGTAGGCCACAGCTTCAGGCCAGCACCGAGACGTGCAAACCCCGCGGAGAAGCGAGCAGAGCCGGATAATCCCTCGCCTGCGACTCCCGACAACGCGCCATTTCGATCTGTCCAGTTTCATAAATCGTCAAAACCTTGTGTCATTCCTCGCTCTCTGTCACTTCGATACGGCCTCGGGCTCGGGTTTCGTCGCTTCGACTCGGCCAGTACCCGACACGGACATCGTCTGTATTTCCACTCGTAAGCATGACATAGAGTGTGTTTACAAGTTTGCTGATAACTGGAAAGGAGGTGAGAGGGCCGGTTGCAAAGCCGAAATTCGGACTTGCGTACTGATAGATGGAAAAAGTAAATGAAAAGTCTGTACATGGCGGTTAATGATGGAGAATGTGAGGGAAGAGGAATCAAGTAGAGAAGATTACACGTAAGTGAAATTCAAAGGGATTGAGATGTTCTTGCGTGTGAGATATAGAATAGTTAGTTTGACGGTGCATCAAGCAGTGAGGGCAGTAAATGGCACAATTATATTTGTTTATACACTTATATATTTATTTATATATTTACTACAACAGGGCTGGAGTTTGGAAATACAACTGTGCAGAGTATTAGCACAACCACACCTCGACCACTATGGACGGTTCTGAATCCTTTAATTAAGAGAGAATACGTTCACGTTGACAGTCCAGAAGATATTACCTCAGCGGCCTTCTATATATTGGCGAGACCCGACGCAGATCGTTTTGCTGAACACCGACGCTCTATCCGCCAGAGAAAGCAGGGTCTCCCAGTGGCCACACATTTTAATTCCACATCCCATTCCCATTCTGACATGTCTATCCTCGGCCTCCTCTACTGTAAAGATGAAGCCACACTCCGGTTGGAGGAACAACACCTTATATTCCGTCTGGGTAGCCTCCAACCTGATGGCATGAACATTGACTTCTCTAACTTCCGTCAATGCCCCACCTCCCCTTCGTACCCCATCCGTTATTTAATTTTTTATTAATTTTTTTACTATGAAACATTATGTTTCAATACTATGCAATAAAACTAGTACAAACTTAACCTGTTATTCACATTTTTACATGCAATATTTAAGAATATTATCTGCACCCAAAGAGCCAAATTAACAATTACAGCTTTTAATTTCACAAACCAAGTCCACACACATCCAAAGCTTTAAAAAAAACAAAGCCCCAATAAACCTGATATCTAGAAAAGGGGTTGTCCTATCACGAACTGTGTACATACATCTATTGAAGCTTCTGGACACATCTTCGGTGATGTTCCTGGAATCATCGGGTGTTTCGGGTCTTTCAACATCATACAACCTCCTCCAGGTGACCCAGCCAGGACTGATCAGACCCCAGCTTGTGTCCAGATGGCTAGCTACTTATGACTCCATGGCTCCCCTCTTTTGAGCCACAGCCATCTTGAGGCCCTCTCTGCCGCATCGGTGGTACTGCGGATGGCTCTCCTCTTCCTCTCTCCCTCGATGCCCAAAATGCTGAAGGCTCTCACTAAAGAACGGGCTACAAATCCCCTACAACCAACCTCCACTGGGAGACACCTCGCTCTCCATCCAGCCTGCTGACAGTTGCTGACCAGTCTTGCGTACTTGGAGAGCTTCCTCTCAAAGGCCTCTTCCAAGCTATCTTCCCATGGGACTGTCAGCTCCAGCAGCACCACTTGCTTAGTAGACTCAGACACCAGGACAATGTTTGGCCGCAGGGTGGTGGCTGCGATATGGTTGGGGAACTTCAGCTGCCCTAAATATCCCCACCCCTTTATATTCTCCTTACATTTCAACTCGCTTGCATCCATGTTCTAGATATAGAGGGAGTGGGGGGGCATATATAAACAGGATTAAGGGAATCTTGCAAACCCGTTGGAATTCTTTGAGGAAATAAGAAGCAGGATGGACACATGAGAATCTGTGGATGCTGTGCACTTCGATTTTCAGAAGATATTTGATAGGATTCCGCACATGAATCTGCCCAATGTATTCCATGAAAAAGACTGGTAGACGTAGAGTGTCGGCTGATTGACGTAAGGAAAGTGTGGGAACAAAGAGATGACTCCCCGCTTGCCTTCCGGTGACTGGGAGTGTTCCACAGGGGTGTGTTGGGACAGCTTCTTGTTTACGATGATGAAATCGATGGCTCTGTAGCCAAGACTGCGGACTACACGAAGACAGGTGGAGGAGTAGCTGTTGTTGCGGAAGGAGGGAGGCTGCAGAAGGACATAGACGGATAAGGAGAATATGGACAAAGTGATGGCATGAACCAGCTGGTCCTCGAAAGTTATCCGACATGTCAACTCCTAATTGAATGGTGCTGTAACACTCCGATTGGATGGAAGACGGGACCTAAGTTGGAGGGAACAGGAAATGCTACAGAGTGAGTAATCCCGTCGACACCTCCAACGGGATCCCACCACTAAGCACACCTTTCCCTTCACCTCCCCTACCCCCGCTTTCTGCTTTCCACAGGGATCGCTCCCTACGCGATTCCCTTGTCTATTCGTGTACCCCGCCCCCCTATCCCTTCCCACCGATCTCCCCCCTGGCACTTATCCTTGTAAGCGGAACAAGTGCTACACATGCCCTTACACTTCCTCCCTCACCACCATTCAGGGCCCCAGACAGTCCTTCCAGGTGAGGCAACACTTCACCTGTGAGTCGGCTGGGGTGATATACTGCGTCCGGTGCTCCCAATGTGGCCTTCTATATATTGGCGAGACCCGACGCAGACTGGGAGACCGCTTTGCTGAACACCTACGCTCTGTCCGCCAGAGAAAGCAGGATCTCCCAGTGGCCACACATTTTAATTCCACATCCCATTCCCATTCTGACATGTCTATCCACGGCCTCCTCTACTGTAAAGATGAAGCCACACTCAGGTTGGAGGAACAACACCTTATATTCCGTCTGGGTAGCCTCCAACCTGATGGCATGAACATCGACTTCTCTAACTTCCGCTAATGCCCCACCTCCCCCTCGTACCCCATCCGTTATTTAATTTTTTATTAATTATAAAATATATATATATTTATATAAATATTTCTCTCTCTCTCCCTCTTTCCATTGCATGTATTGAATTAATTGCCAATGTTCATGTCCATGCCTTTCTCTTCCTTCATTGAACACATTAAACGATTGAGTCTGCATATTGATCAAGATATCGGTCTCTATTTCCTGAGGAGACTGAGGTCCTTTAACATCTGCCGGACGATGCTGAGGATGTTCTACGAGTCTGTGGTGGCCAGTGCGATCATGTTCGCTGTTGTGTGCTGGGGCAGCAGGCTGAGCGTAGCAGACACCAACTGGATCAACAAACTCATTGTTTGTTGATCCAGTGATGTTGTGGAGATGGAACTGGACTCTCTGACGGTGGTGTCTGAAAAGAGGATGCTGTCCAAGTTGCTTGCCATCTTGGACAATGTCTCCCATCCACGACATAATGTACTGGTTGGGCACAGGAGTACATTCAGCCAGAGACTCATTCCACCGAGATGTAACACAGAGCGTCATAGGAAGTCATTCCTGCCTGTGGCCATCAAACTTTACAACTCCTCCCTTGGAGGGTCAGAAACCCTGAACCAATAGGCTGGTCCTGGACTAATTTCCATCTGGCATAATTTACATATTACTATTTAATTGTTTATGGTTTTATTACTATTTAATTATTTATGGTGCAACTGTAACGAAAACCAGTTTCCCCCGGGATCAATAAAGTATGACTATGATTAAAACCGTATGTTTTAATCCTGTTTTGTTCTGACACCATGTTTGCAACAGGAAACACACAGATTGAGAACAAAGGCTGTTTATTTCACACGCGCAGGTATTACGTGTCGAAAGCCACAGATGCAAATTCACCCACAGAGGGAAGTGGCAGAAGATCCTGGATTAGGGTGCTGATGTCGTACAGAGAGCGAGAGAGAGCGAGAGAGCAGAGAGATGTTGTGCAGTTTCTGGGGCTGAATATTCTATTTCCCTGCAAAACTTTACTAATTATTCACTCTTGCTTCTGTGGCTATTACTGATCTGATAGGAAAATCCCTCTGGTTAATTCTGCCCTGTTCTATTCTCCTGTTTGCCACTGGATGCAAACAGACTGAGAACAAACGAGTGTCACATGATAGAGAGAGGTAACATTTGATGTAAGGTCACGGGGTGAAACATGAGGCATTAGTATAATGTGAGGTGTTGAGGGGGTGATGGGGAAAGTAGGAAAGTGAAAGTGGAGGTGAGAGAGGAGGGAGAATGTCGCAGAGTCACACAACACAGAAACAGGCTCTTCGACCCACTGAGAACATGCCAACCATCCAACACCATTGGCACTGATCCTATGCTAATCCCAAATTATTGTCTCCACCTTCCCAGGAGGCAGTTTTCTGGGGTCAATTAATCTTCTGATCAGCGTGTGGAATGAAACCAGGACATCCTGCTCCAGAGTCACCTCCTGAGGTCCCTCCGTCTCGTGTTGTACGAGGACAACACACGAGGAACAAGAGGAATTTGGCCTACCCCCAAGTCTAGACTGCCACTCACTGGTTGATCTGTCCCTGTCTCACACCAATTTACAAGAATGGAGAGGCCTATAAAAAGCGGTGAAGAGAGAGTTTTATTTGGGTCTTTTTTTAACGCTGGAAATGGCTACATCCCGACACGCGGGACAGAAGCAAGGTCGCATTGTGCATTCCAGAAACCAGCTAATGCCGGCTGGTTTAGCGAGCAGAGCGGCGGTCACCCCTGCTGAAATCCAGAGGAAAACACACAGAGGGGGATCACAAAGCCAAGGAAAGGGGACCAGGTCGAGACAACAGAGACTTATGGAGAAGAGGAGTTCGGTGGGTAATACCGTTCCAGCTGACCGGAAGTGCACTGAGAGCAGTAAGCATAAAGGAGTTGGGTGCTTACTGTTCTGGCTAACAACGGACGGTGCAATCCGGGGCATATTACGATCGAGGAACGTGTTTGCAGACTGGATATTGGACTTTTTACTGTTGGACTTCGGCCACATTCCACCGTGATACAACACTTGGCGGCACGGGAGGTCGTTCCTGCCTGGGGCCATCGAACATGCAGCTCCTCCCGTGGAGGGTCAGACACCCTGAGCCAATAGACTGGTCCTGGACTTATTTTCCATCTGGCATAGTTTGCATTTTGTTGTTTGATTGTTTGTGGTTTTTGTATTGCTATGCTTACGCTCTATTCTTGGTTGGTGCGGCTGTAACGAAAACAAATTTCCCTCGGGATTAACAAAGTATATCTATCTATCTATCTATCTATGAATACAGCCCACTCAATCTCAAGAGACACTCTCCCCACCAGTGGTCACATTTAGAAGGAGTGTAGGCACAAGAAAGCAGCATCTATCATCAAGGACCCCACCATCCAGACCATGCTCTCTTCACACCGCTGCCATTGGGCAGGAGGTACAGCAGCCTGAGGGTCACACCACCACATCAAGGACAGTTATTATCCTTCAACCATCAGGCTGCTGGACCTGTGTGGATAACTTCACTCACCTCAGTACTAAACTGATTCCACAACCTACGGACTCATTTAGTAAGTATGCAGATGATACCAGGATAGGTGGCGCTGTGGATAATGAAGTAGGTTTTCAAAGCTTGCAGAGAGATTTGGACCTGTTAGAAGAGTGGGCTGAAAGGTGGTAGATGGAGTTTAATGCTGGTAAATGTGAGGTGCTACATTGTAGGACTAATCAAAATAGGACATACATGGTAAATGGTAGGGCATTGAAGAATGTTGTAGAACAGAGGGATCTAGGAATAATGATGCATAGTTCCCTGAAGGTGGAATCTCATGTGGATAGGGTGGTGAAGAAAGCTTTTGGTTTGCTGGCCTTTATAAATCAGAGCATTAAGTATAGGAGTTGGGATGTAATGTTGAAACTGTACAAGGCATTGGTAAAGCCAAATTTGGAGTATTGTGTACAGTTCTGGTCACCGAATTATAGGAAAGATGTCAATAAAATTGAGAAAGTACAGAGGAGGTTTGCTAAAATGTTGCCTGGGTTTCGTCTCCTAAGTTACAGAGAAAGGTTGAACAAGTTGGGTCTTTATTCTTTGGAGCGTAGAAGGTTGAGAGGGGACTTGACAGAGGTGTTTAAAATTATGAGGGAGATTGATAGAGTTGACGTGGATAGCCTTTCTCCATTGAGAGTGGGGGAGATTCAACAAGAGGACATGAGTTGAGAGTTAAAGGGCAAAAGTTTAGGGTGTTACGTACCCCGTAACTGGGTTGCCAAACCAGCAGAAATGGATCACTCAGTTGGAGTCTGGATTACTAGAACTAAGAAAGTTTTATTACAGAAACAAGCAACACAGTAATCGAAAGGATAATAAATGCAACAGTTCAGCAATGATAAACACACATGTGCACAGAATTAAGATAACAGGATCAACCAAGCTCTATCGTTGTCTAGGGGTAAATGACCAATTTCAAAGTGACGCAACGTTCAGTCCAATTTAGTTCAGTTCGCAGTAATCGTTGCCATGGCGATGGACAATGTGGGGGGAAGGAGAGAGAGAACGAGAACGACTGATCATTCAGACACGGCTTCCACTCACAGACCGGCGATAATTGCTCACAAGCAGCTTTTGGGCAGGTCCTTGGTGATGTCACCTGAGGTCACCGACTGTGACCCCTCCTCCAGATGTGGTCGATCCTCTGCGGTGAACCCGGCACCCAAGCGACGGTGGACACACACCAGGTTCCCGCTGATCGTACCTTTCCACCCTGTGCGTTGTCCGGTACTTCCCACCGACTCGTGAGAGGCGCACCGCTTCCAGGGTCTCGTTACCTCGGGTGTCGTGTGTGTGTCCTGCCTTAGCGAACCTGTCCTTTTTTATCCCCTTGCTGGGGTATCACCTGTCCATCACTTCAAACAGTTCAGGGATCAAAGGGGGGGCCGCTCCAGACAGCTCTCTCTCTCCTGTCCCTTCATTACACATCTCCAGACGCTGCTCCATTGTTCCTTATCTCTCCTTCCCCTGAGGACAGGTGGCAGACCAACTGCTGATGCCACTGATGCTAACTCCGGCCAGCAAACATCTTAATTTATGTGTATTCTCGTCACAAGGGGTAACATGAGGGGGAACTTCTTTACTCAGAGAGTGGTGGTTGTGTGGAACGAGCTTCCAGCAGAAGTAGTTGAAGCAGGTTCGATGTTGTCGTTTCAAGTTAAATTGGACAGCTATATTGACAGGAAAGGAATGGAGGGTTATGGGCTGAGTGCAGGTCGATGGGACTAGGTGAGAGTAAGAGTTTGACATGGACTAGAAGGGCTGAGATGGCCTTTTTCCGTGCTGTAATTGTTAAATGGTTATATGGTTATTTTCAAAGACTGTACAGCCGATGTTTTCAGTATTTTGTATCGATCTATCTAACTACAGTGCCTTCTGAAAGTATTGAAGTCCCAAACTATTGTTCACATGAATTAATATTACAACCAGGGATTGTGATCAATTTAACTCAATTTTTTTGTTTGTGGACCACATGCTCCCTCTTTTCGCAACAGAGCCCAAAACTAGGGAGAACTGGAAAGCACGTAAAACTAAAAATTCAAAAGTTCAAAAGTATTCATTTGCCTTTTGCTCATCAGACAGATGAAGGGTTCTCGGTCT
This sequence comes from Mobula birostris, assembly GCF_030028105.1. Taxonomy (NCBI): domain Eukaryota; kingdom Metazoa; phylum Chordata; class Chondrichthyes; order Myliobatiformes; family Myliobatidae; genus Mobula; species Mobula birostris. The sequence goes on along the minus strand of NC_092382.1, from coordinate 36,374,871 downwards.
GAAACGCCGACTGTTTAAACCTCTCCAAACACAAAAGCTGCCCGACCTGCTGAGTTCCTCCGGCACTTTGAGTGTGTTGCTTTGGGTGGTACTGGAAACAGCGGGCCAGCAGAGGGAGCTGTCGGGTCATGCTATACGTGTACTGAGTGACAACTTTATTAGGCGCACCCGTGCGCCCCCACGTTAATCTGATCAGCCAATCAGGTGGCGGCAGCCCAATGCGTTGAACCATGCAGACATGGTCAAGAGGTTCAGTTGTTGTTCAGACCAGAATGGAGGAAGAAACGGGAATTAAGTGGTTTTGACCCAGGGAATGATTGTTGGTGCCAGACGCGGTGGTTGGAAACTTTTTAATCCCCGTGAGATTTTCACGCACAAGAGTCTCCAGAGTTTAGGGAGAATGGTGCGGAAAGAGAAAAGAGAATCCAGTTCTGTGGGTGAAGCCACCTTGTTAATTGGAGCGGGATCTCCCAGGGGCCACCCATTTTAATTCCACTTCCCATTCCCATCCCAATATGCTTATCCTGTTGTGATGAGACCACACTCAGGTTAGAGGAACAACAACATACATTCCGTTTGGGTAGGCTCCAACGTCGATTTATCGAAATTCTGGTAATGCCTCTTCCTGCTTCACCATTCTCCATCCCCTCGACCCTCTCTTATGTTAACTCCTTGCCCCCTCCGCCCCATCGCCCCCCTCTGGTTCTACCCTTACCACTTTCTTCTCACTTCCATGGCCTTCTGTCTCTTTCGCCAATAATCTTCCCGGCTCTTTGCTTCACGTCCTCCCCCTCCCGGTTTCACCTATCACCTGGTCTTTCTCTCTGCCCTCCCCAATCCCTTTAAATCTACTCCTCTGGGCCAGCTGGTGGCGCAATGACATCAGCGCCGGACTCTGGAACGGAGGTTCCCAGGTTCGAATCCAGCCGGGTCCGCTCCCGAGTACGCTTTCCATCCGTGCTCGGTGGAGTGTCCAGATCGCAACCTGACCTCGTAAAATAAAAGGGAAAAATGCTGCCAAATGTCTGTGTGAGCAGTGGCGTGCCACACACTCTCTCTCGCTCCGCGCCTTGTAAAGGCATCAAAAAAAGGCATGTCCTCTGATCCTAGACTACCCCACTACAGGAAACATCCTCTCCACATCCACTCTATCTCTGTCCTCTGGTCCTAGACTCCTCCACTACAGGAAACATCCTCTCCACATCCACTCTATCTGTGTCCTCTGGTCCCAGACTTCCCGACGACAGGAAACATCCTCTTCACAACCACTCTTTCTGTGTCCTCTGGTCCTAGACTCCCCCCACTACAGGAAACATCCTCTCCACATCCACTCTCTCTGTGCCCTCTAGTCCAACACTCCCCCAACTACAGGAAACATCCTCCCAAATCCACTCTATCTGTGTCCTCTGGTCCTAGACTCCCCCACTACAGGAAACATCCTCTCCACATCCACTTTATCTGTGTCATCTGGTCTGAGACTCCCCCACTACAGGAAACATCTTCTCCAGATCCACTCTATCTGTGTCCTCTGGTCCTAGACTCCTCCAACTACAGGAAACATCCTCTCCACATCCACTCTATCTGTGTTCTCTGGTCCTAGACTCCCCCACTACAGGAAACATCCTCTCCACATCCACTCTATCTGTGTCCTCTTGTCCTAGACTCCCCCACTACAGGAAACATCCTCTCCACATCCAATCTATCTGTGTCCTCTGGTCCCAGACTCCCCCACTACAGGAAACATCCTCTCCACATCCACTCCATCTGTGCCCTCTGATCCTAGACTCCCCCATTACAGGAAACATCCTCTCCACATCCACTCTATCTGTGTCCTCTGGTCCTAGACTCCCCCACTACAGGAAACATCCTCTCCACATCCACTCTATCTGTGCCCTCTGATCCAAGACTCCCCCACTACAGGAAACATCCTCTGCACATCCACTCTATCTGTGTCCTCTGGTCCTAGACTCCCCCACTACAGGAAACATCCTCTCCACATCCACTCTATCTGTGCCCTCTGATCCGAGACTCCCCCAACTACAGGAAATATCCTCTCCACATCCACTCTATCTGTGCCCTCTGGTCCCAGACTCCCCCACTACAGGAAACATCCTCTCCACATCCACTCTATCTGTGTCCTCTGGTCCTAGACACCCCCATTAGAGGAAACATCCTCTCCACATCCACTCTATCTGTGTCATCTGGTCTGAGACTCCCCCACTACAGGAAACATCCTCTCCACATCCACTCTATCTGTGTCCTCTGGTCCTAGACTCCCCCACTACAGGAAACATCCTCTCCACATCCACTCTATCTGTATCATCTGGTCTGAGACTCCCCCACTAAAGGAAACATTCTCTCCACATCCACTCTATCTGTGTCCTCTGGTCCCAGACTGCCCCACTGCAGGAAACATCCTCTCCACATCCACTCTATCTGTGCCCTCTGATCCTAGACTCCCCCACTACAGAAAATATCCTCTCTACATCCACTCTATCTGTGCCCTCTGATCCTAGACTCCCCCAACTACAGGAAATATCCTCTCCACATCCACTCTATCTGTGCCCTCTGGTCCCAGACTCCCGCACTACAGGAAACATCCTCTCCACATCCACTCTATCTGTGTCATCTGGTCTGAGACTCCCCCACTACAGGAAGCATTCACTCCAGATCCACTCTATCTATGTCCTCTGGTCCTAGACTCCCCCAACTACAGGAAACATCCTCTCCACATCCACTCTATCTGTGCCCTTTGATCCTAGACTCCCCCACTACAGGAAACATCCTCTCCACATCCACTCTATCTGTGTCCTCTGGTCCTAGACTCCCCCACTACAGGAAACATCCTCTCCACATCCACTCTATCTGTGTCATCTAGTCTGAGACTCCCCCACTACAGGAAGCATTCACTCCAGATCCACTCTATCTATGTCCTCTGGTCCTAGACTCCCCCAACTACAGGAAACATCCTCTCCACATCCACTCTACCTGTGTCCTCTGGTCCTAGACTCACCCACTACAGGAAACATCCTCTCCACATCCACTCTATCTGTGTCCTCTCATGCTAGATTCCCCCACTACAGGAAACATGCTCTGCACATCCACTCTATCTGTGTCCTCTGGTCCCAGACTCCCCCACTACAGGAAACAGCCTCTCCACATCCACTCTATCTGTGTCCTCTGGTCTGGGACTCCCCCTCTACAGGAAACATCCTCTCCACATCCACTCTATCTGTGCCCTTTGATCCTAGACTCCCCCACTACAGGAAACATCCTCTCCACATCCACTCTATCTGTGTCCTCTGGTCCTAGACTCCCCCACTACAGGAAACATCCTCTCCACATCCACTCTATCTGTGTCATCTGGTCCTAGACTCCCCCACTACAGGAAACATCCTCTCCACATCCACTCTATCTGTGTCCTCTGGTCCTAGACTCCCCCACTACAGGAAACACCCTCTCCACATCCACTCTATCTGTGTCCTCTGGTCCGAGACTCCCCCAGTACAGGAAACATCCTCTCCACATCCACTCTATCTGTGCCCTCTGATCCTAGACTCCCCCACTACAGGAAACATCCTCTCCACATCCAGTCTATCTGTGTCCTCTGGTCCTAGACTCCCCCACTACAGGAAACACCCTCTCCACATCCACTCTATCTGTGTCCTCTGGTCCGACACTCCCCCACTACAGGAAACATCCTCTCCACATCCACTCTATCTCGGGGGAGTGGGGGGGTGAGGTTTGTAGGGTAGGTTTCAATGAGGTCTCTCCTACATTCTTCCGAACTCCAGCGAGTACAGGCCCAGAGCCGTGAAAGGCTCCTCATACGTTAACCCTTTCATTTTTGGGATTATTCTCGTGAACCTCCACTCCAATGCCAGCACCTCGTTTGTGAGCAAAGTTGCTCATACCATCCCGTGAGGGCTGACCTCCCCTGCACCGTCGGCGTTACAGCCTTGTGTACGTATTCTTGAAAGTAAATCTATCATTACAATTGCGGACATGACCGCAGATTCAAAACCGCAAGTTAACTTTGGGGCAATAATGAAAAATTGCCCAAAAGTACCTCATGATTTATGAATGCTCTCCCCATTTAAGGAAATAGACCAAGTTCGTTTTTCTTCTACCAAGAGCCAAAAGCAGACGTCGCCAGCAGTTAAGGCTCCCTTTATTCCAATTCCTTACCCCCTGCCAGTCAGCCAATCTCCCATCATTGCTAGAATGTTCCCTGCACAGCCAGTGGCTCTTACTTTGTTAACGAGCTTCCTGTGCGGCACCTTGATAAGTGTCTTCTGAAAATCCAAGTGCACAGGTCCCGCGAGTGTGTGATGGGACGGTGCGGAGGGAGATTCACTCTGTGTGTCTAACCCCGGGAGTGTGTGATGGGACGGTGGGGAGGGAGATTCACTCTGTGTCTGACCCCGGGAGTGTGTGATGAAACGGTGTGGAGGGAGATTCACTCTGTGTGTCTGACCCCGGGAGTGTGTGATGGGACGGTGGGGAGGGAGATTCACTCTGTGTCTGACCCCGGGAGTGTGTGATGGGACGGTGTGGAGGGAGATTCACTCTGTGTGTCTGACCCCGGGAGTGTGTGATGGGATGGTGTGGAGGGAGATTCACTCTGTGTGTCTGACCCCGGGAGTGTGTGATGGGACGGTGCGGAGGGAGATTCACTCTGTGTCTGTCCCCGGGAGTGTGTGATGGGACGGTACGGAGGGAGATTCACTCTGTGTCTGACTCCGGGAGTGTGTGATGGGACGGTGTGGAGGGAGATTCACTCTGTGTGTCTGACCCTGGGAGTGTGTGATGGGACGGTGGGGAGGGAGATTCACTCTGTGTCTGACCCCGGGAGTGTGTGATGGGACGGTGTGGAGGGAGATTCACTCTGTGTCTGTCCCCGGGAGTGTGTGATGGGACGGTACGGAGGGAGATTCACTCTGTGTCTGACTCCGGGAGTGTGTGATGGGACGGTGTGGAGGGAGATTCACTCTGTGTGTCTGACCCTGGGAGTGTGTGATGGGACGGTGTGGAGGGAGATTCACTCTGTGTGTCTGACCCCGGGAGTGTGTGACGGGACGGTGTGGAGGGAGATTCACTCTGTGTCTGACCCCGGGAGTGTGTGATGGGACGGTGGGGAGGGATATTCACTCTGTGTCTGACCCCGGGAGTGTGTGATGGGACGGTGTGGAGGGAGATTCACTCTGTGTGTCTGACCCCGGGAGTGTGTGATGGGACGGTGTGGAGGGAGATTCACTCTGTGTCTGACCCCGGGAGTGTGTGATGGGATGGTGTGGAGGGAGATTCACTCTGTGTCTGACTCCGGGAGTGTGTGATGGGACGGTGTGGAGGGAGATTCACTCTGTGTCCCTGGGGAGTGTGTGATGGGACCGTGTGGAGGGAGATTCACTCTGTGTGTCTGACCCCGGGAGTGTGTGATGGGACGGTGTGGAGGGAGATTCACTCTGTGTGTCTGACTCCGGGAGTGTGTGATGGGACGGTGTGGAGGGAGATTCACTCTGTGTGTCTGACCCTGGGAGTGTGTGATGGGACGGTGTGGAGGGAGATTCACTCTGTGTGTCTGACCCCGGGAGTGTGTGATGGGACGGTGTGGAGGGAGATTCACTCTGTGTCTGACCCCGGGAGTGTGTGATGGGACGGTGGGGAGGGAGATTCACTCTGTGTCTGACCCCGGGAGTGTGTGATGTGACGGTGCGGAGGGAGATTCACTCTGTGTGTCTAACCCCGGGAGTGTGTGATGGGACGGTGGGGAGGGAGATTCACTCTGTGTCTGACCCCGGGAGTGTGTGATGGGACGGTGTGGAGGGAGATTCACTCTGTGTGTCTGACCCCGGGAGTGTGTGATGGGATGGTGTGGAGGGAGATTCACTCTGTGTGTCTGACCCCGGGAGTGTGTGATGGGACGGTGCGGAGGGAGATTCACTCTGTGTCTGTCCCCGGGAGTGTGTGATGGGACGGTACGGAGGGAGATTCACTCTGTGTCTGACTCCGGGAGTGTGTGATGGGACGGTGTGGAGGGAGATTCACTCTGTGTCTGACCCCGGGAGTGTGTGATGGGACGGTGGGGAGGGAGATTCACTCTGTGTCTGACCCCGGGAGTGTGTGATGTGACGGTGCGGAGGGAGATTCACTCTGTGTGTCTAACCCCGGGAGTGTGTGATGGGACGGTGGGGAGGGAGATTCACTCTGTGTCTGACCCCGGGAGTGTGTGATGGGACGGTGTGGAGGGAGATTCACTCTGTGTGTCTGACCCCGGGAGTGTGTGATGGGATGGTGTGGAGGGAGATTCACTCTGTGTGTCTGACCCCGGGAGTGTGTGATGGGACGGTGCGGAGGGAGATTCACTCTGTGTCTGTCCCCGGGAGTGTGTGATGGGACGGTACGGAGGGAGATTCACTCTGTGTCTGACTCCGGGAGTGTGTGATGGGACGGTGTGGAGGGAGATTCACTCTGTGTGTCTGACCCCGGGAGTGTGTGATGGGACGGTGTGGAGGGAGATTCACTCTGTGTCTGACCCCGGGAGTGTGTGATGGGACGGTGGGGAGGGAGATTCACTCTGTGTCTGACCCCGGGAGTGTGTGATGGGACGGTGTGGAGGGAGATTCACTCTGTGTGTCTGACCCCGGGAGTGTGTGATGGGACGGTGTGGAGGGAGATTCACTCTGTGTCTGACCCCGGGAGTGTGTGATGGGATGGTGTGGAGGGAGATTCACTCTGTGTCTGACTCCGGGAGTGTGTGATGGGACGGTGTGGAGGGAGATTCACTCTGTGTCCCTGGGGAGTGTGTGATGGGACCGTGTGGAGGGAGATTCACTCTGTGTGTCTGACCCCGGGAGTGTGTGATGGGACGGTGTGGAGGGAGATTCACTCTGTGTGTCTGACCCCGGGAGTGTGTGATGGGACGGTGTGGAGGCAGATTCACTCTGTGTCTGACCACAGGAGTGTGTGATGGGACGGTGTGGAGGGAGATTTACTCCGTGTCTGACCCCGGGAGTGTGTGATGGGACGGTGTGGAGGGAGATTCACTCTGTGTCTGACCCCGGGAGTGTGTGATGGGACGGTGGGGAGGGAGCTTCACTCTGTCTCTGACCCCGGGAGTGTGTGATAGGACGGTGTGGAGGGAGATTCACTCTGTGTGTCTGACCCCGGGAGTGTGTGATGGGATGGTGTGGAGGGAGATTCACTCTGTGTGTCTGACCCCGGGAGTGTGTGATGGGACGGTGTGGAGGGAGATTCACTCTGTGTGTCTGACCCCGGGAGTGTGTGATGGGACGGTGTGGAGGGAGATTCACTCTGTGTGTCTGACCCCGGGAGTGTGTGATGGGACGGTGTGGAAGGAGATTCACTCTGTGTCTGACCCCGGGAGTGTGTGATGGGACGGTGCGGAGGGAGATTCACTCTGTGTCAGACCCCGGGAGTGTGTGATGGGACGGGGCGGAGGGAGATTCACTCTGTGTCTGACCCCGGGAGTGTGTGATGGGACGGTGTGGAGGGAGATTCACTCTGTGTCAGACCCCGGGAGTGTGTGATGGGACGGGGCGGAGGGAGATTCACTCTGTGTCTGACCCCGGGAGTGTGTGATGGGACGGTGTGGAGGGAGATTCACTCTGTGTCTGACTCCGGGAGTGTGTGATGGGACGGTGCGGAGGGAGATTCACTCTGTGTCCCTGGGGAGTGTGTGATGGGACGGTGTGGAGGGAGATTCACTCTGTGTCCCTGGGGAGTGTGTGATGGGACCGTGAGGAGGGAGATTCACTCTGTGTGTCTGACCCCGGGAGTGTGTGATGGGACGGTGTGGAAGGAGATTCACTCTGTGTCTGACCCCGGGAGTGTGTGATGGGACGGTGTGGAGGGAGATTCACTCTGTGTCTGACTCCGGGAGTGTGTGATGGGACGGTGTGGAGGGAGATTCACTCTGTGTCTGACTCCGGGAGTGTGTGATGGGACGGTGTGGAGGGAGATTCACTCTGTGTCCCTGGGGAGTGTGTGATGGGACGGTGTGGAGGGAGATTCACTCTGTGTCCCTGGGGAGTGTGTGATGGGACGGTGTGGAGGGAGATTCACTCTGTGTGTCTGACCCCGGGAGTGTGTGATGGGACGGTGTGGAAGGAGATTCACTCTGTGTCTGACCCCGGGAGTGTGTGATGGGACGGTGCGGACGGAGATTCACTCTGTGTCAGACCCCGGGAGTGTGTGATGGGACGGGGCGGAGGGAGATTCACTCTGTGTCTGACCCCGGGAGTGTGTGATGGGACGGTGTGGAGGGAGATTCACTCTGTGTCAGACCCCGGGAGTGTGTGATGGGACGGGGCGGAGGGAGATTCACTCTGTGTCTGACCGCGGGAGTGTGTGATGGGACGGTGTGGAGGGAGATTCACTCTGTGTCTGACTCCGGGAGTGTGTGATGGGACGGTGTGGAGGGAGATTCACTCTGTGTCCCTGGGGAGTGTGTGATGGGACGGTGTGGAGGGAGATTCACTCTGTGTCCCTGGGGAGTCTGTGATGGGACCGTGTGGAGGGAGATTCACTCTGTGTGTCTGACCCCGGGAGTGTGTGATGGGACGGTGTGGAAGGAGATTCACTCTGTGTCTGACCCCGGGAGTGTGTGATGGGACGGTGTGGAGGGAGATTCACTCTGTGTCTGACTCCGGGAGTGTGTGATGGGACGGTGTGGAGGGAGATTCACTCTGTGTCCCTGGGGAGTGTGTGATGGGACGGTGTGGAGGGAGATTCACTCTGTGTCCCTGGGGAGTGTGTGATGGGACCGTGTGGAGGGAGATTCACTCTGTGTGTCTGACCCCGGGAGTGTGTGATGGGACGGTGTGGAGGGAGATTCACTCTGTGTGTCTGACCCCGGGAGTGTGTGATGGGACGGTGTGGAGGGAGATTCACTCTATGTCTGACCCCGGGAGTGTGTGATGGGACGGGGCGGAGGGAGATTCACTCTGTGTATCTGATCCCGGGAGTGTGTGATGGGACGGTGTAGAGGGAGTTTCACTCTGTGTCTGACCCCGGGAGTGTGTGATGGGACGGTGCGGAGGGAGATTCACTCTGTGTCAGACCCCGGGAGTGTGTGATGGGACGGGGCGGAGGGAGATTCACTCTGTGTCTGACCCCGGGAGTGTGTGATGGGACGGTGTGGAGGGAGATTCACTCTGTGTCCCGGGGGAGTGTGTGATGGGACGGTGTGGAGGGAGATTCACTCTGTGTCTGACTCCGGGAGTGTGTGATGGGACGGTGTGGAGGGAGATTCACTCTGTGTCCCTGGGGAGTGTGTGATGGGACGGTGTGGACGGAGATTCACTCTGTGTCCCTGGGGAGTGTGTGATGGGACCGTGTGGAGGGAGATTCACTCTGTGTGTCTGACCCCGGGAGTGTGTGATGGGACGGTGTGGAGGGAGATTCACTCTGTGTGTCTGACCCCGGGAGTGTGTGATGGGACGGTGTGGAGGGAGATTCACTCTGTGTCTGACCCCGGGAGTGTGTGATGGGACGGGGCGGAGGGAGATTCACTCTGTGTATCTGATCCCGGGAGTGTGTGATGGGACGGTGTAGAGGGAGTTTCACTCTGTGTCTGACCCCGGGAGTGTGTGATGGGACGGTGCGGAGGGAGATTCACTCTGTGTCAGACCCCGGGAGTGTGTGATGGGACGGGGCGGAGGGAGATTCACTCTGTGTATCTGATCCCGGGAGTGTGTGATGGGACGGTGTAGAGGGAGTTTCACTCTGTGTCTGACCCCGGGAGTGTGTGATGGGACGGTGTGGAGGAAGATTCACTCTGTGTCTCCGACCCCGGGAGTGTGTGATGGGACGGTGTGGAGGGAGATTCACTCTGTGTGTCTGCCCCCGGGACTGTGTGATGGGACGGTGTGGAGGGAGATTCACTCTGTGTCTGACCCCGGGAGTGTGTGATGGGACGGTGTGGAGGGAGATTCACTCTGTGTGTCTGACCCCAGGAGTGTGTGATGGACGGTGTGGAGAGAGATTCACTCTGTGTGTCTGACCCCAGGAGTGTGTGATGGGACGGTGTGGAGGGAGATTCACTCTGTGTCTGACCCGGGGAGGATGTGATGGGACGGTGTGGAGGGAGATTCACTCTGTGTCTGACCCGGGGAGTGTGTGAAGGGATGGTGTGGAGGGAGCGTCATCTGGTATATGGTCCCGGGAGTGTGTGATGGGACGGTCTGGAGGGAGAATCACTCTGTCTCTGACCCCGGGAGTGTGCGATAGGACGGTGTGGAGGGAGATTCACTCTGTGTGACCTCGGGAGAGTGTGATGGGACGGTGTGGAGGGAGATTCACTCTGTGTCTGACTCCGGGAGTGTGTGATGGGACGGTGTGGAGGGAGATTCACTCTGTGTCTGACCCCGGGAGTGTGTGATGGGACGGGGCGGAGGGAGATTCACTCTGTGTATCTGATCCCGGGAGTGTGTGATGGGACGGTGTAGAGGGAGTTTCACTCTGTGTCTGACCCCGGGAGTGTGTGATGGGACGGTGCGGAGGGAGATTCACTCTGTGTCAGACCCCGGGAGTGTGTGATGGGACGGGGCGGAGGGAGATTCACTCTGTGTATCTGATCCCGGGAGTGTGTGATGGGACGGTGTAGAGGGAGTTTCACTCTGTGTCTGACCCCGGGAGTGTGTGATGGGACGGTGTGGAGGGAGATTCACTCTGTGTCTCCGACCCCGGGAGTGTGTGATGGGACGGTGTGGAGGGAGATTCACTCTGTGTGTCTGCCCCCGGGACTGTGTGATGGGACGGTGTGGAGGGAGATTCACTCTGTGTCTGATCCCGGGAGTGTGTGATGGGACGGTGTGGAGGGAGATTCACTCTGTGTGTCTGACCCCAGGAGTGTGTGATGGACGGTGTGGAGGGAGATTCACTCTGTGTGTCTGACCCCGGGAGTGTGTGATGGGACGGTGTGGAGAGAGATTCACTCTGTGTGTCTGACCCCAGGAGTGTGTGATGGGACGGTGTGGAGGGAGATTCACTCTGTGTCTGACCCCGGGACTGTGTGATGCGACGGTGTGGAGGGAGATTCACTCTGTGACTGACCCAGGGAGTGTGTGATGGAACTGTGTGGAGGGAGATTCACTCTGTGTCCCGGGGGAGTGTGTGATGGGACGGTGTGGAGGGAGATTCACTCTGTGTCTGACTCCGGGAGTGTGTGATGGGACGGTGTGGAGGGAGATTCACTCTGTGTCCCTGGGGAGTGTGTGATGGGACGGTGTGGAGGGAGATTCACTCTGTGTCCCTGGGGAGTGTGTGATGGGACCGTGTGGAGGGAGATTCACTCTGTGTGTCTGACCCCGGGAGTGTGTGATGGGACGGTGTGGAGGGAGATTCACTCTGTGTGTCTGACCCCGGGAGTGTGTGATGGGACGGTGTGGAGGGAGATTCACTCTGTGTCTGACCCCGGGAGTGTGTGATGGGACGGGGCGGAGGGAGATTCACTCTGTGTATCTGATCCCGGGAGTGTGTGATGGGACTGTGTAGAGGGAGTTTCACTCTGTGTCTGACCCCGGGAGTGTGTGATGGGACGGTGCGGAGGGAGATTCACTCTGTGTCAGACCCCGGGAGTGTGTGATGGGACGGGGCGGAGGGAGATTCACTCTGTGTATCTGATCCCGGGAGTGTGTGATGGGACGGTGTAGAGGGAGTTTCACTCTGTGTCTGACCCCGGGAGTGTGTGATGGGACGGTGTGGAGGAAGATTCACTCTGTGTCTCCGACCCCGGGAGTGTGTGATGGGACGGTGTGGAGGGAGATTCACTCTGTGTGTCTGCCCCCGGGACTGTGTGATGGGACGGTGTGGAGGGAGATTCACTCTGTGTCTGACCCCGGGAGTGTGTGATGGGACGGTGTGGAGGGAGATTCACTCTGTGTGTCTGACCCCAGGAGTGTGTGATGGACGGTGTGGAGGGAGATTCACTCTGTGTGTCTGACCCCAGGAGTGTGTGATGGGACGGTGTGGAGGGAGATTCACTCTGTGTCTGACCCCGGGACTGTGTGATGGGACGGTGTGGAGGGAGATTCACTCTGTGACTGACCCAGGGAGTGTGTGATGGAACTGTGTGGAGGGAGATTCACTCTGTGTCTGACCCGGGGAGGATGTGCTGGGACGGTGTGGAGGGAGATTCACTCTGTGTCTGACCCGGGGAGTGTGTGAAGGGATGGTGTGGAGGGAGCGTCATCTGGTATATGGTCCCGGGAGTGTGTGATGGGACGGTCTGGAGGGAGAATCACTCTGTCTCTGACCCCGGGAGTGTGCGATTGGACGGTGTGGAGGGAGATTCACTCTGTGTGACCTCGGGAGAGTGTGATGGGACGGTGTGGAGGGACATTCACTCTGTGACTGACCCAGGGAGTGTGTGATGGGACGGTGTGGAGGGGGATTCACTCTGTGTCTGACCCGGGGAGTGTGTGAAGGGATGGTGTGAAGGGAGATTCACCCTGTGACTGACCCAGGGAGTGTTTGATGGGACGATGCGGAGGGAGATTCACTCTGTGTCTGAACCCGGGAGTGTGTGATAGGACGGTGTGGAGGGAGCGTCATCTGGTATATGGTCCCGGGAGTGTGTGATGGGACGGTGTGGAGGGAGATTCACTCTGTGTCTGACCCGGGGAGGATGTGATGGGACGGTGTGGAGGGAGATTCACTCTGTGTCTGAACCCGGGAGTGTGTGATAGGACGGTGTGGAGGGAGCGTCATCTGGTATATGGTCCCGGGAGTGTGTGATGGGACGGTGTGGAGGGAGATTCACTCTGTGTCTGACTCCGGGAGTGTGTGATGGGACGGTGTGGAGGGAGATTCACTCTGTGTCTGACTCCGGGAGTGTGTGATGGGACGGTGTGGAGGGAGATTCACTCTGTGTGTCTGACCCCGGGAGTGTGTGATGGGACGGTGTGGAGGGAGATTCACTCTGTGTCTGACCCCGGGAGTGTGTGATGGGACGGGGCGGAGTGAGATTCACTCTGTGTATCTGATCCCGGGAGTGTGTGATGGGACGGTGTAGAGGGAGTTTCACTCTGTGTCTGACCCCGGGAGTGTGTGATGGGACGGTGCGGAGGGAGATTCACTCTGTGTCAGACCCCGGGAGTGTGTGATGGGACGGGGCGGAGGGAGATTCACTCTGTGTATCTGATCCCGGGAGTGTGTGATGGGACGGTGTAGAGGGAGTTTCACTCTGTGTCTGACTCCGGGAGTGTGTGATGGGACGGTGTGGAGGGAGATTCACTCTGTGTCTCCGACCCCGGGAGTGTGTGATGGGACGGTGTGGAGGGAGATTCACTCTGTGTGTCTGCCCCCGGGACTGTGTGATGGGACGGTGTGGAGGGAGATTCACTCTGTGTCTGACCCCGGGAGTGTGTGATGGGACGGTGTGGAGGGAGATTCACTCTGTGTGTCTGACCCCAGGAGTGTGTGATGGACGGTGTGGAGGGAGATTCACTCTGTGTGTCTGACCCCGGGAGTGTGTGATGGGACGGTGTGGAGGGAGATTCACTCTGTGTGTCTGACCCCAGGAGTGTGTGATGGGACGGTGTGGAGGGAGATTCACTCTGTGTCTGACCCCGGGACTGTGTGATGGGACGGTGTGGAGGGAGATTCACTCTGTGACTGACCCAGGGAGTGTGTGATGGAACTGTGTGGAGGGAGATTCACTCTGTGTCTGACCCGGGGAGGATGTGATGGGACGGTGTGGAGGGAGATTCACTCTGTGTCTGAACCCGGGAGTGTGTGATAGGACGGTGTGGAGGGAGCGTCATCTGGTATATGGTCCCGGGAGTGTGTGATGGGACGGTGTGGAGGGAGAATCACTCTGTCTCTGACCCCGGGAGTGTGCGATAGGACGGTGTGGAGGGAGATTCACTCTGTGTGACCTCGGGAGAGTGTGATGGGACGGTGTGGAGGGACATTCACTCTGTGACTGACCCAGGGAGTGTGTGATGGGACGGTGTGGAGGGGGATTCACTCTGTGTCTGACCCGGGGAGTGTGTGAAGGGATGGTGTGAAGGGAGATTCACCCTGTGACTGACCCAGGGAGTGTGTGATGGGACGATGCGGAGGGAGATTCACTCTGTGTCTGAACCCGGGAGTGTGTGATAGGACGGTGTGGAGGGAGCGTCATCTGGTATATGGTCCCGGGAGTGTGTGATGGGACGGTGTGGAGGGAGAATCACTCTGTGTCTCACCCCGGCAGTGTGCGATAGGACGGTGTGGAGGGAGATTCACTCTGTGTGACCTCGGGAGAGTCTGATGGGACGGTGTGGAGAGACATTCACTCTGTGACTGACCCAGGGAGTGTGTGATGGGACGGTGTGGAGGGAGATTCACTCTGTGTCTGACCCGGGGAGTGTGTGAAGGGACGGTGTGGAGGGAGATTCACTCTGTGACTGACCCAGGGAGTGTGTGATGGAACTGTGTGGAGGGAGATTCACTCTGTGTCTGACCCGGGGAGGATGTGATGGGACGGTGTGGAGGGAGATTCACTCTGTGTCTGACCCCGGGAGTGTGTGATGGGACGGGGCGGAGGGAGATTCACTCTGTGTATCTGATCCCGGGAGTGTGTGATGGGACGGTGTAGAGGGAGTTTCACTCTGTGTCTGACCCCGGGAGTGTGTGATGGGACGGTGCGGAGGGAGATTCACTCTGTGTCAGACCCCGGGAGTGTGTGATGGGACGGGGCGGAGGGAGATTCACTCTGTGTATCTGATCCCGGGAGTGTGTGATGGGACGGTGTAGAGGGAGTTACACTCTGTGTCTGACCCCGGGAGTGTGTGATGGGACGGTGTGGAGGGAGATTCACTCTGTGTCTCCGACCCCGGGAGTGTGTGATGGGACGGTGTGGAGGGAGATTCACTCTGTGTGTCTGCCCCCGGGACTGTGTGATGGGACGGTGTGGAGGGAGATTCACTCTGTGTCTGACCCCGGGAGTGTGTGATGGGACGGTGTGGAGGGAGATTCACTCTGTGTGTCTGACCCCAGGAGTGTGTGATGGACGGTGTGGAGGGAGATTCACTCTGTGTGTCTGAGCCCGGGAGTGTGTGATGGGACGGTGTGGAGGGAGATTCACTCTGTGTGTCTGACCCCAGGAGTGTGTGATGGGACGGTGTGGAGGGAGATTCACTCTGTGTCTGACCCCGGGACTGTGTGATGGGACGGTGTGGAGGGAGATTCTCTCTGTGACTGACCCAGGGAGTGTGTGATGGAACTGTGTGGAGGGAGATTCACTCTGTGTCTGACCCGGGGAGGATGTGATGGGACGGTGTGGAGGGAGATTCACTCTGTCTCTGACCCCGGGAGTGTGCGATAGGACGGTGTGGAGGGAGATTCACTCTGTGTGACCTCGGGAGAGTGTGATGGGACGGTGTGGAGGGACATTCACTCTGTGACTGACCCAGGGAGTGTGTGATAGGACGGTGTGGAGGGAGCGTCATCTGGTATATGGTCCCGGGAGTGTGTGATGGGACGGTGTGGAGGGAGAATCACTCTGTCTCTGACCCCGGGAGTGTGCGATAGGACGGTGTGGAGGGAGATTCACTCTGTGTGACCTCGGGAGAGTGTGATGGGACGGTGTGGAGGGACATTCACTCTGTGACTGACCCAGGGAGTGTGTGATGGGACGGTGTGGAGGGGGATTCACTCTGTGTCTGACCCGGGGAGTGTGTGAAGGGATGGTGTGAAGGGAGATTCACCCTGTGACTGACCCAGGGAGTGTGTGATGGGACGATGCGGAGGGAGATTCACTCTGTGTCTGAACCCGGGAGTGTGTGATAGGACGGTGTGGAGGGAGCGTCATCTGGTATATGGTCCCGGGAGTGTGTGATGGGACGGTGTGGAGGGAGAATCACTCTGTGTCTCACCCCGGCAGTGTGCGATAGGACGGTGTGGAGGGAGATTCACTCTGTGTGACCTCGGGAGAGTCTGATGGGACGGTGTGGAGAGACATTCACTCTGTGACTGACCCAGTGAGTGTGTGATGGGACGGTGTGGAGGGAGATTCACTCTGTGTCTGACCCGGGGAGTGTGTGAAGGGACGGTGTGGAGGGAGATTCACTCTGTGACTGACCCAGGGAGTGTGTGATGGAACTGTGTGGAGGGAGATTCACTCTGTGTCTGACCCGGGGAGAATGTGATGGGACGGTGTGGAGGGAGATTCACTCTGTGTCTGAACCCGGGAGTGTGTGATAGGACGGTGTGGAGGGTGCGTCATCTGGTATATGGTCCCGGGAGTGTGTGATGGGACGGTGTGGAGGGAGAATCACTCTGTCTCTGACCCCGGGAGTGTGCGATAGGACGGTGTGGAGGGAGATTCACTCTGTGTGACCTCGGGAGAGTGTGATGGGACGGTGTGGAGGGACATTCACTCTGTGAC
Source organism: Mobula birostris (assembly GCF_030028105.1). Lineage (NCBI taxonomy): Eukaryota > Metazoa > Chordata > Chondrichthyes > Myliobatiformes > Myliobatidae > Mobula > Mobula birostris. The sequence continues at coordinate 36,358,475 of NC_092382.1, read as the reverse complement.
TGACCCAGGGAGTGTGTGATGGGACGGTGTGGAGGGGGATTCACTCTGTGTCTGACCCGGGGAGTGAGTGAAGGGATGGTGTGAAGGGAGATTCACCCTGTGACTGACCCAGGGAGTGTGTGATGGGACGATGCGGAGGGAGATTCACTCTGTGTCTGAACCCGGGAGTGTGTGATAGGACGATGTGTTGTGAGCGCCACCTGGTGTCTGGTCCCGGGAGCGTGTGATGGGACGGTCTGGTGGGAGCGCCACCTGGTGTCTGATCCCGGGAGTGTGTGATGGTATGATGTGGTGGGAGCGCCACCTGGTGTCTGGCCCCGGGAGTGTGTGATGGGACGGAGTGGTGGAAGCGCCATCTGGTGTCTGTTCCCGAGAGTGTGTGATGGGACGGTGTGGAGGGAGATTCACTCTGGGACTGACCCAGGGAGTGTGTGATGGGACGGTGTGGTGGAAGCGCCATCTGTTGTCTGGTCCCGGGAGTGTGTGATATGACGGTGTGGAGGGAGAATCACTCTGTGTCTGACCTCGGGAGTGTGTGATGGGACGGTGTGGAGGGAGATTCACTCTGTGTGTCTGACCCCGGGAGTGTGTGATGGGACGGTGTGGAGGGAGATTCACTCTGTGTCTGACCCCGGGAGTGTGTGATGGGACGGTGTGGAGGGAGATTCACTCTGTGTCTGACCCCGGGAGTGTGTGATGGGACGGTGCGGAGGGAGATTCACTCTGTGTCTGAACCCGGGAGTGCGTGATGGGACGGTGTGGGGGGAGATTCACTCTGTGACTGACCCAGGGAGTGTGTGATGGGACGATGCGGAGAGAGATTCACTCTGTGACTGACCCAGGGAGTGTGTGATGGGACGGGACGGTGTGGAGGGAGAATCACTCTGTGTCTGACACCGGGAGTGTGTGATGGGACGGTGTGGATGGAGATTCATTCTGTGTGTCTGACCCCGGGAGTGTGTGATGGGACGGTGCGGAGGGAGATTCACTCTGTGACTGACCCCGGGAGTGTGTGATGCGACGGTTCGGAGGGAGATTCACTCTGTGTGTCTGACCCCGGGAGTGTGTGATGGGACGGTTTGGAGGTAGATTCACTCTGTGTCTGACCCCGGAGGGTGTAATAGGACGGTGTGGAGGGAGATTCACTCTGTGTGTCTGACTCCGGGAGTGTGTGATGGTATGATGTGGTGGGAGCGCCACCTGGTGTCTGACCCCGGGAGTGTGTGATGGGACGGTGTGGTGGGAGCGCCATCTGGTCTCTGGTCCCGGGAGTGTGTGATGGGACGGTGTGGAAGGAGATTCACTCTGTGTCTGACCTCGGGAGCGTGTGATGGGATGGTGTGAAGGGAGATTCACCCTGTGACTGACCCAGGGAGTGTGTGATGGGACGATGCGGAGGGAGATTCACTCTGTGTCTGAACCCGGGAGTGTGTGATAGGACGGTGTGGAGGAGCGTCATCTGGTATATGGTCCCGGAGTGTGTGATGGGACGGTGTGGAGGGAGAATCACTCTGTGTCTCACCCCGGCAGTGTGCGATAGGACGGTGTGGAGGGAGATTCACTCTGTGTGACCTCGGAGAGTCTGATGGACGGTGTGGAGAGACATTCACTCTGTGACTGACCCAGGGAGTGTGTGATGGGACGGTGTGGAGGGAGATTCACTCTGTGTCTGACCCGGGGAGTGTGTGAAGGGACGGTGTGGAGGGAGATTCACTCTGTGACTGACCCAGGGAGTGTGTGATGGAACTGTGTGGAGGGAGATTCACTCTGTGTCTGACCCGGGGAGAATGTGATGGGACGGTGTGGAGGGAGATTCACTCTGTGTCTGAACCCGGGAGTGTGTGATAGGACGGTGTGGAGGGTGCGTCATCTGGTATATGGTCCCGGGAGTGTGTGATGGGGCGGTGTGGAGGGAGAATCACTCTGTCTCTGACCCCGGGAGTGTGCGATAGGACGGTGTGGAGGGAGATTCACTCTGTGTGACCTCGGGAGAGTGTGATGGGACGGTGTGGAGGGACATTCACTCTGTGACTGACCCAGGGAGTGTGTGATGGGACGGTGTGGAGGGGGATTCACTCTGTGTCTGACCCGGGGAGTGAGTGAAGGGATGGTGTGAAGGGAGATTCACCCTGTGACTGACCCAGGGAGTGTGTGATGGGACGATGCGGAGGGAGATTCACTCTGTGTCTGAACCCGGGAGTGTGTGATAGGACGATGTGTTGTGAGCGCCACCTGGTGTCTGGTCCCGGGAGCGTGTGATGGGACGGTCTGGTGGGAGCGCCACCTGGTGTCTGATCCCGGGAGTGTGTGATGGTATGATGTGGTGGGAGCGCCACCTGGTGTCTGGCCCCGGGAGTGTGTGATGGGACGGAGTGGTGGAAGCGCCATCTGGTGTCTGTTCCCGAGAGTGTGTGATGGGACGGTGTGGAGGGAGATTCACTCTGGGACTGACCCAGGGAGTGTGTGATGGGACGGTGTGGTGGAAGCGCCATCTGTTGTCTGGTCCCGGGAGTGTGTGATATGACGGTGTGGAGGGAGAATCACTCTGTGTCTGACCTCGGGAGTGTGTGATGGGACGGTGTGGAGGGAGATTCACTCTGTGTCTGACCCCGGGAGTGTGTGATGGGACGGGGCGGAGTGAGATTCACTCTGTGTATCTGATCCCGGGAGTGTGTGATGGGACGGTGTAGAGGGAGTTTCACTCTGTGTCTGACCCCGGGAGTGTGTGATGGGACGGTGCGGAGGGAGATTCACTCTGTGTCAGACCCCGGGAGTGTGTGATGGGACGGGGCGGAGGGAGATTCACTCTGTGTATCTGATCCCGGGAGTGTGTGATGGGACGGTGTAGAGGGAGTTTCACTCTGTGTCTGACCCCGGGAGTGTGTGATGGGACGGTGTGGAGGAAGATTCACTCTGTGTCTCCGACCCCGGGAGTGTGTGATGGGACGGTGTGGAGGGAGATTCACTCTGTGTGTCTGCCCCCGGGACTGTGTGATGGGACGGTGTGGAGGGAGATTCACTCTGTGTCTGACCCCGGGAGTGTGTGATGGGACGGTGTGGAGGGAGATTCACTCTGTGTGTCTGACCCCAGGAGTGTGTGATGGACGGTGTGGAGAGAGATTCACTCTGTGTGTCTGACCCCAGGAGTGTGTGATGGGACGGTGTGGAGGGAGATTCACTCTGTGTCTGACCCGGGGAGGATGTGATGGGACGGTGTGGAGGGAGATTCACTCTGTGTCTGACCCGGGGAGTGTGTGAAGGGATGGTGTGGAGGGAGCGTCATCTGGTATATGGTCCCGGGAGTGTGTGATGGGACGGTCTGGAGGGAGAATCACTCTGTCTCTGACCCCGGGAGTGTGCGATAGGACGGTGTGGAGGGAGATTCACTCTGTGTGACCTCGGGAGAGTGTGATGGGACGGTGTGGAGGGACATTCACTCTGTGACTGACCCAGGGAGTGTGTGATGGGACGGTGTGGAGGGGGATTCACTCTGTGTCTGACCCGGGGAGTGTGTGAAGGGATGGTGTGAAGGGAGATTCACCCTGTGACTGACCCAGGGAGTGTGTGATGGGACGATGCGGAGGGAGATTCACTCTGTGTCTGAACCCGGGAGTGTGTGATAGGACGGTGTGGAGGGAGCGTCATCTGGTATATGGTCCCGGGAGTGTGTGATGGGACGGTGTGGAGGGAGATTCACTCTGTGTCTGACTCCGGGAGTGTGTGATGGGACGGTGTGGAGGGAGATTCACTCTGTGTCTGACTCCGGGAGTGTGTGATGGGACGGTGTGGAGGGAGATTCACTCTGTGTGTCTGACCCCGGGAGTGTGTGATGGGACGGTGTGGAGGGAGATTCACTCTGTGTCTGACCCCGGGAGTGTGTGATGGGACGGGGCGGAGGGAGATTCACTCTGTGTATCTGATCCCGGGAGTGTGTGATGGGACGGTGTAGAGGGAGTTTCACTCTGTGTCTGACCCCGGGAGTGTGTGATGGGACGGTGCGGAGGGAGATTCACTCTGTGTCAGACCCCGGGAGTGTGTGATGGGACGGGGCGGAGGGAGATTCACTCTGTGTATCTGATCCCGGGAGTGTGTGATGGGACGGTGTAGAGGGAGTTTCACTCTGTGTCTGACCCCGGGAGTGTGTGATGGGACGGTGTGGAGGGAGATTCACTCTGTGTCTCCGACCCCGGGAGTGTGTGATGGGACGGTGTGGAGGGAGATTCACTCTGTGTGTCTGCCCCCGGGACTGTGTGATGGGACGGTGTGGAGGGAGATTCACTCTGTGTCTGATCCCGGGAGTGTGTGATGGGACGGTGTGGAGGGAGATTCACTCTGTGTGTCTGACCCCAGGAGTGTGTGATGGACGGTGTGGAGGGAGATTCACTCTGTGTGTCTGACCCCGGGAGTGTGTGATGGGACGGTGTGGAGGGAGATTCACTCTGTGTGTCTGACCCCAGGAGTGTGTGATGGGACGGTGTGGAGGGAGATTCACTCTGTGTCTGACCCCGGGACTGTGTGATGCGACGGTGTGGAGGGAGATTCACTCTGTGACTGACCCAGGGAGTGTGTGATGGAACTGTGTGGAGGGAGATTCACTCTGTGTCCCGGGGGAGTGTGTGATGGGACGGTGTGGAGGGAGATTCACTCTGTGTCTGACTCCGGGAGTGTGTGATGGGACGGTGTGGAGGGAGATTCACTCTGTGTCCCTGGGGAGTGTGTGATGGGACGGTGTGGAGGGAGATTCACTCTGTGTCCCTGGGGAGTGTGTGATGGGACCGTGTGGAGGGAGATTCACTCTGTGTGTCTGACCCCGGGAGTGTGTGATGGGACGGTGTGGAGGGAGATTCACTCTGTGAGTCTGACCCCGGGAGTGTGTGATGGGACGGTGTGGAGGGAGATTCACTCTGTGTCTGACCCCGGGAGTGTGTGATGGGACGGGGCGGAGGGAGATTCACTCTGTGTATCTGATCCCGGGAGTGTGTGATGGGACGGTGTAGAGGGAGTTTCACTCTGTGTCTGACCCCGGGAGTGTGTGATGGGACGGTGCGGAGGGAGATTCACTCTGTGTCAGACCCCGGGAGTGTGTGATGGGACGGGGCGGAGGGAGATTCACTCTGTGTATCTGATCCCGGGAGTGTGTGATGGGACGGTGTAGAGGGAGTTTCACTCTGTGTCTGACCCCGGGAGTGTGTGATGGGACGGTGTGGAGGAAGATTCACTCTGTGTCTCCGACCCCGGGAGTGTGTGATGGGACGGTGTGGAGGGAGATTCACTCTGTGTGTCTGCCCCCGGGACTGTGTGATGGGACGGTGTGGAGGGAGATTCACTCTGTGTCTGACCCCGGGAGTGTGTGATGGGACGGTGTGGAGGGAGATTCACTCTGTGTGTCTGACCCCAGGAGTGTGTGATGGACGGTGTGGAGGGAGATTCACTCTGTGTGTCTGACCCCAGGAGTGTGTGATGGGACGGTGTGGAGGGAGATTCACTCTGTGTCTGACCCCGGGACTGTGTGATGGGACGGTGTGGAGGGAGATTCACTCTGTGACTGACCCAGGGAGTGTGTGATGGAACTGTGTGGAGGGAGATTCACTCTGTGTCTGACCCGGGGAGGATGTGATGGGACGGTGTGGAGGGAGATTCACTCTGTGTCTGACCCGGGGAGTGTGTGAAGGGATGGTGTGGAGGGAGCGTCATCTGGTATATGGTCCCGGGAGTGTGTGATGGGACGGTCTGGAGGGAGAATCACTCTGTCTCTGACCCCGGAGTGTGCGATTGGACGGTGTGGAGGGAGATTCACTCTGTGTGACCTCGGGAGAGTGTGATGGGACGGTGTGGAGGGACATTCACTCTGTGACTGACCCAGGGAGTGTGTGATGGGACGGTGTGGAGGGGGATTCACTCTGTGTCTGACCCGGGGAGTGTGTGAAGGGATGGTGTGAAGGGAGATTCACCCTGTGACTGACCCAGGGAGTGTTTGATGGGACGATGCGGAGGGAGATTCACTCTGTGTCTGAACCCGGGAGTGTGTGATAGGACGGTGTGGAGGGAGCGTCATCTGGTATATGGTCCCGGGAGTGTGTGATGGGACGGTGTGGAGGGAGATTCACTCTGTGTCTGACTCCGGGAGTGTGTGATGGGACGGTGTGGAGGGAGATTCACTCTGTGTCTGACTCCGGGAGTGTGTGATGGGACGGTGTGGAGGGAGATTCACTCTGTGTGTCTGACCCCCGGGAGTGTGTGATGGGACGGTGTGGAGGGAGATTCACTCTGTGTCTGACCCGGGAGTGTGTGATGGGACGGGGCGGAGGAGATTCACTCTGTGTATCTGATCCCGGGAGTGTGTGATGGGACGGTGTAGAGGGAGTTTCACTCTGTGTCTGACCCCGGGAGTGTGTGATGGGACGGTGCGGAGGGAGATTCACTCTGTGTCAGACCCGGGAGTGTGTGATGGGACGGGGCGGAGGGAATTCACTCTGTGTATCTGATCCCGGGAGTGTGTGATGGGACGGTGTAGAGGGAGTTTTCACTCTGTGTCTGACTCCGGGAGTGTGTGATGGGACGGTGTGGAGGGAGATTCACTCTGTGTCTCCGACCCCGGAGTGTGTGATGGGACGGTGTGGAGGGAGATTCACTCTGTGTGTCTGCCCCCGGGACTGTGTGATGGGACGGTGTGGAGGGAGATTCACTCTGTGTCTGACCCCGGGAGTGTGTGATGGGACGGTGTGGAGGGAGATTCACTCTGTGTGTCTGACCCCAGGAGTGTGTGATGGACGGTGTGGAGGGAGATTCACTCTGTGTGTCTGACCCGGGAGTGTGTGATGGGACGGTGTGGAGGGAGATTCACTCTGTGTGTCTGACCCCAGGAGTGTGTGATGGGACGGTGTGGAGGGAGATTCACTCTGTGTCTGACCCCGGGACTGGTGATGGGACGGTGTGGAGGGAGATTCACTCTGTGACTGACCCAGGGAGTGTGTGATGGAACTGTGTGGAGGGAGATTCACTCTGTGTCTGACCCGGGGAGGATGTGATGGGACGGTGTGAGGGAGGAATTCACTCTGTGTCTGAACCCGGGAGTGTGTGATAGGACGGTGTGGAGGGAGCGTCATCTGGTATATGGTCCCGGGAGTGTGTTGATGGGACGGTGTGGAGGAGAATCACTCTGTCTCTGACCCCGGGAGTGTGCGATAGGACGGTGTGGAGGGAGATTCACTCTGTGTGACCTCGGGAGAGTGTGATGGGACGGTGTGGAGGGACATTCACTCTGTGACTGACCCAGGGAGTGTGTGATGGGACGGTGTGGAGGGGGATTCACTCTGTGTCTGACCCGGGGAGTGTGTGAAGGGATGGTGTGAAGGGAGATTCACCCTGTGACTGACCCAGGGAGTGTGTGATGGGACGATGCGGAGGGAGATTCACTCTGTGTCTGAACCCGGGAGTGTGTGATAGGACGGTGTGGAGGGAGCGTCATCTGGTATATGGTCCCGGGAGTGTGTGATGGACGGTGTGGAGGGAGAATCACTCTGTGTCTCACCCCGGCAGTGTGCGATAGGACGGTGTGGAGGGAGATTCACTCTGTGTGACCTCGGGAGAGTCTGATGGGACGGTGTGGAGGGAGATTCACTCTGTGACTGACCAGGGAGTGTGTGATGGAACTGTGTGGAGGGAGATTCACTCTGTGTCTGACCCGGGGAGGATGTGATGGGACGGTGTGGAGGGAGATCACTCTGTGTCTGACCCCGGGAGAGTGTGATGGGACGGGGCGGAGGGAGATTCACTCTGTGTATCTGATCCCGGGAGTGTGTGATGGGACGGTGTAGAGGGAGTTTCACTCTGTGTCTGACCCCGGGAGTGTGTGATGGGACGGTGCGGAGGGAGATTCACTCTGTGTCAGACCCCGGGAGTGTGTGATGGGACGGGGCGGAGGGGAGATTCACTCTGTGTATCTGATCCGGGAGTGTGTGATGGGACGGTGTAGAGGAGTTTCACTCTGTGTCTGACCCCGGGAGTGTGTGATGGGACGGTGTGAGGGAGATTCACTCTGTGTCTCCGACCCGGAGTGTGTGATGGGACGGTGTGGAGGGAGATTCACTCTGTGTGTCTGCCCCGGGACTGTGTGATGGGACGGTGTGGAGGGAGATTCACTCTGTGTCTGACCCCGGGAGTGTGTGATGGGGACGGTGTGGAGGGAGATTCACTCTGTGTGTCTGACCCCAGGAGTGTGTGATGGACGGTGTGGAGGGAGATTCACTCTGTGTGTCTGACCCCGGGAGTGTGTGATGGGACGGTGTGGAGGGAGATTCACTCTGTGTGTCTGACCCAGGAGTGTGTGATGGGACGGTGTGGAGGGAGATTCACTCTGTGTCTGACCCCGGACTGTGTGATGGGACGGTGTGGAGGGAGATTCTCTCTGTGACTGACCCAGGGAGTGTGTGATGGAACTGTGTGGAGGGAGATTCACTCTGTGTCTGACCCGGGGAGGATGTGATGGACGGTGTGGAGGAGATTCACTCTGTGTCCTGAACCCGGGAGTGTGTGATAGGACGGTGTGGAGGGAGCGTCATCTGGTATATGGTCCCGGAGTGTGTGATGGGACGGTGTGGAGGGAGAATCACTCTGTCTCTGACCCCGGGAGTGTGCGATAGGACGGTGTGGAGGGAGATTCACTCTGTGTGACCTCGGGAGAGTGTGATGGGACGGTGTGGAGGGACATTCACTCTGTGACTGACCCAGGAGTGTGTGATGGGACGGTGTGGAGGGGGATTCACTCTGTGTCTGACCCGGGGAGTGTGTGAAGGATGGTGTGAAGGAGATGCACCCTGTGACTGACCCAGGGAGTGTGTGATGGGACGATGCGGAGGGAGATTCACTCTGTGTCTGAACCCGGGAGTGTGTGATAGGACGGTGTGGAGGGAGCGTCATCTGGTATATGGTCCCGGGAGTGTGTGATGGACGGTGTGGAGGGAGAATCACTCTGTGTCTCACCCCGGCAGTGTGCGATAGGACGGTGTGGAGGGAGATTCACTCTGTGTGACCTCGGGGAGAGTCTGATGGGACGGTGTGGAGAGACATTCACTCTGTGACTGACCCAGGGAGTGTGTGATGGGACGGTGTGGAGGGAGATTCACTCTGTGTCTGACCCGGGGAGTGTGTGAAGGGACGGTGTGGAGGGAGATTCACTCTGTGACTGACCCAGGGAGTGTGTGATGGAACTGTGTGGAGGGAGATTCACTCTGTGTCTGACCCGGGGAGAATGTGATGGGACGGTGTGGAGGGAGATTCACTCTGTGTCTGAACCCGGGAGTGTGTGATAGGACGGTGTGGAGGGTGCGTCATCTGGTATATGGTCCCGGGAGTGTGTGATGGGACGGTGTGGAGGGAGAATCACTCTGTCTCTGACCCCGGGAGTGTGCGATAGGACGGTGTGGAGGAGATTCACTCTGTGTGTACCTCGGAGAGTGTGATGGGACGGTGTGGAGGGACATTCACTCTGTGACTGACCCAGGGAGTGTGTGATGGGACGGTGTGGAGGGGGTATTCACTCTGTGTCTGACCCGGGGAGTGAGTGAAGGGATGGTTGTGAAGGGAGATTCACCCTGTGACTGACCCAGGGAGTGTGTGATGGGACGATGCGGAGGAGATTCACTCTGTGTCTGAACCCGGGAGTGTGTGATAGGACGATGTGTTGTGAGCGCCACCTGGTGTCTGGTCCCGGGAGCGTGTGATGGGACGGTCTGGTGGGAGCGCCACCTGGTGTCTGATCCCGGGAGTGTGTGATGGTATGATGTGGTGGGAGCGCCACCTGGTGTCTGGCCCCGGGAGTGTGTGATGGGACGGAGTGGTGGAAGCGCCATCTGGTGTCTGTTCCCGAGAGTGTGTGATGGGACGGTGTGGAGGGAGATTCACTCTGGGACTGACCCAGGGAGTGTGTGATGGGACGGTGTGGTGGAAGCGCCATCTGTTGTCTGGTCCCGGGAGTGTGTGATATGACGGTGTGGAGGGAGAATCACTCTGTGTCTGACCTCGGGAGTGTGTGATGGGACGGTGCGGAGGGAGATTCACTCTGTGACTGACCCCGGGAGTGTGTGATGGGACTGTGCGGAGGGAGATTCACTCTTTTACTGACCCAGGGAGTGTGTGATGGGACGATGTGGAGGGAGATTCACTCTGTGACTGACCCAGGGAGTGTGTGATGGGACGGTGTGGAGGGAGATTCACTCTGTGACTGACCCAGGGAGTGTGTGATGGGACGGTGTGGAGGGAGAATCACTCTGTGTCTGACCCCGGGAGTGTGTGATTGGACGGTGTGGATGGAGATTCATTCTGTGTGTCTGACCCCGGGAGTGTGTGATGGGACGGTCCGGAGGGAGATTCACTCTGTGACTGACCCCGGGAGTGTGTGATGCGACGGTTCGGAGACAGATTCACTCTGTGTGTCTGACCCCGGAGTGTGTGATGCGACGGTTTGGAGGTAGATTCACTCTGTGTCTGACCCCGGAGGGTGTAATAGGACGGTGTGGAGGGAGTTTCACTCTGCGTGTCTGACTCCGGTGGTGTGTGATGGTATGATGTGGTGGGAGCGCCACCTGGTGTCTGATCCCGGGAGTGTGTGATGGTATGATGTGGTGGGAGCGCCACCTGGTGTCTGACCCCGGGAGTGTGTGATGGGACGTTGTGGAGGGAGATTCAGTCTGTGTGTCTGACCCCGGGAGTATGTGATGGGACAGTGTGGAGGGAGATTCACTCTGTGTCTGACCTAGGGAGAGTGTGATGGGACGGTGTGGCGGGAGATTCACTCTGTGCCTGACCCAGGGAGTGTGTGATGGGACGGTGTGGAGGGAGATTCACTCTGTGTCTGACCTCGGGGGAGTGTGATGGGACGGTGTGGAGGGAGATTCACTCTGTGACGGACCCAAGGAGTGTGTGATGGGACGGTGTGGAGGGAGATTCGCTCTGTAACTCACCCAGGGAGTGTGTGATGGGACTGTGTGGAGGGAGATTCACTCTGTGTCTGACCCGGGGAGGATGTGATGGGACGGTGTGGAGGGAGATTCACTCTGTGTCTGAACCCGGGAGTGTGTGATAGGACGGTGTGGAGGGAGCGTCATCTGGTATATGGTCCCGGGAGTGTGTGATGGGACGGTGTGGAGGGAGAATCACTCTGTGTCTGACCCCGGGAGTGTGCGATAGGACGGTGTGGAGGGAGATTCACTCTGTGTGACCTCGGGAGTGTGTGATGGGACGGTGTGGAGGGAGATTCACTCTGTGTCTGACACGGGGAGTGTGTGATGGGACTGTGCGGAGGGAGATTCACTCTGTGTCTGAACCCGGGAGTGCGTGATGGGACGGTGTGAAGGGAGATTCCCTCTGTGACTGACCCAGGGAGTCTGTGATGGGACGATGCGGAGGGAGATTCACTCTGTGACTGACCCAGGGAGTGCGTGATGGGACGGTGTGGAGGGAGATTCAGTCTGTGTCTGACCTCGGGAGAGTGTCATGGGACGGTGTGGAGGGAGATTCACTCTGTGACTGACCCCGGGAGTGTGTGATGGGACGGTCTGGAGGGAGAATCACTCTGTGTCTGACCCCGGGAGTGTGTAATAGGACGGTGTGGAGGGAGATTCACTCTGTGTGTCTGACTCCGGGAGTGTGTGATGGTATGATGTGGTGGGAGCGCCATCTGGTCTCTGGTCCCGGGAGTGTGTGATGGGAGAGTGTGGAGGGAGAATCACTCTGTGTCTGACCCCGGGAGTGTGTGATGGGACGGTGTGGAGGGAGATTCACTCTGTGTCTGACCTCGGGAGCGTGAGATGGGACGGTGTGGAGGGAGATTCACTCTGTGACTGACCCAGGGTGTGTGTGATGGGACGGTGTGGTGGGAGCGCCATCTGGTGTCTGGTCCCGGGACTGTGTGCTGGGACGGTGTGGAGGGAGAATCACTCTGTGTCTGACCCCGGGAGTGTGTGATGGGACGGTGCGGAGGGATATTCACTCTGTGTCTGTCCCCGGGAGTGTGTGATGGGATGGTGTGGAGGGAGATTCACTCTGTGTGTCTGACCCCGGGAGTGTGTGATGGGACGGTGTGGAGGGAGACTCACTCTGTGTCTGACCTCGGGAGCGTGTGATGGGACGGTGTGGACGGAGATTCACTCTGTGACTGACCCAGGGTTCGTGTGATGGGACGGTGTGGTGGGAGCGCCATCTGGTGTCTGGTCCCGGGAGTGTGTGATGGGACGGTGTGGTGTGAGCGCCACCTGGTGTCTGACCCCGGGAGTGTGTGATTGTATGATGTGGTGGGAGCGCCACCTGGTGTCTGACCCCGGGAGTGTGTGATGGGACGGTGTTGTGGGAGCGCCATCTGGTGTCTGGTCCCGGGAGTGTGCGATGGGACGGTGTGGTGTGAGCGCCACTTGGTGTCTGACCCCGGGAGTGTGTGATGGTATGATGTGGTGGGAGCTTCAGTCCGTGTCTGACCCCGGGAGTGTGTGATGGGACGGTGTGGTGGGAGCGCCGTCTGGTCTCTGGTCCCGGGAGTGTGTGATGGGAGAGTGTGGAGGGAGAATCACTCTGTGTCTGACCCCGGGAGTGTGTGAAGGGACGGTGTGGAGGGAGATTCACTCTGTGACTGACCCAGGGAGTGTGTGATGGAACTGTGTGGAGGGAGATTCACTCTGTGTCTGACCCGGGGAGAATGTGATGGGACGGTGTGGAGGGAGATTCACTCTGTGTCTGAACCCGGGAGTGTGTGATAGGACGGTGTGGAGGGTGCGTCATCTGGTATATGGTCCCGGGAGTGTGTGATGGGACGGTGTGGAGGGAGAATCACTCTGTCTCTGACCCCGGGAGTGTGCGATAGGACGGTGTGGAGGGAGATTCACTCTGTGTGACCTCGGGAGAGTGTGATGGGACGGTGTGGAGGGACATTCACTCTGTGACTGACCCAGGGAGTGTGTGATGGGACGGTGTGGAGGGGGATTCACTCTGTGTCTGACCCGGGGAGTGAGTGAAGGGATGGTGTGAAGGGAGATTCACCCTGTGACTGACCCAGGGAGTGTGTGATGGGACGATGCGGAGGGAGATTCACTCTGTGTCTGAACCCGGGAGTGTGTGATAGGACGATGTGTTGTGAGCGCCACCTGGTGTCTGGTCCCGGGAGCGTGTGATGGGACGGTCTGGTGGGAGCGCCACCTGGTGTCTGATCCCGGGAGTGTGTGATGGTATGATGTGGTGGGAGCGCCACCTGGTGTCTGGCCCCGGGAGTGTGTGATGGGACGGAGTGGTGGAAGCGCCATCTGGTGTCTGTTCCCGAGAGTGTGTGATGGGACGGTGTGGAGGGAGATTCACTCTGGGACTGACCCAGGGAGTGTGTGATGGGACGGTGTGGTGGAAGCGCCATCTGTTGTCTGGTCCCGGGAGTGTGTGATATGACGGTGTGGAGGGAGAATCACTCTGTGTCTGACCTCGGGAGTGTGTGATGGGACGGTGTGGAGGGAGATTCACTCTGTGTCTGACCCCGGGAGTGTGTGATGGGACGGTGTGGAGGGAGATTCACTCTGTGTGTCTGACCCCGGGAGTGTGTGATGGGACGGTGTGGAGGGAGATTCACTCTGTGTCTGACCCCGGGAGTGTGTGATGGGACGGTGTGGAGGGAGATTCACTCTGTGTCTGACCCCGGGAGTGTGTGATGGGACGGTGCGGAGGGAGATTCACTCTGTGTCTGAACCCGGGAGTGCGTGATGGGACGGTGAGGGGGGAGATTCACTCTGTGACTGACCCAGGGAGTGTGTGATGGGACGATGCGGAGAGAGATTCACTCTGTGACTGACCCAGGGAGTGTGTGATGGGACGGTGTGGAGGGAGAATCACTCTGTGTCTGACCCCGGGAGTGTGTGATGGGACGGTGTGGATGGAGATTCATTCTGTGTGTCTGACCCCGGGAGTGTGTGATGGGACGGTGCGGAGGGAGATTCACTCTGTGACTGACCCCGGGAGTGTGTGATGCGACGGTTCGGAGGGAGATTCACTCTGTGTGTCTGACCCCGGGAGTGTGTGATGGGACGGTTTGGAGGTAGATTCACTCTGTGTCTGACCCCGGGAGGGTGTAATAGGACGGTGTGGAGGGAGATTCACTCTGTGTGTCTGACTCCGGGAGTGTGTGATGGTATGATGTGGTGGGAGCGCCACCTGGTGTCTGACCCCGGGAGTGTGTGATGGGACGGTGTGGTGGGAGCGCCATCTGGTCTCTGGTCCCGGGAGTGTGTGATGGGACGGTGTGGAAGGAGATTCACTCTGTGTCTGACCTCGGGAGCGTGTGATGGGACGGTGTGGAGGGAGATTCACTCTGTGACTGACCCAGGGTGTGTGTGATGGGACGGTGTGGTGGGAGCGCCATCTGGTGTCTTGTCCCGGGAGTGTGTGATGGGACGGTGTGGTGGAAGCGCCATCTGTTGTCTGGTCCCGGGAGTGTGTGATATGACGGTGTGGAGGGAGAATCACTCTGTGTCTGACCTCGGGAGTGTGTGATGGGACGGTGCGGAGGGAGATTCACTCTGTGACTGACCCCGGGAGTGTGTGATGGGACTGTGCGGAGGGAGATTCACTCTGTGACTGACCCAGGGAGTGTGTGATGGGACGATGTGGAGGGAGATTCACTCTGTGACTGACCCAGGGAGTGTGTGATGGGACGGTGTGGAGGGAGATTCACTCTGTGACTGACCCAGGGAGTGTGTGATGGGACGGTGTGGAGGGAGAATCACTCTGTGTCTGACCCCGGGAGTGTGTGATTGGACGGTGTGGATGGAGATTCATTCTGTGTGTCTGACCCCGGGAGTGTGTGATGGGACGGTCCGGAGGGAGATTCACTCTGTGACTGACCCCGGGAGTGTGTGATGCGACGGTTCGGAGACAGATTCACTCTGTGTCTCTGACCCCGGGAGTGTGTGATGCGACGGTTTGGAGGTAGATTCACTCTGTGTCTGACCCCGGGAGGGTGTAATAGGACGGTGTGGAGGGAGATTCACTCTGTGTGACCTCGGGAGAGTGTGATGGGACGGTGTGGAGGGACATTCACTCTGTGACTGACCCAGGGAGTGTGTGATGGGACGGTGTGGAGGGGGATTCACTCTGTGTCTGACCCGGGGAGTGAGTGAAGGGATGGTGTGAAGGGTGATTCACCCTGTGACTGACCCAGGGAGTGTGTGATGGGACGATGCGGAGGGAGATTCACTCTGTGTCTGAACCCGGGAGTGTGTGATAGGACGATGTGTTGTGAGCGCCACCTGGTGTCTGACCCCGGGAGTGTGTGATTGTATGATGTGGTGGGAGCGCCACCTGGTGTCTGACCCCGGGAGTGTGTGATGGGACGGTGTTGTGGGAGCGCCATCTGGTGTCTGGTCCCGGGAGTGTGCGATGGGACGGTGTGGTGTGAGCGCCACTTGGTGTCTGACCCCGGGAGTGTGTGATGGTATGATGTGGTGGGAGCTTCAGTCCGTGTCTGACCCCGGGAGTGTGTGATGGGACGGTGTGGTGGGAGCGCCGTCTGGTCTCTGGTCCCGGGAGTGTGTGATGGGAGAGTGTGGAGGGAGAATCACTCTGTGTCTGACCCCGGGAGTGTGTGATGGACGATGTGGAGGGAGATTCACTCTGTGTCTGACCTCGGGAGCGTGAGATGGGACGGTGTGGAGGGAGATTCACTGTGTGACTGACCCAGGGTGTGTGTGATGGGACGGTGTGGTGGGAGCGCCATCTGGTGTCTGGTCCTGGGAGTGTGTGCTGGGACGGTGTGGAGGGAGAATCACTCTGTGTCTGACCGCGGGAGTGTGTGATGGGACGGTGCGGAGGAATATTCACTCTGTGTCTGTCCCCGGGAGTGTGTGATGGGATGGTGTGGAGGGAGATTCACTCTGTGTGTCTGACCCCGGGAGTGTGTGATGGGACGGTGTGGAGGGACATTCACTCTGTGTGTCTGACCCCGGGAGTGTGTGATGGGACGGTGTGGAGGGAGATTCACTCTGTGACTGACCCAGGGAGTGTGTGATGGGACGGTGTGGTGGGAGCGCCATCTGGTGTCTGGTCCCGGGAGTGTGTGATGGGACGGTGTGGTGTGAGCGCTACCTGGTTTCTGACCCCGGGAGTGTGTGATTGTATGATGTGGTGGGAGCGCCATCTGGTCTCTGGTCCCGGGAGTGTGTGATGGGAGAGTGTGGAGGGAGAATCACTCTGTGTTTGACCCCGGGAGTGTGTGATGGGACGGTGTGGAGGGAGATTCACTCTGTGTCTGGCCTCGGGAGCGTGTGATGGGACGGTGTGGAGGGAAATTCACTCTGTGACTGACCCAGTGTGTGTGTGATGGGACGGTGTGGTGGGAGCGCCATCTGATGTCTGGTCCCGGGGGTGTGTGCTGGGACGGTGTGGAGGGAGAAACACTCTGTGTCTGACCCCGGGAGTGTGTGATGGGACGGTGCGGAAGGATATTCACTCTGTGTCTGTCCCCGGGAGTGTGTGATGGGATGGTGCGGAGGGAGATTCACTCTGTGTGTCTGACCCCGGGAGTGTGTGATGGGACGGTGTGGAGGGAGATTCACTCTGTGTCTGACCCCGGGAGTGTGTGATGGGACGGTGCGGAGGGATATTCACTCTGTGTCTGTCCCCGGGAGTGTGTGATGGGATGGTGTGGAGGGAGATTCACTCTGTGTGTCTGACCCCGGGAGTGTGTGATGGGACGGTGTGGAGGGAGATTCACTCTGTGACTGACCCAGGGAGTGTGTGATGGGACGGTGTGGAGGGAGTTTCAGTCCGTGTGTAACCCCGGGAGTGTGTGATGGGACGATGTGGTGTGAGCGCCACCTGGTGTCTGGTCCCGGGAGCGTGTGATGGGACGGTGTGGTGGGAGCGCCACCTGGTCTCTGGTCCCGGGAGTGTGTGATGGGAGGGTGTGGAGGGAGAATCACTGTGTGTCTGACCCCGGGAGTGTGCGATGGGAGGGTGTGGAGGGAGAATCACTTTGTTTTGACCCCGGGTGTGTGTGATGGGACGGTGTGGAGGGAGATTCACTCTGTGTGTCTGACCCCGGGAGTTTGTGATGGGACGGTGTGGAGGGAGATTCACTCTGTGACTGACCCCGGGAGTGTGTGATGGGACGGTGTGGAGGGAGATTCACTCTGTGTCTGACCCCGGGAGTGTGTGATGGGACGGTGTGGAGTGAGATTCACTCTGTGTCTGACCCCGGGAGTGTGTGATGGGACGGTGTGGAGGGAGATTCACTCTGTGACTGACCCAGGGAGTGTGTGATGGGACGACACGGAGGGAGATTCACTCTGTGCCTGACCCAGGGAGTGTGTGATGGGACGGTGTGCAGGGAGATTCACTCAGTGTCTGATCTCGGGAGAGTGTGATGGGACGGTGTGGAGGGATATTCACTCTGTGTCTGACCCCGGGAGTGTGTGATGGGACGATGCGGAGGGAGATTCACTCTGTGTCTGACCCCGGGAGTGTGTGATGGGACGGTGTGGAGGGAGATTCACTCTGTGTCTGACCCCGGGAGTGTGTGATGGGACGGTGTGGAGGGAGATTAACTCTGTGTCTGACCCCGGGAGTGTGTGATGGGATGGTGCGGAGGGAGATTCACTCTGTGACTGACCCAGGGAGTGTGTGATGGGACGATGCAGAGGGAGATTCACTCTGTGACTGACCCAAGGAGTGTGTGATGGGACGGGGTGGAGGGAGCTTGACGCCGTGATGACCCCGGGAGTGTGTGATGGGACGGTGTGGAGGGAGATTCACTCTGTGACTGACCACAGGAGTATGTGATGGGAGAGTGTGGAGGGAGAATCACTCTGTGTCTGACCCCGGGAGTGTGTGATGGGACGGTGTGGAGGGAGATTCACTCTGTGTCTGACCTCGGGAGCGTGAGATGGGACGGTGTGGAGGGAGATTCACTCTGTGACTGACCCAGGGTGTGTGTGATGGGACGGTGTGGTGGGAGCGCCATTTGGTGTCTGGTCCCGGGAGTGTGTGCTGGGACGGTGTGGAGGGAGAATCACTCTGTGTCTGACCCCGGGAGTGTGTGATGGGACGGTGCGGAGGGATATTCACGCTGTGTCTGTCCCCGGGAGTGTGTGATGGGATGGTGTGGAGGGAGATTCACTCTGTGTGTCTGACCCCGGGAGTGTGTGATGGGACGGTGTGGAGGGAGACTCACTCTGTGTCTGACCTCGGGAGCGTGTGATGGGACGGTGTGGACGGAGATTCACTCTGTGACTGACCCAGGGTGTGTGTGATGGGACGGTGTTGTGGGAGCGCCATCTGGTGTCTGGTCCCGGGAGTGTGTGATGGGACGGTGTGGTGTGAGCGCCACCTGGTGTTTGACCCCGGGAGTGTGTGATTGTATGATGTGGTGGGAGCGCCACCTGGTGTCTGACCCCGGGTGTGTGTGATGGGACGGAGTTGTGGGAGCGCCATCTGGTCTCTGGTCCCGGGAGAGTGTGATGGGAGGGTGTGGAGGGAGAACCACTCTGTTTCTGACCTCGGGAGCTTGTGATGGGACGGTGTGGACGGAGATTCACTCTGTGACTGACCCAGGTTGTGTGTGATGGGACAGTGTGGTGGGAGCGCCATCTGGTGTCTGGTCCCGGGAGAGTGCGATGGGACGGTGTGGTGTGAGCGCCACCTGGTGTCTGCCCCGGGAGTGTGGGATAGTATGATGTGGTGGGAGCTTCAGTCCGTGTCTGACCCCGGGAGTGTGTTATGGGACGGTGTGGTGGGAGCGCCGTCTGGTCTCTGGTCCCGGGAGTGTGTGATGGGAGAGTATGGAGGGAGAAGCACTCTGTGTCTGACCCCGGGAGTGTGTGATGGGACGGTGTGGAGGGAGATTCACTCTGTGTCTGACCTCGGGAGCGTGAGATGGGACGGTGTGGAGGGAGATTCACACTGTGACTGACCCAGGGTGTGTGTGATGGGACGGTGTGGTGGGAGCGCCATCTGGTGTCTGGTCCCGGGAGTGTGTGATGGGACGGTGTGGTGGGAGCGCCACCTGGTGTCTGACCCCGGGAGTGTGTGATGGGAGGGTGTGGAGGGAGAATCACTCTGTGTCTGACCCCGGGTGTGTGTGCTGGGACGGTGTGGAGGGAGAATCACTCTGTGTCTGACCCCGGGAGTGTGTGATGGGACGGTGCGGAGGAATATTCACTCTGTGTCTGTCCCCGGGAGTGTGTGATGGGATGGAGTGGAGGGAGATTCACTCAGTGTGTCTGACCCCGGGAGTGTGTGATGGGACGGTGTGGAGGGAGATTCACTCTGTGTGTCTGACCCCGGGAGTGTGTGATGGGACGGTGTGGAGGGAGATTCACTCTGTGACTGAGCCAGGGAGTGTGTGATGGGACAGTGTGGTGGGAGCGCCATCTGGTGTCTGGTCCCGGGAGTGTGTGATGGGACGGTGTGGTGGGAGCGCCACCTGGTGTCTGACCCCGGGAGTGTGTGATGGGAGGGTGTGGAGGGAGAATCACTCTGTGTCTGACCCCGGGAGTGTGTGATAGGACGGTGCGGAGGGAGATTCACTCTGTGTGTCTGACCCCGGGAGTGTGTGATGGGACGGTGTGGAAGGAGATTCACTCTGTGTCTGACCTCGGGAGCGTGTGATGGGACGGTGTGGAGGGAGATTCACTCTGTGTGTCGGACCCCGGGAGTGTGCGATGGGACGGTGTGGTGTGAGCGCCACCTGGTGTCTGACCCCGGGAGTGTGTGATTGTATGATGTGGTGGGAGCTTCAGTCCGTGTCTGACCCCGGGAGTGTGTGATGGGACGGTGTGGTGGGAGCGCCATCTGGTCTCTGGTCCCGGGAGTGTGTAATGGGAGAGTGTGGAGGGAGAATCACTCTGTGTCTGACCCCGGGAGTGTGTGATGGGACGGTGTGGAGGGAGATTCACTCTGTGTCTGGCCTCGGGAGCGTGTGATGGGACGGTGTGGAGGGAAATTCACTCTGTGACTGACCCAGGGTGTGTGTGATGGGACGGAGTGGTGGGAGCGCCATCTGGTGTCTGGTCCCGGGGGTGTGTGCTGGGACGGTGTGGAGGGATAAACACTCTGTGTCTGACCCCGGGAGTGTGTGATGGGACGGTGCGGAGGGATATTCACTCTGTGTCTGTCCCCGGGAGTGTGTGATGGGATGGTGTGGAGGGAGATTCACTCTGTGTGTCTGACCCCGGGAGTGTGTGATGGGACGGTGTGGAGGGAGATTCACTCTGTGTGTCTGACCCCGGGAGTGTGTGATGGGACGGTGTGGAGGGAGATTCACTCTGTGACTGACCCAGGGAATGTGTGATGGGACGGTGTGGAGGGAGTTTCAGTCCGTGTGTAACCCCGGGAGTGTGTGATGGGACGATGTGGTGTGAGCGCCACCTGGTGTCTGGTCCCGGGAGTGTGTGATGGTATGATGTGGTGGGAGCTTCAGTCCGTGTCTGACCCCGGGAGTGTGTTATGGGACGGTGTGGTGGGAGCGCCACCTGGTCTCTGGTCCCGGGAGTGTGTGATGGGAGGGTGTGGAGGGAGAATCACTCTGTGTCTGACCCCGGGAGTGTGCGATGGGAGGGTGTGGAGGGAGAATCACTTTGTTTTGACCCCGGGTGTGTGTGATGGGACGATGTGGAGGGAGATTCACTCTGTGTGTCTGACCCCGGGAGTTTGTGATAGGACGGTGTGGAGGGAGATTCACTCTGTGACTGACCCAAGGACTGTGTGATGGGACGGTGTGGAGGGAGATTCACTCTGTTTCTGACCCCGGGAGTGTGTGATGGGACGGTGTGGAGGGAGATTCACTCTGTGTCTGACCCCGGGAGTGTGTGATGGGACGGTGTGGAGGGAGCGCCATCTGATGTCTGGTCCCGGGGGTGTGTGCTGGGACGGTGTGGAGGGAGAAACACTCTGTGTCTGACCCCGGGAGTGTGTGATGGGACGGTGCGGAAGGATATTCACTCTGTGTCTGTCCCCGGGAGTGTGTGATGGGATGGTGTGGAGGGAGATTCACTCTGTGTGTCTGACCCCGGGAGTGTGTGATGGGACGGTGTGGAGGGAGATTCACTCTGTGTCTGACCCCGGGAGTGTGTGATGGGACGGTGCGGAGGGATATTCACTCTGTGTCTGTCCCCGGGAGTGTGTGATGGGATGGTGTGGAGGGAGATTCACTCTGTGTGTCTGACCCCGGGAGTGTGTGATGGGACGGTGTGGAGGGAGATTCACTCTGTGACTGACCCAGGGAGTGTGTGATGGGACGGTGTGGAGGGAGTTTCAGTCCGTGTGTAACCCCGGGAGTGTGTGATGGGACGATGTGGTGTGAGCGCCACCTGGTGTCTGGTCCCGGGAGCGTGTGATGGGACGGTGTGGTGGGAGCGCCACCTGGTCTCTGGTCCCGGGAGTGTGTGATGGGAGGGTGTGGAGGGAGAATCACTGTGTGTCTGACCCCGGGAGTGTGTGATGGGACGGTGTGGAGGGAGATTCACTCTGTGTCTGACCCCGGGAGTGTGTGATGGGAGGGTGTGGAGGGAGAATCACTGTGTGTCTGACCCCGGGAGTGTGCGATGGGAGGGTGTGGAGGGAGATTCACTCTGTGTCTGACCCCGGGAGTGTGTGATGGGACGGTGTGGAGTGAGATTCACTCTGTGTCTGACCCCGGGAGTGTGTGATGGGACGGTGTGGAGGGAGATTCACTCTGTGACTGACCCAGGGAGTGTGTGATGGGACGACACGGAGGGAGATTCACTCTGTGCCTGACCCAGGGAGTGTGTGATGGGACGGTGTGCAGGGAGATTCACTCAGTGTCTGATCTCGGGAGAGTGTGATGGGACGGTGTGGAGGGATATTCACTCTGTGTCTGACCCCGGGAGTGTGTGATGGGACGATGCGGAGGGAGATTCACTCTGTGTCTGACCCCGGGAGTGTGTGATGGGACGGTGTGGAGGGAGTTTAACTCTGTGTCTGACCCCGGGAGTGTGTGATGGGACGGTGTGGAGGGAGATTCACTCTGTGTCTGACCCCGGGAGTGTGTGATGGGATGGTGCGGAGGGAGATTCACTCTCTGACTGACCCAGGGAGTGTGTGATGGGACGATGCAGAGGGAGATTCACTCTGTGACTGACCCAAGGAGTGTGTGATGGGACGGTGTGGAGGGAGCTTCAGTCCGTGTGTGACCCCGGGAGTGTGTGATGGGACGATGTGGTGTGTGCGCCACTTGGTGTCTGGTCCCGGGAACGTGTGATGGGACGGTGTGGTGGGAGCGCCACCTGGTGTCTGACCCCCGGAGTGTGTGATGGGACGGTGTGGTGGGAGCGCCATCTGGTGTCTGGTCCCGGGAGTGTGTGATGGGACGGGGTGGAGGGAGCTTGACGCCGTGACTGACCCCGGGAGTGTGTGATGGGACGGTGTGGAGGGAGATTCACTCTGTGACTGACCACAGGAGTATGTGATGGGAGAGTGTGGAGGGAGAATCACTCTGTGTCTGACCCCGGGAGTGTGTGATGGGACGGTGTGGAGGGAGATTCACTCTGTGTCTGACCTCGGGAGCGTGAGATGGGACGGTGTGGAGGGAGATTCACTCTGTGACTGACCCAGGGTGTGTGTGATGGGACGGTGTGGTGGGAGCGCCATTTGGTGTCTGGTCCCCGGAGTGTGTGCTGGGACGGTGTGGAGGGAGAATCACTCTGTGTCTGACCCCGGGAGTGTGTGATGGGACGGTGCGGAGCGATATTCACTCTGTGTCTGTCCCCGGGAGTGTGTGATGGGATGGTGTGGAGGGAGATTCACTCTGTGTGTCTGACCCCGGGAGTGTGTGATGGGACGGTGTGGAGGGAGACTTACTCTGTGTCTGACCTCGGGAGCGTGTGATGGGACGGTGTGGACGGAGATTCACTCTGTGACTGACCCAGGGTGTGTGTGATGGGACGGTGTGGTGGGAGCGCCATCTGGTGTCTGGTCCCGGGAGTGTGTGATGGGACGGTGTGCTGTGAGCGCCACCTGGTGTCTGACCCCGGGAGTGTGTGATTGTATGATGTGGTGGGAGCTTCAGTCCGTGTCTGACCCCGGGAGTGTGTGATTGTATGATGTGGTGGGAGCGCCACCTGGTGTCTGACCCCGGGTGTGTGTGATGGGACGGTGTTGTGGGAGCGCCATCTGGTCTCTGGTCCCGGGAGTGTGTGCTGGGACGGTGTGGAGGGAGATACACTCTGTGTCTGACCCCGGGAGTGTGTGATGGGACGGTGCGGAAGGATATTCACTCTGTGTCTGTCCCCGGGAGTGTGTGATGGGATGGTGTGGAGGGAAATTCACTCTGTGACTGACCCAGTGTGTGTGTGATGGGACGGTGTGGTGGGAGCGCCATCTGATGTCTGGTCCCGGGGGTGTGTGCTGGGACGGTGTGGAGGGAGAAACACTCTGTGTCTGACCCCGGGAGTGTGTGATGGGACGGTGCGGAAGGATATTCACTCTGTGTCTGTCCCCGGGAGTGTGTGATGGGATGGTGTGGAGGGAGATTCACTCTGTGTGTCTGACCCCGGGAGTGTGTGATGGGACGGTGTGGAGGGAGATTCACTCTGTGTCTGACCCCGGGAGTGTGTGATGGGACGGTGCGGAGGGATATTCACTCTGTGTCTGTCCCCGGGAGTGTGTGATGGGATGGTGTGGAGGGAGATTCACTCTGTGTGTCTGACCCCGGGAGTGTGTGATGGGACGGTGTGGAGGGAGATTCACTCTGTGACTGACCCAGGGAGTGTGTGATGGGACGGTGTGGAGGGAGTTTCAGTCCGTGTGTAACCCCGGGAGTGTGTGATGGGACGATGTGGTGTGAGCGCCACCTGGTGTCTGGTCCCGGGAGCGTGTGATGGGACGGTGTGGTGGGAGCGCCACCTGGTCTCTGGTCCCGGGAGTGTGTGATGGGAGTGTGTGGAGGGAGAATCACTGTGTGTCCGACCCCGGGAGTGTGCGATGGGAGGGTGTGGAGGGAGAATCACTTTGTTTTGACCCCGGGTGTGTGTGATGGGACGGTGTGGAGGGAGATTCACTCTGTTTGTCTGACCCCGGGAGTTTGTGATGGGACGGTGTGGAGGGAGATTCACTCTGTGACTGACCCAAGGAGTGTGTGATGGGACGGTGTGGAGGGAGATTCACTCTGTGTCTGACCCCGGGAGTGTGTGATGGGACGGTGTGGAGTGAGATTCACTCTGTGTCTGACCCCGGGAGTGTGTGATGGGACGGTGTGGAGGGAGATTCACTCTGTGACTGACCCAGGGAGTGTGTGATGGGACGACACGGAGGGAGATTCACTCTGTGCCTGACCCAGGGAGTGTGTGATGGGACGGTGTGCAGGGAGATTCACTCAGTGTCTGATCTCGGGAGAGTGTGATGGGACGGTGTGGAGGGATATTCACTCTGTGTCTGACCCCGGGAGTGTGTGATGGGACGATGCGGAGGGAGATTCACTCTGTGTCTGACCCCGGGAGTGTGTGATGGGACGGTGTGGAGGGAGATTCACTCTGTGTCTGACCCCGGGAGTGTGTGATGGGACGGTGTGGAGGGAGATTCACTCTGTGTCTGACCCCGGGAGTGTGTGATGGGATGGTGCGGAGGGAGATTCACTCTGTGACTGACCCAGGGAGTGTGTGATGGGACGATGCAGAGGGAGATTCACTCTGTGACTGACCCAAGGAGTGTGTGATGGGACGGTGTGGAGGGAGCTTCAGTCCGTGTGTGACCCCGGGAGTGTGTGATGGGACGATATGGTGGGAGCGCCATCTGGTGTCTGGTCCCGGGAGTGTGTGATGGGACGGGGTGGAGGGAGCTTGACGCCGTGACTGACCCCGGGAGTGTGTGATGGGACGGTGTGGAGGGAGATTCACTCTGTGACTGACCACAGGAGTATGTGATGGGAGAGTGTGGAGGGAGAATCACTCTGTGTCTGACCCCGGGAGTGTGTGATGGGACGGTGTGGAGGGAGATTCACTCTGTGTCTGACCTCGGGAGCGTGAGATGGGACGGTGTGGAGGGAGATTCACTCTGTGACTGACCCAGGGTGTGTGTGATGGGACGGTGTGGTGGGAGCGCCATTTGGTGTCTGGTCCCGGGAGTGTGTGCTGGGACGGTGTGGAGGGAGAATCACTCTGTGTCTGACCCCGGGAGTGTGTGATGGGACGGTGCGGAGGGATATTCACTCTGTGTCTGTCCCCGGGAGTGTGTGATGGGATGGTGTGGAGGGAGATTCACTCTGTGTGTCTGACCCCGGGAGTGTGTGATGGGACGGTGTGGAGGGAGACTCACTCTGTGTCTGACCTCGGGAGCGTGTGATGGGACGGTGTGGACGGAGATTCACTCTGTGACTGACCCAGGGTGTGTGTGATGGGACGGTGTTGTGGGAGCGCCATCTGGTGTCTGGTCCCGGGAGTGTGTGATGGGACGGTGTGGTGTGAGCGCCACCTGGTGTCTGACCCCGGGAGTGTGTGATTGTATGATGTGGTGGGAGCGCCACCTGGTGTCTGACCCCGGGTGTGTGTGATGGGACGGTGTTGTGGGAGCGCCATCTGGTCTCTGGTCCCGGGAGAGTGTGATGGGAGGGTGTGGAGGGAGAACCACTCTGTTTCTGACCTCGGGAGCTTGTGATGGGTCGGTGTGGACGGAGATTCACTCTGTGACTGACCCAGGTTGTGTGTGATGGGACAGTGTGGTGGGAGCGCCATCTGGTGTCTGGTCCCGGGAGAGTGCGATGGGACGGTGTGGTGTGAGCGCCACCTGGTGTCTGCCCCGGGAGTGTGGGATAGTATGATGTGGTGGGAGCTTCAGTCCGTGTCTGACCCCGGGAGTGTGTTATGGGACGGTGTGGTGGGAGCGCCGTCTGGTCTCTGGTCCCGGGAGTGTGTGATGGGAGAGTATGGAGGGAGAAGCACTCTGTGTCTGACCCCGGGAGTGTGTGATGGGACGGTGTGGAGGGAGATTCACTCTGTGTCTGACCTCGGGAGCGTGAGATGGGACGGTGTGGAGGGAGATTCACTCTGTGACTGACCCAGGGTGTGTGTGATGGGACGGTGTGGTGGGAGCGCCATCTGGTGTCTGGTCCCGGGAGTGTGTGCTGGGACGGTGTGGAGGGAGAAGCACTCTGTGTCTGACCCCGGGAGTGTGTGATGGGACGGTGCGGAGGAATATTCACTCTGTGTCTGTCCCCGGGAGTGTGTGATGGGATGGAGTGGAGGGAGATTCACTCAGTGTGTCTGACCCCGGGAGTGTGTGATGGGACGGTGTGGAGGGAGATTCACTCTGTGTGTCTGACCCCGGGAGTGTGTGATGGGACGGTGTGGAGGGAGATTCACTCTGTGACTGAGCCAGGGAGTGTGTGATGGGACGGTGTGGTGGGAGCGCCATCTGGTGTCTGGTCCCGGGAGTGTGTGATGGGACGGTGTCGTGTGAGCGCCACCTGGTGTCTGACCCCGGGAGTGTGTGATTGTATGATGTGGTGGGAGCGCCACCTGGTGTCTGACCCCGGGAGTGTGTGATGGGAGGGTGTGGAGGGAGAATCACTCTGTGTCTGACCCCGGGAGTGTGTGATAGGACGGTGCGGAGGGAGATTCACTCTGTGTGTCTGACCCCGGGAGTGTGTGATGGGACGGTGTGGAAGGAGATTCACTCTGTGTCTGACCTCGGGAGCGTGTGATGGGACGGTGTGGAGGGAGATTCACTCTGTGTGTCGGACCCCGGGAGTGTGCGATGGGACGGTGTGGTGTGAGCGCCACCTGGTGTCTGACCCCGGGAGTGTGTGATTGTATGATGTGGTGGGAGCTTCAGTCCGTGTCTGACCCCGGGAGTGTGTGATGGGACGGTGTGGTGGGAGCGCCATCTGGTCTCTGGTCCCGGGAGTGTGTAATGGGAGAGTGTGGAGGGAGAATCACTCTGTGTCTGACCCCGGGAGTGTGTGATGGGACGGTGTGGAGGGAGATTCACTCTGTGTCTGGCCTCGGGAGCGTGTGATGGGACGGTGTGGGGGGAAATTCACTCTGTGACTGACCCAGGGTGTGTGTGATGGGACGGAGTGGTGGGAGCGCCATCTGGTGTCTGGTCCCGGGGGTGTGTGCTGGGACGGTGTGGAGGGATAAACACTCTGTGTCTGACCCCGGGAGTGTGTGATGGGACGGTGCGGAGGGATATTCACTCTGTGTCTGTCCCCGGGAGTGTGTGATGGGATGGTGTGGAGGGAGATTCACTCTGTGTGTCTGACCCCGGGAGTGTGTGATGGGACGGTGTGGAGGGAGATTCACTCTGTGTGTCTGACCCCGGGAGTGTGTGATGGGACGGTGTGGAGGGAGATTCACTCTGTGACTGACCCAGGGAATGTGTGATGGGACGGTGTGGAGGGAGTTTCAGTCCGTGTGTAACCCCGGGAGTGTGTGATGGGACGATGTGGTGTGAGCGCCACCTGGTGTCTGGTCCCGGGAGTGTGTGATGGTATGATGTGGTGGGAGCTTCAGTCCGTGTCTGACCCCGGGAGTGTGTTATGGGACGGTGTGGTGGGAGCGCCATCTGGTGTCTGGTCCCGGGAGAGTGCGATGGGACGGTGTGGTGTGAGCGCCACCTGGTGTCTGCCCCGGGAGTGTGGGATAGTATGATGTGGTGGGAGCTTCAGTCCGTGTCTGACCCCGGGAGTGTGTTATGGGACGGTGTGGTGGGAGCGCCGTCTGGTCTCTGGTCCCGGGAGTGTGTGATGGGAGAGTATGGAGGGAGAAGCACTCTGTGTCTGACCCCGGGAGTGTGTGATGGGACGGTGTGGAGGGAGATTCACTCTGTGTCTGACCTCGGGAGCGTGAGATGGGACGGTGTGGAGGGAGATTCACTCTGTGACTGACCCAGGGTGTGTGTGATGGGACGGTGTGGTGGGAGCGCCATCTGGTGTCTGGTCCCGGGAGTGTGTGCTGGGACGGTGTGGAGGGAGAATCACTCTGTGTCTGACCCCGGGAGTGTGTGATGGGACGGTGCGGAGGAATATTCACTCTGTGTCTGTCCCCGGGAGTGTGTGATGGGATGGAGTGGAGGGAGATTCACTCAGTGTGTCTGACCCCGGGAGTGTGTGATGGGACGGTGTGGAGGGAGATTCACTCTGTGTGTCTGACCCCGGGAGTGTGTGATGGGACGGTGTGGAGGGAGATTCACTCTGTGACTGAGCCAGGGAGTGTGTGATGGGACGGTGTGGTGGGAGCGCCATCTGGTGTCTGGTCCCGGGAGTGTGTGATGGGACGGTGTGGTGTGAGCGCCACCTGGTGTCTGACCCCGGGAGTGTGTGATTGTATGATGTGGTGGGAGCGCCACCTGGTGTCTGACCCCGGGAGTGTGTGATGGGAGGGTGTGGAGGGAGAATCACTCTGTGTCTGACCCCGGGAGTGTGTGATAGGACGGTGCGGAGGGAGATTCACTCTGTGTGTCTGACCCCGGGAGTGTGTGATGGGACGGTGTGGAAGGAGATTCACTCTGTGTCTGACCTCGGGAGCGTGTGATGGGACGGTGTGGAGGGAGATTCACTCTGTGTGTCGGACCCCGGGAGTGTGCGATGGGACGGTGTGGTGTGAGCGCCACCTGGTGTCTGACCCCGGGAGTGTGTGATTGTATGATGTGGTGGGAGCTTCAGTCCGTGTCTGACCCCGGGAGTGTGTGATGGGACGGTGTGGTGGGAGCGCCATCTGGTCTCTGGTCCCGGGAGTGTGTAATGGGAGAGTGTGGAGGGAGAATCACTCTGTGTCTGACCCCGGGAGTGTGTGATGGGACGGTGTGGAGGGAGATTCACTCTGTGTCTGGCCTCGGGAGCGTGTGATGGGACGGTGTGGGGGGAAATTCACTCTGTGACTGACCCAGGGTGTGTGTGATGGGACGGTGTGGTGGGAGCGCCATCTGGTGTCTGGTCCCGGGGGTGTGTGCTGGGACGGTGTGGAGGGATAAACACTCTGTGTCTGACCCCGGGAGTGTGTGATGGGACGGTGCGGAGGGATATTCACTCTGTGTCTGTCCCCGGGAGTGTGTGATGGGATGGTGTGGAGGGAGATTCACTCTGTGTGTCTGACCCCGGGAGTGTGTGATGGGACGGTGTGGAGGGAGATTCACTCTGTGTGTCTGACCCCGGGAGTGTGTGATGGGACGGTGTGGAGGGAGATTCACTCTGTGACTGACCCAGGGAATGTGTGATGGGACGGTGTGGAGGGAGTTTCAGTCCGTGTGTAACCCCGGGAGTGTGTGATGGGACGATGTGGTGTGAGCGCCACCTGGTGTCTGGTCCCGGGAGTGTGTGATGGTATGATGTGGTGGGAGCTTCAGTCCGTGTCTGACCCCGGGAGTGTGTTATGGGACGGTGTGGTGGGAGCGCCATCTGGTGTCTGGTCCCGGGAGAGTGCGATGGGACGGTGTGGTGTGAGCGCCACCTGGTGTCTGCCCCGGGAGTGTGGGATAGTATGATGTGGTGGGAGCTTCAGTCCGTGTCTGACCCCGGGAGTGTGTTATGGGACGGTGTGGTGGGAGCGCCGTCTGGTCTCTGGTCCCGGGAGTGTGTGATGGGAGAGTATGGAGGGAGAAGCACTCTGTGTCTGACCCCGGGAGTGTGTGATGGGACGGTGTGGAGGGAGATTCACTCTGTGTCTGACCTCGGGAGCGTGAGATGGGACGGTGTGGAGGGAGATTCACTCTGTGACTGACCCAGGGTGTGTGTGATGGGACGGTGTGGTGGGAGCGCCATCTGGTGTCTGGTCCCGGGAGTGTGTGCTGGGACGGTGTGGAGGGAGAATCACTCTGTGTCTGACCCCGGGAGTGTGTGATGGGACGGTGCGGAGGAATATTCACTCTGTGTCTGTCCCCGGGAGTGTGTGATGGGATGGAGTGGAGGGAGATTCACTCAGTGTGTCTGACCCCGGGAGTGTGTGATGGGACGGTGTGGAGGGAGATTCACTCTGTGTGTCTGACCCCGGGAGTGTGTGATGGGACGGTGTGGAGGGAGATTCACTCTGTGACTGAGCCAGGGAGTGTGTGATGGGACGGTGTGGTGTGAGCGCCACCTGGTGTCTGACCCCGGGAGTGTGTGATTGTATGATGTGGTGGGAGCGCCACCTGGTGTCTGACCCCGGGAGTGTGTGATGGGAGGGTGTGGAGGGAGAATCACTCTGTGTCTGACCCCGGGAGTGTGTGATAGGACGGTGCGGAGGGAGATTCACTCTGTGTGTCTGACCCCGGGAGTGTGTGATGGGACGGTGTGGAAGGAGATTCACTCTGTGTCTGACCTCGGGAGCGTGTGATGGGACGGTGTGGAGGGAGATTCACTCTGTGTGTCGGACCCCGGGAGTGTGCGATGGGACGGTGTGGTGTGAGCGCCACCTGGTGTCTGACCCCGGGAGTGTGTGATTGTATGATGTGGTGGGAGCTTCAGTCCGTGTCTGACCCCGGGAGTGTGTGATGGGACGGTGTGGTGGGAGCGCCATCTGGTCTCTGGTCCCGGGAGTGTGTAATGGGAGAGTGTGGAGGGAGAATCACTCTGTGTCTGACCCCGGGAGTGTGTGATGGGACGGTGTGGAGGGAGATTCACTCTGTGTCTGGCCTCGGGAGCGTGTGATGGGACGGTGTGGGGGGAAATTCACTCTGTGACTGACCCAGGGTGTGTGTGATGGGACGGAGTGGTGGGAGCGCCATCTGGTGTCTGGTCCCGGGGGTGTGTGCTGGGACGGTGTGGAGGGATAAACACTCTGTGTCTGACCCCGGGAGTGTGTGATGGGACGGTGCGGAGGGATATTCACTCTGTGTCTGTCCCCGGGAGTGTGTGATGGGATGGTGTGGAGGGAGATTCACTCTGTGTGTCTGACCCCGGGAGTGTGTGATGGGACGGTGTGGAGGGAGATTCACTCTGTGTGTCTGACCCCGGGAGTGTGTGATGGGACGGTGTGGAGGGAGATTCACTCTGTGACTGACCCAGGGAATGTGTGATGGGACGGTGTGGAGGGAGTTTCAGTCCGTGTGTAACCCCGGGAGTGTGTGATGGGACGATGTGGTGTGAGCGCCACCTGGTGTCTGGTCCCGGGAGTGTGTGATGGTATGATGTGGTGGGAGCTTCAGTCCGTGTCTGACCCCGGGAGTGTGTTATGGGACGGTGTGGTGGGAGCGCCACCTGGTCTCTGGTCCCGGGAGTGTGTGATGGGACGGTGTGGTGTGAGCGCCACCTGGTGTCTGACCCCGGGAGTGTGTGATTGTATGATGTGGTGGGAGCGTCACCTGGTGTCTGACCCCGGGAGTGTGTGATGGGAGGGTGTGGAGGGAGAATCACTCTGTGTCTGACCCCGGGAGTGTGTGATAGGACGGTGCGGAGGGAGATTCACTCTGTGTGTCTGACCCCGGGAGTGTGCGATGGGAGGGTGTGGAGGGAGAATCACTTTGTTTTGACCCCGGGTGTGTGTGATGGGACGATGTGGAGGGAGATTCACTCAGTGTGTCTGACCCCGGGAGTTTGTGATAGGACGGTGTGGAGGGAGATTCACTCTGTGACTGACCCAAGGAGTGTGTGATGGGACGGTGTGGAGGGAGATTCACTCTGTTTCTGACCCCGGGAGTGTGTGATGGGACGGTGTGGAGGGAGATTCACTCTGTGTCTGACCCCGGGAGTGTGTGATGGGACGGTGTGGAGGGAGCGCCATCTGATGTCTGGTCCCGGGGGTGTGTGCTGGGACGGTGTGGAGGGAGAAACACTCTGTGTCTGACCCCGGGAGTGTGTGATGGGACGGTGCGGAAGGATATTCACTCTGTGTCTGTCCCCGGGAGTGTGTGATGGGATGGTGTGGAGGGAGATTCACTCTGTGTGTCTGACCCCGGGAGTGTGTGATGGGACGGTGTGGAGGGAGATTCACTCTGTGTCTGACCCCGGGAGTGTG
Organism: Mobula birostris; assembly: GCF_030028105.1. Classification (NCBI taxonomy): domain Eukaryota; kingdom Metazoa; phylum Chordata; class Chondrichthyes; order Myliobatiformes; family Myliobatidae; genus Mobula; species Mobula birostris. The sequence continues at coordinate 36,326,568 of NC_092382.1, read as the reverse complement.
TGATGGGACGGTTCGGAGGGATATTCACTCTGTGTCTGTCCCCGGGAGTGTGTGATGGGATGGTGTGGAGGGAGATTCACTCTGTGTGTCGGACCCCGGGAGTGTGCGATGGGACGGTGTGGTGTGAGCGCCACCTGGTGTCTGACCCCGGGAGTGTGTGATTGTATGATGTGGTGGGAGCTTCAGTCCGTGTCTGACCCCGGGAGTGTGTGATGGGACGGTGTGGTGGGAGCGCCATCTGGTCTCTGGTCCCGGGAGTGTGTAATGGGAGAGTGTGGAGGGAGAATCACTCTGTGTCTGACCCCGGGAGTGTGTGATGGGACGGTGTGGAGGGAGATTCACTCTGTGTCTGGCCTCGGGAGCGTGTGATGGGACGGTGTGGGGGGAAATTCACTCTGTGACTGACCCAGGGTGTGTGTGATGGGACGGAGTGGTGGGAGCGCCATCTGGTGTCTGGTCCCGGGGGTGTGTGCTGGGACGGTGTGGAGGGATAAACACTCTGTGTCTGACCCCGGGAGTGTGTGATGGGACGGTGCGGAGGGATATTCACTCTGTGTCTGTCCCCGGGAGTGTGTGATGGGATGGTGTGGAGGGAGATTCACTCTGTGTGTCTGACCCCGGGAGTGTGTGATGGGACGGTGTGGAGGGAGATTCACTCTGTGTGTCTGACCCCGGGAGTGTGTGATGGGACGGTGTGGAGGGAGATTCACTCTGTGACTGACCCAGGGAATGTGTGATGGGACGGTGTGGAGGGAGTTTCAGTCCGTGTGTAACCCCGGGAGTGTGTGATGGGACGATGTGGTGTGAGCGCCACCTGGTGTCTGGTCCCGGGAGTGTGTGATGGTATGATGTGGTGGGAGCTTCAGTCCGTGTCTGACCCCGGGAGTGTGTTATGGGACGGTGTGGTGGGAGCGCCATCTGGTGTCTGGTCCCGGGAGAGTGCGATGGGACGGTGTGGTGTGAGCGCCACCTGGTGTCTGCCCCGGGAGTGTGGGATAGTATGATGTGGTGGGAGCTTCAGTCCGTGTCTGACCCCGGGAGTGTGTTATGGGACTGTGTGGTGGGAGCGCCGTCTGGTCTCTGGTCCCGGGAGTGTGTGATGGGAGAGTATGGAGGGAGAAGCACTCTGTGTCTGACCCCGGGAGTGTGTGATGGGACGGTGTGGAGGGAGATTCACTCTGTGTCTGACCTCGGGAGCGTGAGATGGGACGGTGTGGAGGGAGATTCACTCTGTGACTGACCCAGGGTGTGTGTGATGGGACGGTGTGGTGGGAGCGCCATCTGGTGTCTGGTCCCGGGAGTGTGTGCTGGGACGGTGTGGAGGGAGAATCACTCTGTGTCTGACCCCGGGAGTGTGTGATGGGACGGTGCGGAGGAATATTCACTCTGTGTCTGTCCCCGGGAGTGTGTGATGGGATGGAGTGGAGGGAGATTCACTCAGTGTGTCTGACCCCGGGAGTGTGTGATGGGACGGTGTGGAGGGAGATTCACTCTGTGTGTCTGACCCCGGGAGTGTGTGATGGGACGGTGTGGAGGGAGATTCACTCTGTGACTGAGCCAGGGAGTGTGTGATGGGACGGTGTGGTGGGAGCGCCATCTGGTGTCTGGTCCCGGGAGTGTGTGATGGGACGGTGTGGTGTGAGCGCCACCTGGTGTCTGACCCCGGGAGTGTGTGATTGTATGATGTGGTGGGAGCGCCACCTGGTGTCTGACCCCGGGAGTGTGTGATGGGAGGGTGTGGAGGGAGAATCACTCTGTGTCTGACCCCGGGAGTGTGTGATAGGACGGTGCGGAGGGAGATTCACTCTGTGTGTCTGACCCCGGGAGTGTGTGATGGGACGGTGTGGAAGGAGATTCACTCTGTGTCTGACCTCGGGAGCGTGTGATGGGACGGTGTGGAGGGAGATTCACTCTGTGTGTCGGACCCCGGGAGTGTGCGATGGGACGGTGTGGTGTGAGCGCCACCTGGTGTCTGACCCCGGGAGTGTGTGATTGTATGATGTGGTGGGAGCTTCAGTCCGTGTCTGACCCCGGGAGTGTGTGATGGGACGGTGTGGTGGGAGCGCCATCTGGTCTCTGGTCCCGGGAGTGTGTAATGGGAGAGTGTGGAGGGAGAATCACTCTGTGTCTGACCCCGGGAGTGTGTGATGGGACGGTGTGGAGGGAGATTCACTCTGTGTCTGGCCTCGGGAGCGTGTGATGGGACGGTGTGGGGGGAAATTCACTCTGTGACTGACCCAGGGTGTGTGTGATGGGACGGTGTGGTGGGAGCGCCATCTGGTGTCTGGTCCCGGGGGTGTGTGCTGGGACGGTGTGGAGGGATAAACACTCTGTGTCTGACCCCGGGAGTGTGTGATGGGACGGTGCGGAGGGATATTCACTCTGTGTCTGTCCCCGGGAGTGTGTGATGGGATGGTGTGGAGGGAGATTCACTCTGTGTGTCTGACCCCGGGAGTGTGTGATGGGACGGTGTGGAGGGAGATTCACTCTGTGTGTCTGACCCCGGGAGTGTGTGATGGGACGGTGTGGAGGGAGATTCACTCTGTGACTGACCCAGGGAATGTGTGATGGGACGGTGTGGAGGGAGTTTCAGTCCGTGTGTAACCCCGGGAGTGTGTGATGGGACGATGTGGTGTGAGCGCCACCTGGTGTCTGGTCCCGGGAGTGTGTGATGGTATGATGTGGTGGGAGCTTCAGTCCGTGTCTGACCCCGGGAGTGTGTTATGGGACGGTGTGGTGGGAGCGCCATCTGGTGTCTGGTCCCGGGAGATTGCGATGGGACGGTGTGGTGTGAGCGCCACCTGGTGTCTGCCCCGGGAGTGTGGGATAGTATGATGTGGTGGGAGCTTCAGTCCGTGTCTGACCCCGGGAGTGTGTTATGGGACGGTGTGGTGGGAGCGCCGTCTGGTCTCTGGTCCCGGGAGTGTGTGATGGGAGAGTATGGAGGGAGAAGCACTCTGTGTCTGACCCCGGGAGTGTGTGATGGGACGGTGTGGAGGGAGATTCACTCTGTGTCTGACCTCGGGAGCGTGAGATGGGACGGTGTGGAGGGAGATTCACTCTGTGACTGACCCAGGGTGTGTGTGATGGGACGGTGTGGTGGGAGCGCCATCTGGTGTCTGGTCCCGGGAGTGTGTGCTGGGACGGTGTGGAGGGAGAATCACTCTGTGTCTGACCCCGGGAGTGTGTGATGGGACGGTGCGGAGGAATATTCACTCTGTGTCTGTCCCCGGGAGTGTGTGATGGGATGGAGTGGAGGGAGATTCACTCAGTGTGTCTGACCCCGGGAGTGTGTGATGGGACGGTGTGGAGGGAGATTCACTCTGTGTGTCTGACCCCGGGAGTGTGTGATGGGACGGTGTGGAGGGAGATTCACTCTGTGACTGAGCCAGGGAGTGTGTGATGGGACGGTGTGGTGTGAGCGCCACCTGGTGTCTGACCCCGGGAGTGTGTGATTGTATGATGTGGTGGGAGCGCCACCTGGTGTCTGACCCCGGGAGTGTGTGATGGGAGGGTGTGGAGGGAGAATCACTCTGTGTCTGACCCCGGGAGTGTGTGATAGGACGGTGCGGAGGGAGATTCACTCTGTGTGTCTGACCCCGGGAGTGTGTGATGGGACGGTGTGGAAGGAGATTCACTCTGTGTCTGACCTCGGGAGCGTGTGATGGGACGGTGTGGAGGGAGATTCACTCTGTGTGTCGGACCCCGGGAGTGTGCGATGGGACGGTGTGGTGTGAGCGCCACCTGGTGTCTGACCCCGGGAGTGTGTGATTGTATGATGTGGTGGGAGCTTCAGTCCGTGTCTGACCCCGGGAGTGTGTGATGGGACGGTGTGGTGGGAGCGCCATCTGGTCTCTGGTCCCGGGAGTGTGTAATGGGAGAGTGTGGAGGGAGAATCACTCTGTGTCTGACCCCGGGAGTGTGTGATGGGACGGTGTGGAGGGAGATTCACTCTGTGTCTGGCCTCGGGAGCGTGTGATGGGACGGTGTGGGGGGAAATTCACTCTGTGACTGACCCAGGGTGTGTGTGATGGGACGGAGTGGTGGGAGCGCCATCTGGTGTCTGGTCCCGGGGGTGTGTGCTGGGACGGTGTGGAGGGATAAACACTCTGTGTCTGACCCCGGGAGTGTGTGATGGGACGGTGCGGAGGGATATTCACTCTGTGTCTGTCCCCGGGAGTGTGTGATGGGATGGTGTGGAGGGAGATTCACTCTGTGTGTCTGACCCCGGGAGTGTGTGATGGGACGGTGTGGAGGGAGATTCACTCTGTGTGTCTGACCCCGGGAGTGTGTGATGGGACGGTGTGGAGGGAGATTCACTCTGTGACTGACCCAGGGAATGTGTGATGGGACGGTGTGGAGGGAGTTTCAGTCCGTGTGTAACCCCGGGAGTGTGTGATGGGACGATGTGGTGTGAGCGCCACCTGGTGTCTGGTCCCGGGAGTGTGTGATGGTATGATGTGGTGGGAGCTTCAGTCCGTGTCTGACCCCGGGAGTGTGTTATGGGACGGTGTGGTGGGAGCGCCACCTGGTCTCTGGTCCCGGGAGTGTGTGATGGGACGGTGTGGTGTGAGCGCCACCTGGTGTCTGACCCCGGGAGTGTGTGATTGTATGATGTGGTGGGAGCGTCACCTGGTGTCTGACCCCGGGAGTGTGTGATGGGAGGGTGTGGAGGGAGAATCACTCTGTGTCTGACCCCGGGAGTGTGTGATAGGACGGTGCGGAGGGAGATTCACTCTGTGTGTCTGACCCCGGGAGTGTGTGATGGGACGGTGTGGAAGGAGATTCACTCTGTGTCTGACCTCGGGAGCGTGTGATGGGACGGTGTGGAGGGAGATTCACTCTGTGTGTCGGACCCCGGGAGTGTGCGATGGGACGGTGTGGTGTGAGCGCCACCTGGTGTCTGACCCCGGGAGTGTGTGATTGTATGATGTGGTGGGAGCTTCAGTCCGTGTCTGACCCCGGGAGTGTGTGATGGGACGGTGTGGTGGGAGCGCCATCTGGTCTCTGGTCCCGGGAGTGTGTAATGGGAGAGTGTGGAGGGAGAATCACTCTGTGTCTGACCCCGGGAGTGTGTGATGGGACGGTGTGGAGGGAGATTCACTCTGTGTCTGGCCTCGGGAGCGTGTGATGGGACGGTGTGGGGGGAAATTCACTCTGTGACTGACCCAGGGTGTGTGTGATGGGACGGAGTGGTGGGAGCGCCATCTGGTGTCTGGTCCCGGGGGTGTGTGCTGGGACGGTGTGGAGGGATAAACACTCTGTGTCTGACCCCGGGAGTGTGTGATGGGACGGTGCGGAGGGATATTCACTCTGTGTCTGTCCCCGGGAGTGTGTGATGGGATGGTGTGGAGGGAGATTCACTCTGTGTGTCTGACCCCGGGAGTGTGTGATGGGACGGTGTGGAGGGAGATTCACTCTGTGTGTCTGACCCCGGGAGTGTGTGATGGGACGGTGTGGAGGGAGATTCACTCTGTGACTGACCCAGGGAATGTGTGATGGGACGGTGTGGAGGGAGTTTCAGTCCGTGTGTAACCCCGGGAGTGTGTGATGGGACGATGTGGTGTGAGCGCCACCTGGTGTCTGGTCCCGGGAGTGTGTGATGGTATGATGTGGTGGGAGCTTCAGTCCGTGTCTGACCCCGGGAGTGTGTTATGGGACGGTGTGGTGGGAGCGCCACCTGGTCTCTGGTCCCGGGAGTGTGTGATGGGAGGGTGTGGAGGGAGAATCACTCTGTGTCTGACCCCGGGAGTGTGCGATGGGAGGGTGTGGAGGGAGAATCACTTTGTTTTGACCCCGGGTGTGTGTGATGGGACGATGTGGAGGGAGATTCACTCAGTGTGTCTGACCCCGGGAGTTTGTGATAGGACGGTGTGGAGGGAGATTCACTCTGTGACTGACCCAAGGAGTGTGTGATGGGACGGTGTGGAGGGAGATTCACTCTGTTTCTGACCCCGGGAGTGTGTGATGGGACGGTGTGGAGGGAGATTCACTCTGTGTCTGACCCCGGGAGTGTGTGATGGGACGGTGTGGAGGGAGCGCCATCTGATGTCTGGTCCCGGGGGTGTGTGCTGGGACGGTGTGGAGGGAGAAACACTCTGTGTCTGACCCCGGGAGTGTGTGATGGGACGGTGCGGAAGGATATTCACTCTGTGTCTGTCCCCGGGAGTGTGTGATGGGATGGTGTGGAGGGAGATTCACTCTGTGTGTCTGACCCCGGGAGTGTGTGATGGGACGGTGTGGAGGGAGATTCACTCTGTGTCTGACCCCGGGAGTGTGTGATGGGACGGTTCGGAGGGATATTCACTCTGTGTCTGTCCCCGGGAGTGTGTGATGGGATGGTGTGGAGGGAGATTCACTCTGTGTGTCTGACCCCGGGAGTGTGTGATGGGACGGTGTGGAGGGAGATTCACTCTGTGACTGACCCAGGGAGTGTGTGATGGGACGGTGTGGAGGGAGTTTCAGTCCGTGTGTAACCCCGGGAGTGTGTGATGGGACGATGTGGTGTGAGCGCCACCTGGTGTCTGGTCCCGGGAGCGTGTGATGGGACGCTGTGGTGGGAGCGCCACCTGGTCTCTGGTCCCGGGAGTGTGTGATGGGAGGGTGTGGAGGGAGAATCACTGTGTGTCTGACCCCGGGAGTGTGCGATGGGAGGGTGTGGAGGGAGATTCACTCTGTGTCTGACCCCGGGAGTGTGTGATGGGACGGTGTGGAGTGAGATTCACTCTGTGTCTGACCCCGGGAGTGTGTGATGGGACGGTGTGGAGGGAGATTCACTCTGTGACTGACCCAGGGAGTGTGTGATGGGACGACACGGAGGGAGATTCACTCTGTGCCTGACCCAGGGAGTGTGTGATGGGACGGTGTGCAGGGAGATTCACTCAGTGTCTGATCTCGGGAGAGTGTGATGGGACGGTGTGGAGGGATATTCACTCTGTGTCTGACCCTGGGAGTGTGTGATGGGACGATGCGGAGGGAGATTCACTCTGTGTCTGACCCCGGGAGTGTGTGATGGGACGGTGTGGAGGGAGTTTAACTCTGTGTCTGACCCCGGGAGTGTGTGATGGGACGGTGTGGAGGGAGATTCACTCTGTGTCTGACCCCGGGAGTGTGTGATGGGATGGTGCGGAGGGAGATTCACTCTCTGACTGACCCAGGGAGTGTGTGATGGGACGATGCAGAGGGAGATTCACTCTGTGACTGACCCAAGGAGTGTGTGATGGGACGGTGTGGAGGGAGCTTCAGTCCGTGTGTGACCCCGGGAGTGTGTGATGGGACGATGTGGTGTGTGCGCCACTTGGTGTCTGGTCCCGGGAACGTGTGATGGGACGGTGTGGTGGGAGCGCCACCTGGTGTCTGACCCCCGGAGTGTGTGATGGGACGGTGTGGTGGGAGCGCCATCTGGTGTCTGGTCCCGGGAGTGTGTGATGGGACGGGGTGGAGGGAGCTTGACGCCGTGACTGACCCCGGGAGTGTGTGATGGGACGGTGTGGAGGGAGATTCACTCTGTGACTGACCACAGGAGTATGTGATGGGAGAGTGTGGAGGGAGAATCACTCTGTGTCTGACCCCGGGAGTGTGTGATGGGACGGTGTGGAGGGAGATTCACACTGTGTCTGACCTCGGGAGCGTGAGATGGGACGGTGTGGAGGGAGATTCACTCTGTGACTGACCCAGGGTGTGTGTGATAGGACGGTGTGGTGGGAGCGCCATTTGGTGTCTGGTCCCGGGAGTGTGTGCTGGGACGGTGTGGAGGGAGAATCACTCTGTGTCTGACCCCGGGAGTGTGTGATGGGACGGTGCGGAGGGATATTCACTCTGTGTCTGTCCCCGAGAGTGTGTGATGGGATGGTGTGGAGGGAGATTCACTCTGTGTGTCTGACCCCGGGAGTGTGTGATGGGACGGTGTGGAGGGAGACTCACTCTGTGTCTGACCTCGGGAGCGTGTGATGGGACGGTGTGGACGGAAATTCACTCTGTGACTGACCCAGGGTGTGTGTGATGGGACGGTGTGGTGGGAGCGCCATCTGGTGTCTGGTCCCGGGAGTGTGTGATGGGACGGTGTGGTGTGAGCGCCACCTGGTGTCTGACCCCGGGAGTGTGTGATTGTATGATGTGGGGGGAGCTTCAGTCCGTGTCTGACCCCGGGAGTGTGTGATTGTATGATGTGGTGGGAGCGCCACCTGGTGTCTGACCCCGGGTGTGTGTGATGGGACGGTGTTGTGGGAGCGCCATCTGGTCTCTGGTCCCGGGAGTGTGTGATGGGAGGGTGTGGAGGGAGAACCACTCTGTTTCTGACCTCGGGAGCTTGTGATGGGACGGTGTGGACGGAGATTCACTCTGTGACTGACCCAGGTTGTGTGTGATGGGACGGTGTGGTGGGAGCGCCATCTGGTGTCTGGTCCCGGGAGAGTGCGATGGGACGGTGTGGTGTGAGCGCCACCTGGTGTCTGACCCCGGGAGTGTGTGATAGTATGATGTGGTGGGAGCTTCAGTCCGTGTCTGACCCCGGGAGTGTGTGATGGGAGGGTGTGGAGGGAGAATCACTCTGTGTCTGACCCCGGGAGTGTGTGATAGGACGGTGCGGAGGGAGATTCACTCTGTGTGTCTGACCCCGGGAGTGTGTGATGGGACGGTTTGGAAGGAGATTCACTCTGTGTGTGACCTCGGGAGCGTGTGATGGGACGGTGTGGAGGGAGATTCACTCTGTGTGTTGGACCCCGGGAGTGTGCGATGGGACGGTGTGGTGTGAGCGCCACCTGGTGTCTGACCCCGGGAGTGTGTGATTGTATGATGTGGTGGGAGCTTCAGTCCGTGTCTGACCCCGGGAGTGTGTGATGGGACGGTGTGGTGGGAGCGCCATCTGGTCTCTGGTCCCGGGAGTGTGTAATGGGAGAGTGTGGAGGGAGATTCACTCTGTGTCTGGCCTCGGGAGCGTGTGATGGGACGGTGTGGAGGGAAATTCACTCTGTGACTGACCCAGGGTGTGTGTGATGGGACGGAGTGGTGGGAGCGCCATCTGGTGTCTGGTCCCGGGGGTGTGTGCTGGGACGGTGTGGAGGGAGAAACACTCTGTGTCTGACCCCGGGAGTGTGTGATGGGACGGTGCGGAGGGATATTCACTCTGTGTGTCTGACCCCGGGAGTGTGTGATGGGACGGTGTGGAGGGAGATTCACTCTGTGACTGACCCAGGGAATGTGTGATGGGACGGTGTGGAGGGAGTTTCAGTCCGTGTGTAACCCCGGGAGTGTGTGATGGGACGATGTGGTGTGAGCGCCACCTGGTGTCTGGTCCCGGGAGTGTGTGATGGTATGATGTGGTGGGAGCTTCAGTCCGTGTCTGACCCCGGGAGTGTGTTATGGGACGGTGTGGTGGGAGCGCCACCTGGTCTCTGGTCCCGGGAGTGTGTGATGGGAGGGTGTGGAGGGAGAATCACTCTGTGTCTGACCCCGGGAGTGTGCGATGGGAGGGTGTGGAGGGAGAATCACTTTGTTTTGACCCCGGGTGTGTGTGATGGGACGGTGTGGAGGGAGATTCACTCTGTGTGTCTGACCCCGGGAGTTTGTGATAGGACGGTGTGGAGGGAGATTCACTCTGTGACTGACCCAAGGAGTGTGTGATGGGACGGTGTGGAGGGAGATTCACTCTGTTTCTGACCCCGGGAGTGTGTGATGGGACGGTGTGGAGGGAGATTCACTCTGTTTCTGACCCCGGGAGTGTGTGATGGGACGGTGTGGAGGGAGATTCACTCTGTGACTGACCCAGGGAGTGTGTGATGGGACGACGCGGAGGGAGATTCACTCTGTGCCTGACCCAGGGAGTGTGTGATGGGACGGTGTGCAGGGAGATTCAGTCAGTGTCTGACCTCGGGAGAGTGTGATGGGACGGTGTGGAGGGATATTCACTCTGTGTCTGACCCCGGGAGTGTGTGATGGGACGATGCGGAGGGAGATTCACTCTGTGTCTGACCCCGGGAGTGTGTGATGGGACGGTGTGGAGGGAGATTCACTCTGTGTCTGACCCCGGGAGTGTGTGATGGGACGGTGTGGAGGGAGATTCACTGTGTGTCTGACCCCGGGAGTGTGTGATGGGATGGTGCGGAGGGAGATTCACTCTGTGACTGACCCAGGGAGTGTGTGATGGGACGATGCAGAAGGAGATTCACTCTGTGACTGACCCAGGGAGTGTGTGATGGGACGGTGTGGAGGGAGCTTCAGTCCGTGTGTGACCCCGGGAGTGTGTGATGGGACGATGTGGTGTGTGCGCCACTTGGTGTCTGGTCCCGGGAACGTGTGATGGGACGGTGTGGTGGGAGCGCCACCTGGTGTCTGACCCCGGGTGTGTGTGATGGGACGGTGTTGTGGGAGCGCCATCTGGTCTCTGGTCCCGGGAGTGTGTGATGGGAGGGTGTGGAGGGAGAACCACTCTGTTTCTGACCTCGGGAGCTTGTGATGGGACGGTGTGGACGGAGATTCACTCTGTGACTGACCCAGGTTGTGTGTGATGGGACGGTGTGGTGGGAGCGCCATCTGGTGTCTGGTCCCGGGAGAGTGCGATGGGACGGTGTGGTGTGAGCGCCACCTGGTGTCTGACCCCGGGAGTGTGTGATAGTATGATGTGGTGGGAGCTTCAGTCCGTGTCTGACCCCGGGAGTGTGTTATGCGACGGTGTGGTGGGAGCGCCGTCTGGTCTCTGGTCCCGGGAGTGTGTGATGGGAGAGTATGGAGGGAGAAGCACTCTGTGTCTGACCCCGGGAGTGTGTGATGGGACGGTGTGGAGGGAGATTCACTCTGTGTCTGACCTCGGGAGCGTGAGATGGGACGGTGTGGAGGGAGATTCACTCTGTGACTGACCCAGGGTGTGTGTGATGGGACGGTGTGGTGGGAGCGCCATCTGGTGTCTGGTCCCGGGAGTGTGTGCTGGGACGGTGTGGAGGGAGAATCACTCTGTGTCTGACCCCGGGAGTGTGTGATGGGACGGTGCGGAGGAATATTCACTCTGTGTCTGTCCCCGGGAGTGTGTGATGGGATGGAGTGGAGGGAGATTCACTCAGTGTGTCTGACCCCGGGAGTGTGTGATGGGACGGTGTGGAGGGAGATTCACTCTGTGTGTCTGACCCCGGGAGTGTGTGATGGGACGGTGTGGAGGGAGATTCACTCTGTGACTGAGCCAGGGAGTGTGTGATGGGACGGTGTGGTGGGAGCGCCATCTGGTGTCTGGTCCCGGGAGTGTGTGATGGGACGGTGTGGTGTGAGCGCCACCTGCTGTCTGACCCCGGGAGTGTGTGATTGTATGATGTGGTGGGAGCGCCACCTGGTGTCTGACCCCGGGAGTGTGTGATGGGAGGGTGTGGAGGGAGAATCACTCTGTGTCTGACCCCGGGAGTGTGTGATAGGACGGTGCGGAGGGAGATTCACTCTGTGTGTCTGACCCCGGGAGTGTGTGATGGGACGGTTTGGAAGGAGATTCACTCTGTGTGTGACCTCGGGAGCGTGTGATGGGACGGTGTGGAGGGAGATTCACTCTGTGTGTTGGACCCCGGGAGTGTGCGATGGGACGGTGTGGTGTGAGCGCCACCTGGTGTCTGACCCCGGGAGTGTGTGATTGTATGATGTGGTGGGAGCTTCAGTCCGTGTCTGACCCCGGGAGTGTGTGATGGGACGGTGTGGTGGGAGCGCCATCTGGTCTCTGGTCCCGGGAGTGTGTAATGGGAGAGTGTGGAGGGAGATTCACTCTGTGTCTAGCCTCGGGAGCGTGTGATGGGACGGTGTGGAGGGAAATTCACTCTGTGACTGACCCAGGGTGTGTGTGATGGGACGGATTGGTGGGAGCGCCATCTGGTGTCTGGTCCCGGGGGTGTGTGCTGGGACGGTGTGGAGGGAGAAACACTCTGTGTCTGACCCCGGGAGTGTGTGATGGGACGGTGCGGAGGGATATTCACTCTGTGTGTCTGACCCCGGGAGTGTGTGATGGGACGGTGTGGAGGGAGATTCACTCTGTGACTGACCCAGGGAATGTGTGATGGGACGGTGTGGAGGGAGTTTCAGTCCGTGTGTAACCCCGGGAGTGTGTGATGGGACGATGTGGTGTGAGCGCCACCTGGTGTCTGGTCCCGGGAGTGTGTGATGGTATGATGTGGTGGGAGCTTCAGTCCGTGTCTGACCCCGGGAGTGTGTTATGGGACGGTGTGGTGGGAGCGCCACCTGGTCTCTGGTCCCGGGAGTGTCTGATGGGAGGGTGTGGAGGGAGAATCACTCTGTGTCTGACCCCGGGAGTGTGCGATGGGAGGGTGTGGAGGGAGAATCACTTTGTTTTGACCCCGGGTGTGTGTGATGGGACGGTGTGGAGGGAGATTCACTCTGTGTGTCTGACCCCGGGAGTTTGTGATAGGACGGTGTGGAGGGAGATTCACTCTGTGACTGACCCAAGGAGTGTGTGATGGGACGGTGTGGAGGGAGATTCACTCTGTTTCTGACCCCGGGAGTGTGTGATGGGACGGTGTGGAGGGAGATTCACTCTGTGTCTGACCCCGGGAGTGTGTGATGGGACGGTGTGGAGGGAGATTCACTCTGTGACTGACCCAGGGAGTGTGTGATGGGACGACGCGGAGGGAGATTCACTCTGTGCCTGACCCAGGGAGTGTGTGATGGGACGGTGTGCAGGGAGATTCAGTCAGTGTCTGACCTCGGGAGAGTGTGATGGGACGGTGTGGAGGGATATTCACTCTGTGTCTGACCCCGGGAGTGTGTGATGGGACGATGCGGAGGGAGATTCACTCTGTGTCTGACCCCGGGAGTGTGTGATGGGACGGTGTGGAGGGAGATTCACTCTGTGTCTGACCCCGGGAGTGTGTGATGGGACGGTGTGGAGGGAGATTCACTGTGTGTCTGACCCCGGGAGTGTGTGATGGGATGGTGCGGAGGGAGATTCACTCTGTGACTGACCCAGGGAGTGTGTGATGGGACGATGAAGAGGGAGATTCACTCTGTGACTGACCCAGGGAGTGTGTGATGGGACGGTGTGGAGGGAGCTTCAGTCCGTGTGTGACCCCGGGAGTGTGTGATGGGACGATGTGGTGTGTGCGCCACTTGGTGTCTGGTCCCGGGAACGTGTGATGGGACGGTGTGGTGGGAGCGCCACCTGGTGTCTGACCCCCGGAGTGTGTGATGGGACGGTGTAGTGGGAGCGCCATCTGATGTCTGGTCCGGGGAGTGTGTGATGGGACGGGGTGGAGGGAGATTCACTCTCTGACTGACCACAGGAGTGTGTGATGAGAGAGTGTGGAGGGAGAATCACTCTGTGCCTGTCCCCGGGATTGTGTGATGGGATGGTGTGGAGGGAGATTCACTCTGTGTGTCTGACCCCGGGAGTGTGTGATGGGACGGTGTGGAGGGAGACTCACTCTGTGTCTGACCTCGGGAGCGTGTGATGGGACGGTGTGGACGGAGATTCACTCTGTGACTGACCCAGGGTGTGTGTGATGGGACGGTGTGGTGGGAGCGCCATCTGGTGTCTGGTCCCGGGAGTGTGTGATGGGACGGTGCGGTGTGAGCGCCACCTGGTGTCTGACCCCGGGAGTGTGTGATTGTATGATGTGGTGGGAGCGCCACCTGGTGTCTGACCCCGGGTGTGTGTGATGGGAGGGTGTGGAGGGAGAATCACTCTGTGTCTGACCTCGGGAGCGTGTGATGGGACGGTGTGGACGGAGATTCACTCTGTGACCGACCCAGGTTGTATGTGATGGGACGGTGTGGTGGGAGCGCCATCTGGTGTCTGGTCCCGGGAGTGTGCGATGGGACGGTGTGGTGTGAGCGCCACCTGGTGTCTGACCCCGGGAGTGTGTGATGGTATGATGTGGTGGGAGCTTCAGTCCGTGTCTGACCCCGGGAGTGTGTTATGGGACGGTGTGGTGGGAGCGCCGTCTGGTCTCTGGTCCCGGGAGTGTGTGATGGGAGAGTGTGGAGGGAGAATCACTCTGTGTCTGACCCCGGGAGTGTGTGATGGGACGGTGTGGAGGGAGATTTACTCTGTGTCTGACCCCGGGAGTGTGAGATGGGACGGTGTGGAGGGAGATTCACTCTGTGACTGACCCAGGGTGTGTGTGATGGGACAGTGTGGTGGGAGCGCCATCTGGTGTCTGGTCCCGGGAGTGTGTGCTGGGACGGTGTGGAGGGAGAATCACTCTGTGTCTGACCCCGGGAGTGTGTGATGGGACGGTGCGGAGGAATATTCACTCTGTGTCTGTCCCCGGGAGTGTGTGATGGGATGGTGTGGAGGGAGATTCACTCTGTGTGTCGGACCCCGGGAGTGTGTGATGGGACGGTGTGGAGGGAGATTCACTCTGTGTGTCTGACCCCGGGAGTGTGTGATGGGACGGTGTGGAGGGAGATTCACTCTGTGACTGACCCAGGGAGTGTGTGATGGGTCGGTGTGTTGGGAGCGCCATCTGGTGTCTGGACCCGGGAGTGTGTGATGGGACGGTGTTGTGTGAGCGCCACCTGGTCTCTGGTCCCGGGAGTGTGTGATGTGAGAGTCTGGAGGGAGAATCACTCTGTGTCTGACCCCGGGAGTGTGTGATGGGACGGTGTGGAGGGAGATTCACTCTGTGTGTGGCCTCGGGAGCGTGTGATGGGACGGTGTGGAAGGAGATTCACTCTGTGACTGACCCAGGGTGTGTGTGATAGGACGGTGTGGTGGGACCGCCATCTGGTGTCTGGTCCCGGGGGTGTGTGCTGGGACGGTGTGGAGGGAGAAACACTCTGTGTCTGACCCCGGGAGTGTGTGATGGGACGGTGCGGAGCGATATTCACTCTGTGTCTGTCCCCGGGAGTGTGTGATGGGACGGTGTGGAGAGAGATTCACTCTGTGTGTCTGACCCCGGGAGTGTGTGATGGGACGGTGTGGAGGGAGATTCACTCTGTGTGTCGGACCCCGGGAGTGTGCGATGGGACGGTGTGGTGTGAGCGCCACCTGGTGTCTGACCCCGGGAGTGTGTGATTGAATGATGTGGTGGGAGCTTCAGTCCGTGTCTGACCCCGGGAGTGTGTGATGGGACGGTGTGGTGGGAGCGCCATCTGGTCTCTGGTCCCGGGAGTGTGTGATGGGAGAGTGTGGAGGGAGAATCACTCTGCGTCTGACCCCGGGAGTGTGTGATGGGACGGTGTGGAGGGAGATTCACTCTGTGTCTAGACTCGGGAGCGTGTGATGGGACGGTGTGGAGGGAAATTCACTCTGTGACTGACCCAGGGTGTGTGTGATGGGACGGTGTGGTGGGAGCGCCATCTGGTGTCTGGTCCCGGGGGTGTGTGCTGGGACGGTGTGGAGGGAGAAACACTCTGTGTCTGACCCCGGAAGTGTGTGATGGGACGGTGCGGAGGGATATTCACTCTGTGTCTGTCCCCGGGAGTGTGTGATGGGATGGTGTGGAGGGAGATTCATTCTGTGTGTCTGACCCCGGGAGTGTGTGATGGGACGGTGTGGAGGGAGATTCACTCTGTGACTGACCCAGGGAGTGTGTGATGGGACGGTGTGGAGGGAGTTTCAGTCCGTGTGTAACCCCGGGAGTGTGTGATGGGACGATGTGGTGTGAGCGCCACCTGGTGTCTGGTCCCGGGAGCGTGTGATGGGACGGTGTGGTGGGAGCGCCACCTGGTCTCTGGTCCCGGGAGTGTGTGATGGGAGGGTGTGGAGGGAGAATCACCCTGTGTCTGACCCCGGGAGTGTGCGATGGGAGGGTGTGGAGGAGAATCACTTTGTTTTGACCCCGGGTGTGTGTGATGGGACGGTGTGGAGGGAGATTCACTCTGTGACTGACCCAAGGAGTGTGTGATGGGACGGTGTGGAGGGAGATTCACTCTGTGTCTGACCCCGGGAGTGTGTGATGGGACAGTGTGGAGGGAGATTCACTCTGTGTCTGACCCCGGGAGTGTGTGATGGGACGGTGTGGAGGGAGATTCACTCTGTGACTGACCCAGGGAGTGTGTGATGGGACGACGCGGAGGGAGATTCACTCTGTGCCTGACCCAGGGAGTGTATGATGGGACGGTGTGCAGGGAGATTCACTCTGTGTCTGACCTCGGGAGAGTGTGATGGGACGGTGTGGAGGGATATTCACTCTGTGTCTGACCCCGGGAGTGTGTGATGGGACGATGCGGAGGGAGATTCACTCTGTGTCTGACCCCGGGAGTGTGTGATGGGACGGTGTGGAGGGAGATTCACTCTGTGTCTGACCCCGGGAGTGTGTGATGGGACGGTGTGGAGGGAGATTCACTCTGTGTCTGACCCCGGGAGTGTGTGATGGGATGGTGCGGAGGGAGATTCACTCTGTGACTGACCCAGGGAGTGTGTCATGGGACGATGCAGAGGGAGATTCACTCTGTGACTGACCCAGGGAGTGTGTGATGGGACGGTGTGGAGGGAGCTTCAGTCCGTGTGTGACCCCGGGAGTGTGTGATGGGACGATGTGGTGTGAGCGCCACTTGGTGTCTGGTCCCGGGAACGTGTGATGGGACGGTGTGGTGGGAGCGCCAGCTGGTGTCTGACCCCCGGAGTGTGTGATGGGACGGTGTGGAGGGAGATTCACTCTGTGTCTGACCCCCGGAGTGTGTGATGGGACGGTTCGGAGGGAGATTCACTCTGTGTGTCTGACCCCGGGAGTGTGTGATGGTACGGTGTGGAGGGAGTTTGACGCTGTGACTGACCCCGGGAGTGTGTAATGGGACGGTGCGGAGGGAGATTCACTCTGTGTCTGTCCCGGGAGTGTGTGATGGGATGGTGTGGAGTGAGATTCACTCTGTGTGTCTGACCTCGGGAGCGTGTGATGGGACGGTGTGGACGGAGATTCACTCTGTGACTGACCCAGGGTGTGTGTGATGGGACGGTGTGGTGGGAGCGCCATCTGGTGTCTGGTCCCAGGAGTGTGTGATGGGACGGTGTGGTGTGAGCGCCACCTGGTGTCTGACCCGGGTGTGTGTGATTGTATGATGTGGTGGGAGCGCCACCTGGTGTCTGACCCCGGGAGTGTGTGATGGGACGGTGTTGTGGGAGCGCCATCTGGTCTCTGGTCCCGGGAGTGTGTCATGGGAGGGTGTGGAGGGAGAATCACTCTGTGTCTGACCTCGGGAGCGTGTGATGGGACGGTGTGGACGGAGATTCACTCTGTGACTGACCCAGGTTGTGTGTGATGGGACGGTGTGGTGGGAGCGCCATCTGGTGTCTGGTCCCGGGAGTGTGCGATGGGACGGTGTGGTGTGAGCGCCACCTGGTGTCTGACCCCGGGAGTGTGTGATGGTATGATGTGGTGGAGCTTCAGTCCGTGTCTGACCCCGGGAGTGTGTTATGGGACGGTGTGGTGGGAGCGCCATCTGGTGTCTGGTCCCGGAGTGTGTGCTGGGACGGTGTGGAGGGAGAATCACTCTGTGTCTGACCCCGGGAGTGTGTGATGGGACGGTGCGGAGGAATATTCACTCTGTGTCTGTCCCCGGGAGTGTGTGATGGGATGGTGTGGAGGGAGATTCACTCTGTGTATCGGACCCCGGGAGTGTGTGATGGGACGGTGTGGAGGGAGATTCACTCTGTGTGTCTGACCCCGGGAGTGTGTGATGGGACGGTGTGTTGGGAGCGCCATCTGGTGTCTGGTCCCGGGAGTGTGTGATGGGACGGTGTGGTGTGAGCGCCACCTGGTGTCTGACCCCGGGAGTGTGTGATTGTATGATGTGGTGGGAGCGCCACCTGGTGTCTGACCCCGGGAGTGTGTGATGGGAGGGTGTGACGGGAGAATCACTCTGTGTCTGACCCCGGGAGTGTGTGATGAGACGGTGCGGAGGGAGATTCACTCTGTGTGTCTGACCCCGGGAGTGTGTGATGGGACGGTGTGGAAGGAGATTCACTCTGTGTCTGACCTCGGGAGCGTGTGATGGGACGGTGTGGAGGGAGAATCACTCTGTGACTGACCCAGGGTGTGTGTGATGGGACGGTGTGGTGGGAGCGCCATCTGGTGTCTGGTCCCGGGAGTGTGCGATGGGACGGTGTGGTGTGAGCGCCACCTGGTGTCTGACCCCGGGAGTGTGTGATGGGACGGTGTGGTGGGAGCGCCATCTGGTCTCTGGTCCCGGGAGTGTGTGATGTGAGAGTCTGGAGGGAGAATCACTCTGTGTCTGACCCCGGGAGTGTGTGATGGGACGGTGTGGAGGGAGATTCACTCTGTGTCTGGCCTCGGGAGCGTGTGATGGGACGGTGTGGAGGGAGATTCACTCTGTGACTGACCCAGGGTGTGTGTGATAGGACGGTGTGGTGGGACCGCCATCTGGTGTCTGGTCCCGGGGGTGTGTGCTGGGACGGTGTGGAGGGAGAAACACTCTGTGTCTGACCCCGGGAGTGTGTGATGGGACGGTGCGCAGGGATATTCACTCTGTGTCTGTCCCCGGGAGTGTGTGATGGGATGGTGTGGAGGGAGATTCACTCTGTGTGTCTGACCCCGGGAGCGTGTGATGGGACGGTGTGGAGGGAGATTCACTCTATGTGTCGGACCCCGGGAGTGTGCGATGGGACGGTGTGGTGTGAGCGCCACCTGGTGTCTGACCCCGGGAGTGTGTGATTGCATGATGTGGTGGGAGCTTCAGTCCCTGTCTGACCCCGGGAGTGTGTGATGGGACGGTGTGGTGGGAGCGCCATCTGGTCTCTGGTCCCGGGAGTGTGTGATGGGAGAGTGTGGAGGGAGAATCACTCTGTGTCTGACCCCGGGAGTGTGTGATGGGACGGTGTGGAGGGAGATTCACTCTGTGTCTGGCCTCGGGAGCGTGTGATGGGACGGTGTGGAGGGAGATTCACTCTGTGACTGACCCAGGGTGTGTGTGATGGGACGGTGTGGTGGGAGCGCCATCTGGTGTCTGGTCCCGGGGGTGTGTGCTGGGAGGGTGTGGAGGGAGAAACACTCTGTGTCTGACCCCGGGAGTGTGTGATGGGACGGTGCGGAGGGATATTCACTCTGTGTCTGTCCCCGGGAGTGTGTGATGGGATGGTGTGGAGGGAGATTCACTCTGTGTGTCTGACCCCGGGAGTGTGTGATGGGACGGTGTGGAGGGAGATTCACTCTGTGTGTCTGACCCCGGGAGTGTGTGATGGGACGGTGTGGAGGGAGATTCACTCTGTGACTGACCCAGGGAGTGTGTGATGGGACGGTGCGGACGGAGATTCACTCTGTGTGTCTGACCCCGGGAGTGTGTGATGGGACTGTGTGGAGGGAGATTCACTCTGTGACTGACCCAGGGAGTGTGTGATGGGACGGTGTGGAGGGAGTTTCAGTCCGTGTGTAACCCCGGGAGTGTGTGATGGGACGATGTGGTGTGAGCGCCACCTGGTTTCTCGTCCCGGGAGCGTGTGATGGGACGGTGTGGTGGGAGCGCCACCTGGTCTCTGGTCCCGGGAGTGTGTGATGGGAGGGTGTGGAGGGAGAATCACTCTGTGTCTGACCCCGGGAGTGTGCGATGGGAGGGTGTGGAGGGAGAATCACTTTGTTTTGACCCCGGGTGTGTGTGATGGGACGGTGTGGAGGGAGATTCACTCTGTGTGTGTGACCCCGGGAGTTTGTGATGGGACGGTGTGGAGGGAGATTCACTCTGTGACTGACCCAAGGAGTGTGTGATGGGACGGTGTGGAGGGAGATTCA